>NC_090387.1:10161758-10467666 GCF_036365525.1 Heterodontus francisci
GTGACTGTAAGCCTTCTGATAGTCCACCTAAGGGATCGGGAAAGCATGAGACTCCTAAGAGGGAGGGGCAGACTTCAGTTAAAGTCATCAGAAATCAAGGTAAGGCTGATAGTCAGGACTCAGAAGCATCTGACTCTGCACAGTAAAGGGCTGGCACCCAGCCAGGGTCTCTTGAATTCCCCTATGCCCTGGCAACACCACCCACTGCTGAATAGGTACAGTCACTCTTTGATACAGGAGCTGATTACTCAGTCATGGATCCTGTAATTATAAAACCCTAGTGGTCAGATTTGGGAAGCCCACTTTATCAGTTATCATTCGGGGGGACTTACACAGTGTAAGGTACAGTGGATTGCCTTTTATACCATTCCTGTTACTATTTATGGTATTACAGCCACACTGGAGGTGGGCTTAGTACCTGATTTGGTTTGCCCTCTTATTATAGGACAGCATGATACTAAATACTTCCTCAGGATCACGTCCAGGCCTGTGGAGGCATCCACGGACCAGGATGACCGACAGAGGTATATTCAGGCACGGCTAGATCACACCTTTCTAGAGAGGGGGTGATAAGGGTCTTTTGGAACAGCTCCTAAACAAGTACTCCCCTTATCTACAGTGTCATCCGAATTAATGTGGCAAGGTAGATATAGAACCTCACTCTCTTGATGCAGACTGGCACAAGCCCAGGTAACAGTGGCCTATTCAGGATCATAAAGAGAAATTAAATTCAATATCCCCAAATTTTGAAAAATCTGCAGGCGTGTTTAGGACTCCTGAACTTTGCTCGATCATTTACACTGACCTTTACTGAGCTCTCAGCACCTCTGCATGCTAGAGTAGGTGAGACAGTAAAAAGCCCATTCATATTTTCCCCAGATGATTACTTGAAATTGCAACAACTGTGCTGCGATGTACAGAAGTCTACAGATTTGGAGCAAAGGGACTTGCAGGTCCCACTTAATCTTCATGTTAAAACATCCCCTCAAGTAGCAGTTGCAGTTTTCTACAATGAAAATCGAACGGTGCCGGTTCAGTTTCATTCTTATAAATTTTCCAGTGTT
The DNA here is from genome assembly GCF_036365525.1 of Heterodontus francisci. Lineage (NCBI taxonomy): Eukaryota > Metazoa > Chordata > Chondrichthyes > Heterodontiformes > Heterodontidae > Heterodontus > Heterodontus francisci. Next base: position 10,162,823 of record NC_090387.1, read on the forward strand.
GAAAGACAGTACAATAAAAAGGAAAAAGTTATGACGATGATAGTTCAGTGCCTCCTTAAAGCACGACCCCTTCAAGGGATACGCCCCATTACAATTTATACTGAAACACCAGACTTGAGATCAGTTTTGTGAATGGCCTCTGATGAGAGATGAGACACTCAAATCCGATACGACAAATGGGCCTCCTTTTTGAAAGACCCTACACTCATTTTTAAATTTCTATCCTCAGACATGGACTTAGAACACCTCCCTGTTGTGGAAGATGATGATGCCGAGGAGGGAGTTAAACAAGTGCCTCTGAAACTACTTGCAGATTATCATCAAGTTATTTACTGTGATGGGTCATCAATGATGATTAAAAAAGGGATATCCCAACAATCCTCAGCTGGGATGGGGATAGTAATAGGTACCTTTCGGGATTCTTATTCTTTCTTTCCAGAAGAATTACTGTCCATGCCCCTTGGCCAATGGAAGCACACTATGCTGAAGCTGCAGCATTGCAGTATGCTTTGGAAAAGCAAGACCCTATTAAGCACCTGTGGAAGAGCCTGTCACTTTAGAATTGGCCTTTATAGCCACTCCAGGCGCTGCTTCACAAACCACTGACCACCTCCAGGCGCATAGCCATTGTCTCTCAAGACAAGGAGGCCAAAAAGAAAGAAAGAAAGAATTTGTACCGATAGTGACTATTGTAAATGGGTTTACAATCAAGACCTTGTGTTCTGGAGCAAACAGGCTTTACCAATCACAAAGGTAAACCCATAAAACACAAGTCGTTATGGGAAGATATTCTCCATTTGCAAAAAGAGAAACGTAATTGTCAGGTAATTCATGTACCCGGGCATACCACTGGTTCAGTACACTCAAAGGGCAACAATCTTGCAGATGAACAGGCAAAACATTCAGTCTGCATGACAACCCCCCCCCCCGCCCCCACCTCGAGAGGGGCCTGCCATAGTTAATGTAATCACTAGAGCAGAATGGACAGCTAATCAGGGTGAGGAACTGATTCAACTAATAGACCCGATGAAAGAGAATCCAAAAGAATATCCATCAAAGTACTTCTATTCAGAGACCCCGACTGGTTTTGTACTGGTTAATTTGCCCCAGGGTGTCCGGCAGGTACCCCCGAGTTACAAACGAGAACGAGATTGTAAAAGAAGCTCACAAGGGTATAGGTCAGGCACAGGTAATGCCCCAACAACATATTGCAAATTGACTCCTTTATATTGGTGGCCAAGCATGCTTAAAGCCTGTAAAACATATGTGGCAAATTGTGAGCGGTGTAATTTGATCAACAAATCATCACTTATTAAACCGCCACCATTGGCTCCTGTGAAGCCGAATAAATCGATGGAGATTTTTTTTGTTGATTTCATTGGACCACTTCCCCCATCAATGGGGTATAAACATGTTCTCGTTTGTGTTGATGGCTGCACGTCTTTCTGCTGGCTGGTCCCCACAAAAACTGTTTCAGAAACTGCAATTGTCAATGCTATTACTGACATTATCACTGTAGCTGGTGCAACCAAAATCCTACACTCTGATCAAGGTGGAGCCTTTGTTTCCAAGGTTTTCAAAGGATAATATGGGGATTGGGTTAGGCCACAGAACACCACGTCATCCGCAGTCAGCGGGACTGGTGGAACGTAAAAACCAGGAAGTAAAAAAGCTATTGACCAAACTGTTGAGGATCAGAGGGAAGAAGTGGGCTGCCATCATTCCGGAAGTACAGTTATCACTAAATAATGTGCCAATCTGTAGATCAGGGACAGTTTTTTAAATATTCATTCAGGGATGTGGGCGTCACTGGCTAGGCCAGCATTTATTGCCCATCCCTAATTGCCCATGATAAGGTGGTGGTGACCTGCCTTCTTGAACCGCTGCAGTCCATGTGGGGTCGGTATACCCCCAGTGCTGTTAGGAAGGGAGTTCCAGGATTTTGACCCAGCGACAGTGAAGGAACGGCGATATAGTTCCAAGTCAGGATGGTGTGTGACTTGGAGGGGAACTTGCAGGTGGTGATGTTCCCATGTATTTGCTCCCCTTGTCCTTCTAGTTGGTAGAGGTTGCGGGTTTGGAAGGTGCCGTCTGAGGAGCCTTGGTGCGTTGCTGCAGTGCATTTTGTAGATGGTACACACTGCAGCCACTGTGCGTCGGTGGTGGAGGGAGTAAATGTTTGTAGATGGGGTGCCAATCAAGCGGGCTGCTTTGTCCTGGATGGTGTTGAGCTTCTTGAGTGTTGTTGGAGCTGCACCTATCCAGGCAAGTGGAGAGTATTCCGTCACACTCCTGACTTGTGTCGTGTAGATGGTGGACAGGCTTCGGGGAGTCAGGAGGTGAGTCACTCGCCTCAGGATTCCTAGCCTCTGACCTGCTCTTGTAGCCATGGTATTTATAAGGCTGCTCCAGTTCAGCTTCTGGTCAATGGTAGCCCCTAGGATGTTGATAGTGGGGGATTCAGCGATGGTAATGCTGTTGAATGTCAAGGGGAGATGGTTAGATTCTCTCTTGTTGGAGATGGTCATTGCCTGGCACTTGTGTGGCACAAATGTTACTTGCCACTTATCAGCCCAAGTCTGGATATTGTCCAGGTCTTGCTGCATTTCTACACAGACTGCTTCAGTATCTGAGGAGTCACGAATGTTGCTGAACACCCTAGAACACCGTATTATCTAATGTATGGTGTTGAAATGCATACACCACTTACTCGTGGTTCTTTTATTGCCTCTACGCTTTCTGGCTCCTTGACCCAACAGCAACAATTAGATTTGAAACAAGAAATAACAGATCAAATTCATGAAATTGATTAGAGGATCAGGGGGAAGAATAGACAAAAACAGGTAACTAACTAACAAAGCTTGGCAACCTGTAACTGGGGAGTGGGTTCAGGAGAGAAAGTTTGAACAGAAACCTGGTTTGAGACCTTTGTGGAAGAAACCTGTTCAAATACATTCTGTTATTAATGAAAGAACTGTCAAAATATTTGCTAACCAGCTGACTGGCAAGCAATCTTTTAAAATTGTCTCTGTAGACAACCTGAAGAGGTGTCCTGAAGGGTACAGTCATGTAGGAACAGTACAAGGTGCAGTCGTACACTGTCTTTCAGGACCCAGCCTGGAGGATGGCATCGGGACCAACGCTAGTTAAATTGCAGCCAACTGCGTCAATAATTGTCCCACCCCCACGCAGGACCTCTCAGTGCCTCAAAGATTGGTGTCACAGGGAACCACACTCAGCACAATCAGCGATAGTCAGGTCACAATGACGGAAGAACACTGCAGGAAAGGAACGAAGCACTGCAGACTCTCAGTGATGAGACTTGCTTTCGCGTAAAGAAAGGATTGAGATACCGGAGGATTCTTTGTTACAGGTCTTCTGGCTACAGGCAGTGCATGTGACATGCCAGAGATGTCTTACTGCTTGAACACCTCACACTTGCAGAGAAGCAGAAATGAAACATTTACTGCATTTGCCCTGAGTAACATTTGGAGGGAGATAGTGCAAGTGATGTTCTTATTTATCATCATATTGGAAGAGTACGATAGTACGAAGAAAAACATGGTGGAATGGCTTTTCTTTGTATCGTCACGTTAGCTTCTGATGGACTGTACAACTGTTATAAAGATAATCAGGTTCTGAATAACACTTCTATCCAGGTGCTCTCAGAATTCCCTGATGTTAAGCTCTTTCCATTTTATTCCTGGTATGAGGACATTGTCTGCAATGTGACTGACAATAGACGAAAGCACATTTTAGTTTATCTCAACAGGACTTTATTGGTTCAAGATCAAGTGGCAGCTATGGATCCTTACTTCTTTACCTCATCACCTGGTTCCATTGATTGATCATTGATGTTCGACATGTTGAGATACAGCTATCTTATTGGACATTTTGCGACCTCAGATAGCGGATGCTTTGCATAGTTTTATTCTGAACTATTTGTGATCGAATTAAGAGATTTATTTTTGGAGAACTTTGATGATCCATGTCATAATGCGAACTATGATTGTTGCCATTGTATTATTGCACTGTTTCACATAATAGGTTATGACACTTTATTTATATTTTAGGCATTTTTTCGTTTAAACACCCTATTGTTGTTGTTAACCTTTCTACGGGTCAAGAGGGGGCATGATGGAATAAGAGTATTAAAGGCTTAATTAGGTAGCATTTAGCTATCGTTAATATATTATACCTTTTAGAATCAGGACTCACTGAAATTCCCCTTTAAGAAGGTAGATTTAATAAATTCAAGGTCCCTGTTAGAATTGAATTACTTTTGCCAGGGAATTGGAAGATAAGCATACACATTGAAATACCCTGTGTCACATCAGTAAGTGGTGTCAATAAACTTAATTAGTTGATGGGGTAGTTGATGCAGACAGATCAGCTCAAAAGGTTGCTTCAAGAAGGTACCATAAAAAAGGGAATTACAGATAATAAAACAATAAATGAAAATGGACTTACAGGAACAAGAGGTCAAGTAAACACTTGGACCAGATAAATGCTCACAACTTCAAAAACATGGGATTTCCAGTAAAACATTAAGTGGAGAGTTAGTTAATTTTGAAAGCAAGAAAAACACACACAGAAAGGTAGCACCTGTATGCTAAAAGGTCATATGACACCTTAGAAAAAGTATAAACATGAGAAGTTCTGAAGTGAAAATTAAAAATGTTGAATTGCTCCAAGAATACTTCTCACCCAATGCCTTACTCGGGGGATTTAAGGTAAAAGTTTACTTTAAATTTTGATGGATATTCTAAGATATTTTGCTGTAACATTAGCAGGGTTAAACTTTTGGAATCTATGTTAGAAATAAGATTATGTGTTACATCTCTCAACAATATTTGATATTGTGATATACTTATGCACTTAACGGGCAGAAAAGTGGAGTTGAGGCCGAGAAGAGATCAGCCATGATCATATTGAATGGCAGGGCAGGATCGAGGGGCTGAATTGCCTACCCCTGCTCCTAGTTCTTATGTTCTTAAGAAGTGTATTCAATGTTAAATTCTTTAATATATATATAAAAGTTATTAAATCGTCTCATGTAGTATTCTGTATACAACTACTAGAACCCCCACTCTGTGTCTCTTTAAGTGGTGAGATATGTAATGAAGAGAGTTTCCCAGACTCTTATAATATCTGGGATATTTATGACTTAGCCATAATTATTTAAAATAGGCTATCCGAAAGATGGTAATATTCTCTGATAGTTTTCTTTCTTTGACGGAAAGCTAGTTCATTTCTTTGGACCTTAATAAGTGTCTATCAGTGTTTGTCTGGTTTCAACCGATCAGTGTTGGGACCCTTGCTTTTCCTGGTCTATTAATGACCCAGACCTTGGTGTACAGGACACAGTTTCAAAGTTTGCAGATGATACAAAACTTGGAAGCATTGTGAACTGTGAGGAGGATAGTGTAGAACTTCAAAAGGACATAACCAAGTTGGTGGAATGGGCAGACAGGTGGTAGGTGATGCCCACGCAGAGAAATATGAAGTGATTCATTTTGGTAGGAAAATCATGGGGAGACAATATAGAACAAAGGATACAAGTCTAACAGGGGTGCAGGAGCAGAGGGACTTAGGTGTATCTGTACATAAGACATTGAAGGTGACAGGACAGGTTGCGAGTGCGGTTAATAAATGTCACAGACCCGTAATTATTTTTCTCCTCAGATTAAAAACAGTGTGTGTGCCTTTAAGACTTTATTAAAAGCAATGCACCATTAAGGGAGAGAAGATTCTGGAATTACTGAGACACAGTGTGAAGCAGTTGCATTTTTGTTGCCATGGGCAGCAGCAGGAGAGGGAGGTCACATGATGCAATGTGTCCACTTGACTGTGTTGCGACCGACCACTCCAGTCAAAGCCCCCAATCAAAATCTACGATTCTGATTGTGGTGGGAGTAACGCACTGTTAATTCAATCCTGTCCCTCCACAGATCACCTAACGTATCATCATAAACTTTCCAAATTAAAGAAAAACCCAGCCAAATTGAACCACCTATTAATGAGGCTAACCAAACCAGGTTTCTTTAAATCAACAAATTAACTATTTAATTAGAAATACTAAATTCTTAAACACTATGAAGATATAAACAACATTTAAAATAGAAAAAAAATTGAGTCCTAGTGAATTTACAGTCCAAAGTTGCTTCAAGTCCTCACAGCCGTCCAATGGGAAAAAAAGGTTCTTCAACAGTAGAACAGTCAGTCGTCTAATTCCGGCAGTAAGTGATGCTTTCCTTCTCCAGTGATGAATTTCAACAATTAATGACTTGTAAACACTTTTTAAATGAATCGATTTGGCTTTGGAATTTTTGAAGGATAAAAGATTGTCACATTCTAACTTTCCTTCCTTCAGTTTAAACTATTAGGGATCTCTGAGTTGAATTGACTTTTTTAGTATTTTGAGAGATAATAATAACTAAATAGATTAAGTTCTCTTCCTTCAGTTAAGATGGCTGAGAGCTCTTCTTTCAGGTGCTAACACCAGCTGACTGTCTGTGTCCTCTGTTAGAACAGTCTGTCTGCCCTATAAGTCAGCTCAAAATTTAATTGTTACAAATGTATCTCTCAATACTCAGTCCCAGTGGCTGTATCCAAGGCAACGAGAATGCATCCTTTGAATCGCAGTCTCCGAATAGCTGTATCTACGGTAACGAGAATGCACCTTCTCAGTAACTCTTGAGGCCTGCTTAGTCTTAAGGCTGCGTTTGCTGACAACACAGCCACTAGCTGGCACTGCACAGGCACATGCGCAAATGCAGCCTGTGCCACGAAAACGTCACAGTCTACGATGTTCAGGCAGCTGCCAGGACTAAAGGTGGTGCTGCTCAAATAATCACACAAGGCAAAGTAAACACACGGCAGCACACAAGCGGGCGGGGGAGAGACCGAGCGAGTGGGCGGGGTGGGGGAGAGAGCGAGTGGGCGGTGGGCAAGAGAGTAAGCGGGCGGGGGGATCAAGCGAGTGGGTGGGCGGCAGCGAGCGAGCGGGCGGGAGGGAGGGAGTGAGCGGGCGGGGGGAGTGAGCTGGTGGGGGGGAGAGCGAGCAGGGTGGGGGGAGGAGGAAAGTGCGCCTGCCGCCACCAAGTTCTTCGGCCGCTCCTCCACCCCCCTTCCCCCCCCACCGCTTCCCCATGCAATAACATTATCTGCGCACAGGTCAACCAGTCCTGGCAATCCGGAATGCAGCGCACGCACAGAGAGCAGGAGCTCATTTGTGCATGTGTGCATCTTGGCGCAGTCTGATGACATCAGCAGCCAGCTGCATTATCAAAAATCACTTTGTATTCTTAAAGCAGTACTGATCTTTTGCTGTCTTAAAGACACACCACATATTTCCTGGAGAGAAAAAAAAAGACAAGATCATGACAACTGTGTGTGGAACTTGCAGAAACCGGCTGAAACCAATTAGTTCTGAAAGTCTTTACAGCAAGGCAAACTGAAGAGAAGAAAGGAGCTATTTATTCTCTCTCAGCAAAATTCTACAAGAAGCTACAAGCCAAGTTAATTCCCTGAGTTAAAAAAAGTTTTTCTTTTTCAAGAAAGTGTTTGTATTGCTGTGCTCAACGTTCAAAGAACTGTTTACTGCTTGCTACAACTGAAGAGTCTTCTGAAGGACTATTTTTATCAAGTTTTGATGAAGACTTTAAGTGGCCTTTGACTGTTTTCACATTAGAAGATATCGTCCATCAGGAACGTAACTTACAAAAGCTTACATATTTTATTTATTCTTAAGAGACAATTAATTTTGAAAGAACTACACTTTAAAAACCAGTTAACCGTTTTTCAGTGTATGTGTGTGAATTTGCGAGTTAGATTAAATGAAGAAGTTATAAGGTCTTTAGACATAGGTTTAGCTTAATAGTGTTTAAGAATTAGTTTATTCAATAAATAGTTAATTTGTTGTTGTCTAAAGGTACCTGATTTGGTCTGTTTCATTCTGGGGTTACTTGAGTGTTTAATTTGGCAGTTTTCTGATTGGGTGTGAAAGCTTAATAATATGCTGTGACCTGTGGAGAGAGGGGACTGAATTGACAGTGCATTGCTCCCGCCGCGATCGTAACATAAAGTAAACAGTATCCTGGGCTTTATTAATAGGGACATAGAGTACAAGAGCAAAGGAGTTATGTTGAACTTGTATAAAACACTAGTTCAGCCTCAGCTGGAGTTTTGTGTCCAGTTCTGATCACCGCATTTTAGGAAAGACATGAGGGCATTGGAGAGAGTACAGAAAAGATTCATGAGAATGGTTTCAGGGATGAGGAATTTCAGTTATAAAGATAGATTGGAGAAGTTAGGACTGTTTTCGTTGGAGAAGAGAAGGCTGAGAGGTGATTTGATAGAGGTATCCAAAATCATGAGGGGTCTAGACAGAGTAGATAGAGAGAGACTGTTCCCACTTATGAAAGGATCGAGAACAAACGGGCACAGATTTAAAGTATTTAGTAAGAGAAGCAAAAGTGACATGAGGAAAAACTTTTTCATGCAGCGAGTGTTTAAGGTCTAGAATGAGCTGCCTGAGAATGTGGTGGAGGCAGGTTCAAATGAAGCATTCACAAGGGAATTAGGCAGTTATATGAAAAGGAAGAATTTGCAGGGTTATGAGGAAAAGGCAGGGGAATGGAACTGAGGAAATTGCTCTTTCAGAGAGCCAGCCAGACATGATGGGCTGAATGGCCTCCTTCCGCACTGTAACGATTCAGTGACTGGTGACCTGGGGGCTAGCATAGGTTGAGAAAGCAGAAATAATGCATACAGGATCCTGAGCTTTATTAGTAGTGGCATAGAGTACAAAAACAAGTAAGTTACGGTGAACTTTTATAAAACAATGCGGCGCACTTTGAACTCAACGGCCTTCTGATATGGAAACGCCGCCGCTGAGCTCTCGCAATATTTTGTGCGGGGTCTCATTTAAATGGAGGGGGCGGAGTAGCCCAATGACGTAAAGTGTGTGGCCGCTCCGGCCCTGGCAACGGCGACCGGCACCACCACACAGGCCCGTCACCATTTTAAAAGGGCTTCAAGCCCTCAGAAAAAATTTGAATTTTTAAAGTGTTGGCCTTACACATTTTACTGAAAAAAATATTAAAAGCTGGAGGCCTCTTCTCAACCCCCAGATTGAATTTTTTTTATTGTCTGATGGGAACAAAATGTGTTTTAGTCCCTACCTCATCAAATTTGCCCTTCAATTCCTTCCCACCATCCTCACAGCTGGTAAGAATTGTTTTTCTGCTCCCTCCCTTCCCACTCTGATAATTTCAATCCTTCCACCTCCGCACTAGTGTCTCGCTGCGGAACTCCAAATGGAGTTCTGAAGGCGCACGAGTTGCGGCTGGCAGCCGTAAAATTGGCATGGGATGGCCACTGGCAGTAGGTAAGGTAATTAGTATTTTGTTTTAATTAATTTAACTATGTAAATGAAGGCTCCACCACCCAGCGGTAGCGGGGTGGGAGGGTTGCGCACTGAGGCCTCGCTGCCGCCGGTAACATGCGGCGGGGCTTCTCAGCATCGTGGGTTGTGGTGGGCCTCTCCTGCAAGTATTTTATGGGACTCCCCCGCCACAACCCCTGACGTCGAAGGGCTGGTAAAATTCAGCCCATTGTGTCCATTTCTGGGCACCATACTTTAGGAAAGATGTGAAGGCGTTGGAGCAGGTGCAGAAGGGATTTATGAGAATGGTTCAGGGATGAGACATTTCAGTTACAGGGATAGATTGATGAAGCTGGGACTGTTCCCCTTAGAGAAGAAATGGTTGAAAGGAGATTTGATGGAGGTGTTCGAAATCATGAGGGGTTTGGAGACAGTAGATAGGGAGAAACTTTTCCCATTGGCGGAAGGGTCGAGAACCAGAGGGCACTGCTTTAAAGTGATTGGGAAAAGACCCAGAGGCGACATGAGGAAACACTATTCTATGCAGCAAGTAATTATGATCTGAAATGCACTGCTTGAGAGTGTGGTGGAGAAAGATTCAATCATGGCTTTCAAAAGGGAATGGGATAATTATCTGAAGAAATCTGAGTAAATTGGGCCTATATTTTCTGGAGTTTAGAAAAATGAGAGGTGATCTAATTGAGACATGCAAGATCCTGAAAGGGCTTCATAGGGTCGAAGCTGAGAGATTGTTTCCATTGGTCAGGGAATCGAGAACATGGGGACACAGTCTCAAGATAAGAGGCCAATCATTCAGGACTGAGATGAGGAGAAATTATTTCACTCAAAGGGTTGTGTGAATCTTTGGAATTCTCTACCCCGGAGGGTTGTGGATGCTCCATCTTTGAATACATTTAAGACGGGGATAGATAGAATTTTGGTCTTGCAGGGAACCAAGGGATATGGCGAGCAGGCAGGAAAGTGGATTGAAGCCCAAGATCAGCCATGATCGTATTGAATGGCGGAGCAGGCTCGATGGGCCACATGGTCTACTCCTGCTCCTATTTCTTGTGTTCTGGCGAAGAGAAAAAAAATTCAGTGCTTCAGGGAAAAGGCAGGAGAATGAGACTGGCTAAGTATCTCTTACAGAAAGTCAGTATGCTCACGATGTGCTGAATGGCCTCCTTCTGTGCTGTAACCATTCTATGATCCTATGATTAGTTTAACATAACTTCTCTGTCATAACTATAAAACATGCTAAATACCAGCTTGTTCCTGAGGTATGAATGATGTTCATCAAAGTGTATACATTAATAACACCCTTCCCATGACTAATATATCTCTCTTTCTCTGTTCTGTATCTAGAGAAAATTCTCCACACCCCTAATCCTGATTCTTGCAAAGCTTTAATTACTAAGGCTTTTGTCATATTTCAGACATGTTTGCATTGGAAAGTCACGACTACTGGGACAGATTTGCCTCATTTATGCTTAAATTGTGTCACAGCGAAGTCTTGTCCTCTGAACTTAAATATGGATTTAACAAACTGAAATCATGATGCTTTATTGAAGTGTTCCATTCTATTCTATTCTGAAGCTCCGGAGTGTGATGTATAATGAAAATCCTTAGGAAAGGGTTATTAGGCAGAATAAATCTGCCACTTTATTGATGGATCAATCGCAACTATTCATTTCATAGAATATACCTCAATTCCATCTACCCACTTTCTCACCATATCCTCCAACTCCACCTCTCCCTTCAAATCCTACCCCCTCAATCCTATCTGCTCTTTCTCACCATAGCCCTCAAGATTATCCAACCCCTCTCACTATACCCCTCAACACACCTACTCCTTCTCGCCATATCTCTCAACTCTATCTAACCCTCTCACCGTATTCCTCAGTGCTTTCTCCAGAAACACACTTAAAACTGTCACTACAATTAATTCGTATTATTCATTTAATAACTTTTTGTGGTAATATAAAGGTTCTGCAATGTGATGCTTACAGCCTAGCAATGCAGTACCACCGTAGCAAATGGTGAAAATGAATTCAATAAATTTGGTGACCTGTGAGCTGGCACCAGAGACATTACTGTGAAAGCTGTCAAATTGTAGCAAAAATCCAACTGTTTCACTCATGTCCTACAGAGAAGGGAATCCTATACACCAAGCCTCGGAATAAAAAATTCTTAGCTAAAAATACTCTTCTCGATTTTACTCCCATTTCTGTCTCCTGTTATTTGAAAGTCTCCTCTTTCTCAATGGAAATTATCTTACCTTTATAAACCCTACCTCATAACTTAGGCCACACTCACACCATTTTGTTCAAGACCCACTCCACAGATCTGAGCATATAATCCAGGCCGATCCTCGAATGCAGTACTGAGCAAGCGTAGCCCAGTCAAATGTGTTGTCTTTCGTAAGAGACGTAAAACCGAGGCCCCATCTGCCCTGCAATTTGGATGTAAAAGATCCAATGGCCACTATTTGAAGAAGAGCGGGGAGGTTTCTCCAATATTTTAGCCAATACTTTTCCCTCCACCAACATATATTACTAAAACAAATTATCTGGTCATTAACTCATTGCTGTTTGTGGGAGCTTGCTATGTGCAAATTGCCTGCTGTTCTTCCTATATTACGACACTGCATTTCAAAGGTGGCTGTAAAATGCTTTGAGATGTCCTGTGGTTGTGAAAGGTGCCATTAAAATTCTTTTTTCTTCTTTGCTCCAGAGTCAAATCCCAACTCAAAACTTACACTGCAACACCAGTGTTGGTACAGAGTGAAGCTAATTCAAACAGCCGCTACAGGTCTAGTGAAACTGCAGCCATCATCAGACCCTTTAGAAGTAATAAAATTCTTCATATGTATCTTTTAAATTGTCTAGACAACGTTATTGAAATAGTGCACAGAGGGTATAAACCATTCTCAAATGGTAAGAACATGGAGCTCACTATCACAGGGAGTAGTTGAGGTGACTAGCATAGATGTCTTTAAGGAGATAAACACATCAGGGAGAAATGGGTAGAAGGTTATCCTGATGGGTTGAGTTGAAGAGGGATGGGAGGAGGCTGATGTGGCGCATGAACCAGTTCGGCCAATTGGTCTGTACTCTAATATTCTGTGCAACTTGTGCGTTTTTATGTATGAGTTTTGAGACTGAATTTTATGCCCCCTGCAGGAGTGGGCTGGAAGCAGGGAGGGGTCATAAAACTGAGCGGGAGGCGGGAGGTGCCATTCCTGTCACCTTCTGGCCCCCGCTGCAATTTTACGAGGGGTGGCGACAGTGAGAAACTGGCACTTAAGCGCTTCCTCCCATCGCTGCTGGTATATTACCAGCAGCAGGTGGGCGGCTCAGGCTCCCCAGGAGGTCGCCCAGTAAAACTGGACGGCCTCCATGCAGGCTGGGAGGAGGGGCCTCCTGATTGGGCACCCTGTCCCCCACAGAGGGCCCCTCCACTGCTCAACCACACTCACTGAAATACATTTCCCCCATCCCAAACCGACTGCCCCTCGTCTTGCTGCAGCCTGGCTGATTGTTCTTGGTGAAGCCCCACAAGCTTACATTTCTTCCAGGGCCACCAACCCTCTTGCTCCACTCCTTGGCTGTAGTCCCAGCAGTGGCCACCACTCCTGAAGCCAATTAAGGGCCTGGGCCATGAAAAATCATAGCATGGTCTCAGGTAGTGTTTTAGGATATGATTTTTTTAAAATTCCTTTTAATAATTTCCATGATATATTTAAGAGTGATAACTTAGTGCGGTTTGATTAATACAGTGAAAAGTCTATTCCCTGTGAGTAGCCCAATATTAAATAATGACTTTTAAAAACTATGCAGAACATTTTGTTGGTTATATTGATGTGCAATAGTCATTTTCTGAGTTAATTAAATATATTGAAAAGCTTTTAAAATGTCTTAGTTCTTTGCGACGAAAACCAAATTATTTCTGGAGCCTCCTTGAAGGCTTCTAAACTAGTGCAATTAGTGGAATAAAAACAGAAATAAAAACAGCAGGTCTGACAGCATCTGTGGAGAGAGAAGCAGAGTTAACGTTTCAGGTCTGTGACATTTAATCAGAACTAGCAAAGGTTAGAAATGTAATTGGTTTTAATCAAGTGAAGCTGGGGTGGGGGGGGGGGAAGAGAACAAAAGGGAAGGTATGTGATAGGGCAGAGGGCAGGAGAGATTAATTGATGAGGAGGTCATGAAGCAAAAGCAAAGGGAGTATGCTAATCATTTTTTTAACAATGTGCCTGCCTTAAACTTAGTTTTTCATGTTTGTGCTTTTGGATAGAGCTGTTCATTATTGTGTCATTAACACTCTCTCTGCACTGATGCTTTGTCTTTCACCACACTATTATAACATTCCATTTGCCTTTGCCCCATGACCTCCTTGTCAGTTAATCTCTCATTCCCTCTGCCCAATCACATACCTTCCCATTTGTCCTCTTTCCCCCCCAGTCCCGCTTCACTTGCTTAAAACTTATTACTCTAACCTTTGCCAGTTCTGTTGAAAGGTCACAGATCTGAAACGTTAAGTCTGCCTCTCTCTCCACAGATGTTTTTAATAAGGGTCATGCAGTCAGGTCAGTGGAGAAAATGGGTTAATTATACAGGATAGTATGGTGCAACGTGCAAAACAAAAGTTGTTTAGAAGGACAGAGCAGCTTTGCACATGTTTTACATGAAGTGGGAAATTGGGAGCCATGGGAAAAATTGAGATATCTGTGTTCCTCCAACTCTGGCCTCTTGCGCATCCCCCGTTCCCTTCGCCTCACCATTGGTGGCAAAACAACAGAAAAGCAAAACATAGGAGAAGTAAAATAAGCTGACGATTCACTATCATGCAATTTACACCACTGCACACAATTAAAATTACCCAAATATGTAGCACAAAAACTGCACTGATGACCTCTGCAGACTTTTTACCTCACCTTGATTGCACAGTAGGACCAGCCTCCTGAGACAACAGCAACAATTTGCATTTATATAGCACCTTTATCATAGTAAAAACTTCCACGTTGCTTCAGGGGAGCATTATCAAGCAAAATTTGACACCTAGTCATATAGGACTTGGTCAATGAGGTGGGTTTTAAGGAGTGACTTAAAGGAGGACAGAAGTAGAGAGGCAGAGAGGTTTAGGAAGAGAACTCTTGAAATTAAGGCCTTGGCAGCTGAAGGTACGACCACCAATGGTGGAGTGATTAAAATTGAGGGTGTGCAAAAAGCTAGAATTGAGGAGATCTCGGAGGGTTGGGCTGGAGGAGGAGCGAGACCATGGAGGGATCTGAAAACAAAGAAGAATAATTAAAAATTGATATGTTGCTGGATTGGGAGCAAACAGAGGTCAATGAGAACAGTGGGTGACGGGTGAATGGGACTTGGCAAGAATTAAGATTCAAGCAGCAGAGTTTTTGGATGGACTCAAGTCTATTGAGGTTGAGACGTTGGCCAGAAGAGCATTGGATAGCACTAAAAGTCTGGGCTCTCTCAGAGACACAGCTCTTTGCTTTTCCATGCTTCTTACATCAACCAGGTCACACCACTAGGCTGACAGATGCAGGCAACAAATAGCTTTGATGTGACAGCAGTCTCATTATCAGATCACTATCTGCATTCCTGAAACACCATGTGCTATATTGGAACGAAACATTTACTTCTGTAACAGTGTTAATGAGAAAACCTGAACAATATTGAGAAGACTTACATGAGGACACGGAGTGTCACACTTTGCTGCACTGTTTGGCCTTGCATCATTTTTTTTTTTGAACAGATTGCAATGCGGTTAGAAATCACATGGCTTGAATCTGCCAGCAGCTTATTTGCAACTCCCAGAGAAAAAAAATTAGCTCTGGATGCAAAAGCTTTCCTTTCCTGCAGAACTAGGGATCAATGGCTGTAAAATGCATGTCCGTATAGCTTCTGCTTTGAGCGCACTAAACAAGTTGAGCAAAAATTACACTGTTTTTGCCAAATTTAAGTTATGGTTCAAGATTCCACCTGAAGTTATTTGCATAATCACAAGCCTAGAATCTTCCATGAACCACAATCAGCTAGCATAATAGAAACTAATCCATTATTTTTTTTCTTTTCGTTAAATACATCAAGGAATTTTTTGAAGTAATAACTGTGACCGGTAATGCTGGTTTGATTGATTTTGGCCAGAACTAGTGGAAACTCTAGGCCGTGGTCTTCATAAAAAGCCTCATGAAAAGCTGTCTTGCTCTTCAACCAATTTTTAATTTAGGTTTCTGGGTGAACCAACTCCTGTTCATCCATCACCCTAGTGCCCACTGACTCCCGGTGCGGTATTGTTTCGATTTTAAAATTCTCATCCTTATGTTCAAATCTCTCCACAGCCTCACCCCTCCCTATCTCTGTAATGTCCTCCAGTCCGCTAACCTCCGAGATATCTGTGCTCCTCCCAATTCTGGCGTCTTGTGCATTGCCAATGATGGTAAATGTGAAAGACCCTATGACCCTATTTCAAAGGAGAGCAGGGGAGTTCTCCCTGGGCCAATAATTATCACTCAACCAACATCACTAAAAAAAGCGATAATCTAGTCACGATCTTTGTGGGACCGACATAGCACCTTTCATGAGCTCCAGACATCCCAAAGCAGTTTAAAGTCAATGAAGTGTAGTCACTGCATCCTGTAAAGAAGGGTAGTAGGGATAAACCAGGTAATTACAGGCCAGTGAGTCTAACATCAGTGGTAGGGAAACTATTGGAAAAAATTCTGAGGGACAGATTAATCTCCATTTGGAGAGGCAGGGATTAATCAGGGATAGTCAGCATGGCTTTGTTAGGGGGAGATCGTGTCTAACAAATTTGATTGAGTTTTTCAAGGAGTTGACTAGGTGTGTAGATGAGGGTAAAACTGTTGATGGTAAAAACAATCATGGACTTCAGTAAGGTTTTTGATAAGGTCCTGCATGAGAGATTGGTTAAGAAGGTAAGAGCCCATGGGATCCAGGGCGACTTTGCAAATTGGATCCAAAATTGGCTTAGTGGCAGGGGGCAGAGGGCGATGGTCAAGGGTTGTTTTTGAAAGTGGAAGCCTGTGACCAGTGGCATACCACAGGGATCAGTGCTGGGACCCTTACTGTTAGTAGTGTACATTAATGATTTAGATGAGAATATAGGAGTAGTACATTTGCAGATGACACGAAAATTGGTGATGTTGTAAATAGTGAGGAGGAAAGCCTTAGATTACAGGATGATATAGATGGGTTGGTAAGATGGGCAGAGCAGTGGCAAATGGAATGTAATCCTGAGAAGTGTGAAGTGTTGCACTTTGGGAGGACTAACAAGGCAGGGGAGTATACAATGGAAGGTAGAACCCTAGGAAGTACTGAGGGTCAGAGAGACCTTGGTTAACCTGTCCATAGCTCGCTGAAGGCAGCAACACAAGTAGATAAGGTGGTTAGGAAAGCATATGGGATACTTGCCTTTAGTAGACGAGGCATAGAATATAAGAGCAGGGAGGTTATGATGCATCTGTATAGAACGCTAGTTAGGCCACAGCTGGAGTACAGTGTACAGTTCTGATTGCCGCACTATAGGAAGGATGTGATTGCACTGGAGAGAGTGCAGAGCAGATTCACCAGGATGTTGCCTGGGCTGGAGCATTTCAGCGATGAAGAGAGATTGGATAGGCTAGGGTAGTTTTTCTTAGAGCAGAGAAGGCTGACCTTCTTGAGGTTTACAAAATTGTGAGGGCATGGATAGGGTAGATAGGAAGAAAATGTTTCTTTTAGCGGAGGTGTCAATAACCAGGGGGCATAGATTTAAGGTAAGGGGCAGGAGGTTTAGAGGGGATTTGAGGAAAAGAAAATTCTCCCAGAGGGTGGTTGGAATCTGGAACACACTGCCTGAAGGGGTGATAGAGGCAGGAACCCTCACAACATTTAAGAAATATTTTGATGAGCACTTGAAATGCTACAGCATACAACGCTACGAGCCAAGTGCTGGAAAATGGGATTAGAATAGTTAGGTGCTTGATGGCCGGCACAGACACGATGGGCCGAAGGGCCTGTTTCTGTGCTGTATAACTCTATGACTCTTTTGCCAAATCGTCCTGGATCCCATGGGCTCTTACCTTCTTAAGCAATCTCCCATGCGGCACCTTATCAAATGCCTGACTGAAGTACATGTAGACTACATCAACTGTTTTACCCTCATCTGCACATCGAGTCACCGCCTCGAAAAATTTGATCAAATTGCTTAGACATGGTCTCCTCCTGACAAAGCCATGCTGACTATCCCTGATTAATCCCTGTCAAGCATCTTGGGACATTTCACTACATTAAAGCTGCTATATAAATGCAAGTTGTTGTTAAAAAAAATTTCTGCTGAAGATTCTGGAATGAGATTTGAATCTGTGACATTCTGACCTAAATGTGAGAATGCTACCCAATCATCCATGGTTGATTCTCTCTTAAAGTTCAGTTTTTGGTATTTAGATAAATAAGGCACCTCATGATTCCAGACAAGGCAAATGAGAGGCAATTGACACCTCCATCCCCCACCAGGATGGTTTGAGGGCTCTCCGCTTCTTCCTTGAACAGAGGTCCAACCAGTTCCCATCCACCACCACCCTCCTCCGCCTGGCTGAACTTGTTCTCACACTGAACAACTTCTCCTTCAACTCCACTCACTTCCTTCAAGTAAAAAGTGTTGCTATGGGTACCCGCATGGGTCCTAGTTATGCCTGTCTTTTTGTGGGATATGTCGAGCAATCTTTGTTCAAGTCCTACTCAGGCCCCCTCCCCCAACTCTTTTTCCGGTACATTGATGACTGTATCGGTGCCGTTTCCTGCTCCCGCCCCGAACTGGAAAACTTTATCAACTTTGCTTCCAATTTCCACCCTTCTCTCACCTTTACATGGTCCATCTCTGACACTTCCCTTCCCTTCCACGACTTCTCTGTCTCCATCTCTGGGGGTAGGTTGTCTACTAATATCCATTATTAGCCCACCGACTCCCACAGCTACCTCGACTACACTTCTTCACACCCTACCTCCTGTAAGGACTCCATTCCATTCTCCCACTTTCTCTGCCTCCGACGCATTTGCTCTGATGATGCTAACTTCCATGACAGTGCTTCTGATATGACCTCCTTTTTCCTCAACTGAGGATTCCCCCCCCACTGTTGTTGACAGGGCCCTCAACCATGTCGGACCATTTCCCGCATCTCTACCCTCACCCCTTCCCCTCCCTCCCAGAACCGTGACAGGGTTCCCCTTGTCCTCACTTTCCACCCCATCAGCCTCCATATCCAAAGAATCATCCTCCGTCACTTCCACCACCTCCAGCGTGATGCCACTACCAAACGCATCTTCCCCTCCCTTCCCCTGTCAGCATTCCGTAGGGATCGTTCCCTCCGCGACACCTTGGTCCATTGCTCCGTTACCACCACCACCTCGTCCCCTTCCCATGGCACCTTCCCCTGCAATCGCAGGAGGTGTAATACCTGCCCATTTACCTCCTCTCTCCTCACTATCCCAGGCCCCAAACACTCCTTTCAGGTGAAGCAGCGATATACTTGTACTTCTTTCAATGTAGTGTACTGTATTCGCTGCTCACAATGTGGTCTCCTCTACATTGGGGAGACCAAACGCAGACTGGGTGACCGCTTTGCGGAACACCTCCGCTCAGTCCGCAAGCAGGACCCTGAGCTTCCAGTTGCTTGCCATTTCAACACTCCCCCCTGCTCTCATGCTCACATCTCTATCCTGGGCTTGCTGCAGTGTTCCAGTGAACATTAACGCAAGCTCGAGGAACAGCATCTCATTTACCGATTAGGCACACTGCAGCCTGTCGGACTGAACATTGAGTTCAATAATTTCAGAGCGTGACGGGCCCCCCATTTTACTTTTATTTTTCGTTATTTTTTCTTTTTTACATTTTTTACAATTTTTTTTAAATATTTATTTCATTTCATTTTAGTTTGTTCAGTTTGCTTACCCATTGTTTTTTTTTCATGTTTGTACTTGCTACTATTCAATCTTCAGTCCGCTAGCACCCTATCTGTACTAATGCTTTGTCTTTCAACACACCATTAACATATTGTTTGCCTTTGCTCCATGACCTTTTGGTCAGCTATGTGGCCTTGTCCAATCTACACCTTCTCCTTTGTTATCTCTTGCCCCACCCCCACCTCACTTGCTTATAACCTTTGACATTTCTAATATTTGCCAGTTCCGAAGAAGGTTCACTGACCCAAAACGTTAACTCTGCTTCTCTTTCCACAGATGCTGCCAGACCGGCTGAGTATTTCCAGCATTTCATGTTTTTATTTCGAATGAGAGGCATGACTGGTTAACAAGGTGTAGATTGAGGGCAGAATATTGAACAGTGCGCCTGGAAAACTCCTGCTCGCTTTAAAATTAAAAAGCAGTCAGTGCCACACCTGAAAGACGGCACTTCAACATGATGCATTGCATTAGCACTGCATTAAAGCATCATACAACATTTACAGCATCAGTTTAGACTTGGTAAGGAAGTAGGGCTTGAACCTACAAATTTCAGAGTGACAGTACTACCACTGAGCCCCTGCTGGCT
Source organism: Heterodontus francisci (assembly GCF_036365525.1). Lineage (NCBI taxonomy): Eukaryota > Metazoa > Chordata > Chondrichthyes > Heterodontiformes > Heterodontidae > Heterodontus > Heterodontus francisci. Next base: position 10,182,780 of record NC_090387.1, read on the forward strand.
CTTAACTTCAATCTAGCGAAAGCTGAACTAAGCACAGGCTGAACTGGGCATATATGAGACAATACCATATTGATCCATGTGTTTATCACCCAAGATACATGAAGAGTCCACAAACAGATAAATGTAGTTTTATTGTTTATTTTTGTCTCCACACATTTTTTTTACCCATCGTAAGAGTATATTTGTACACAAGTTCAATTTACACGTGATGTGGACATTTGAAATTTGCATTCTATGCAGAGTTGAAAAGAGAAGATAAAACGTCAGTGAGAGGAAGATGGTTAAGAGAGAAATTAAAGGAAATAGAGAGACAGAGAGAAAGAATGCAAGTGTAAAAGAGAAAGAGAGATGATTGGCAGTGAAGCCCAACTTATACCTTCCAGTCTCATTGGTGTTAGACATTTTTTCAATTACAGACTTTCATAATGAATAATTAAGAGGCCTGCTCAGGCTGCTTCCTTTTCACTGCTATTCAATAGTTGGAGAGGTTGACAAGTGTGGATGATGATTGCAGACCCATTAAGCTGTTCTGTTCTAGGCAACGAGGAGTTACAAGTGTCCTCATTTATATACAGGCAACAGAAGCAAGTCAGCTTTGCGGATCAAGCAAATATCTTGCAGTATTCTGCCCCCCTCACCCCGATAAGTGGTAGATTTCTATAAACAGGTACATATTTACTGGCTACATCAAAAAAGTTAATGGGTATTCATTGTTTTTTGTTATTCTCCAATGAGCACTCTATTTGGGGGAGGTCGGCAAGGCACTATTTATTTTTTTTGACATGATTGGTTCCTAGGCAGCAGTCTGAGGGCTTCTTAAGAGATTAAACGTAATGCCAATTATGCTGTGCACAATAATGAGATGTAAATCATCACCAGCAACCATCACCATAGACAGAAAAAAGAACCTGTTCACCGCAGCTGTTAAGAATCAGAGATAAGAGGTGTGTGTACCTCGGAATTAAAAGATAGAAAAACACAATGACGGCTACATTTGACATTTGGTGTTGTCACTTTGAGCTCAGTTTCTGGGTGAATGTGTATTGCCATCTCTGTTTATTAGGACATGAGAGCCCTGGGGCAGCTCCTATTGTACTGCACAAACTTCGCCAGCCTTACTAATGGAGATGCTCTCACGTCATATAGACTTTGTAAAGGGATTCTCTGGAAGCATCAGAATCCATGGTGAGATCACTTTAGAAATCCATTCTTATAAAAAATACAGTCACTTTTTTTACCGACCTGTTATCAGGATCTGCTTCTACCACACAATTAGGTGCCAAAACGGGGAGTCTTAGAAACATGGGAACATACGAAATAGGAGTAAGAGTAGGCCATTTGACCCTCGAGCCTGCTCTGCCATTCAACTAGATCATGGCTGATCTTATCCATCAATGCCATTATCCCGCACTATTTACCTATCCCTTTATATCTTTAATATCTAGAAATTTATTGATTTTGATCTTGAACATACTCAATGACTCCACAGCCCTCTGGGGTAGATAATTCCTCAGAGTCACCACACTCTGAGTGAAGAAATTCCTCCTCATCTCAGTCCTAAATGACCAACCTCTTATTCTGAGACTGTGTCCCTGGTTCTGGACACCCCCGAGCCGGGGAAACATCCTTCCTGCATCAACCCTGTCGAGCCCTGTAAGAATGTTTTTATGCTTCAATGAGATCACCTCTCATTCTTCTAAACTCTAGAGAATACAGGCCCAGTCTCCTCAATCTCTCCTCATAGGACAAACCCTCCATCTCAGGAATTAGTCTGGTGAACCTTTGTTGCACTCCCTCTATGGTCAATATATTCTTCCTTAGATGAAGAGACCAAAACTGTACACGATATTCCAGGTGCGGTCTCACCACGGTTCTATACAATTACAGCAAGACATCTTTACTCCTGTACTCAAATCCTCTTGCAATAAAGTACAACGTACCATTTGCCTTCCGAATTGCTTGCTGAACCAGCATGTTAGCTTTCAGTGACTTATGAACAAGGACACCCAGGTCCCTTTGGACATCAACACTTCCCAATCTCTCACCATTTAAGAAATGCTCTGCATTTCTGTTTTTCCTACCAAAGTCCAAGGTAATGACTCTTCCTCCAACTGTTCTCTCATCCTTTTGGGAATATGCCTGGATGGCGTGGCTGAGAATAGACCACTTACAGAAATAATAAAAAAAATTAAGATCTTACATGACATAGCTCCCCTTCACAACCTTAGGATGTCCCAAAGAACTTCACAGCCCATGAAATACTTTTGAAGTGTAGTCAAAGTTGTAATGTAGGAAACACAGGAGCCAATGTGCGTTCAGCAAGCTCCCACAAGCAGCAATGTGATAATGACCAGTTAATCTGATTTAGTAATGTTGGTTGAGGGGTAAACATTCACCAGGATTCCCATGCTCTTCTTTGAAATAGTGCCATGGAATCTTTTACTTCCAACTGAGAGATCAAATGCGGCCTTGGTTTGATGTTCCATCTGAAAGGCAGGATCTCTAACAGTGCAGCTCTCCCTCAGTACTGCACTGAAATTCAGACTGGATTATGGGCTTCTGCCTGGTATTGAATCAACAGCATTCTGACGCAGAGGTAAGAGTGCGGCCCCTGAGCCACAGCTGACACCTTATTTATGTGAACATTTAGTACATCAGAGCTTTAACTGTGCCACTTACTTCAAAAATGTTTCGAATTAACCTGTAGCAGTCCTAATGCACAGTTTAATTTTGTTTTTGCCAATCTCCCATGGCACCACGATGTTTAACTACAGTCCTAGCCTTTTCCTTTAAGGAAATCTGGATAATTGCAGTTACTGATAAATTGCTTAGGTCAATTAAACATCAGAATTTGAAATTTTCAGGCTCCAGGTCAATGAATGTGATTTTTTTTTGTGCAATTATTTTCCATCCATAACAAACTGTGCCATCTGGAGTCTGACAGATGTGCATTAAATACACAATTGCGTTTGCATATTTGCAGATCTGCCATGCACTGTTCATGGTTGGGCAGAGGTTGTGCAGTTTTATAAGGACTGGAACATTATACCATACAACAGACAGTGCACAATTCTGTTGCTAAAGTTTAGCTGTGTACAACTCTGTCTGTCTCTTTAAGGCCACAAGATGCAATAACTGTGTCTTCCTGACTCAAATAGCAGTGGAATGAGTATATACAACAATCACATGTATTCGTTCTTGTGATGCCAATAACAAGGTCAGCATTTATTCCCCATTCCTAATCGCCCTTGAGAAGGTGCTGGTACCTTCTTGTACTGCTGCAGTCAGTATATAGGGTGTCAGTATACCCACAGTGCTGTTAGGGAGGGAGTTCCAGAATTTTGACCGTAACAGGGAAGGAATGGTGATGTATTTCCAAGTCAGGATGGGGAACTTGCAGGTGTGGTGCTCCCATGCATCTGCTGCCCTTGTTTTTCTAACTGGTAGAGGTCACGGGTTTGGAAGGTGCTGCCTAAGGTGCCTTGGCGTGTTGCTGCAGTGCATGGGAACACCATCACTTGCAAGTTGCCCTCCAAATCACACATTATCCTGACTTGGAAAAACATCACCATTCCTTCACTGTTACTTTGTTAAACTTCTGCAGCCAGTGTGCAGAAGGTGGTGGATGGGGTGCCAATCAAGTGGGCTGCTTTGTCTTGGATGGTGTCGAGCTTCTTGAATATTGTTGGAAATACACTCATCCAGGCAAGTGGAGAGTATTCTATCACACTCCTGACATGTGCCTTGTAGATAGAGTCATAGAGTTATACAGCACAGAAACAGGCCCTTTGGTCCACCATGTTCATGCCGGCCATCAAGCCTATCTATTCTAATCCCATTTTCCAGCACTTGGCCCGTAGCCTTGTATGCTATGGTGTTTCAAGTGCTCATCTAAATACTTCTTAAATGTTGTGAAGGTTCCTGCCTCTATCACCCCTTCAGGCAGTGTGTTCCAGATTCCAACCACCCTCTGGGTGAAAAACCTTTTCCTCAAATCCCCTCTAAACCTCCTGTCCCTTATCTTAAATCTATGCCCCCTGGTTATTGACACCTCCGCTAAGGGAAAATGTTTCCTCCTATCTAATCTATTTATGCCCCTTATAATTTTGTATACCTCAATCAGGTCCCCCCTCAGCCTTCTCTACTCTAAGGAAAACTACCCTAGCCTATCCAATCTCTCTTCATAGCTGAAATGCTCCAACCCAGGCAACATCCTGGTGAATCTGCTCTGCACCCTCTCCAGTGCAATCGCATCCTTCCTATAGTGTGGTGACCAGAATTGTACACAGTACTCCAGCTGTGGAGTAACTAGCATTTTGTACAGCTCTGTCATAACCTCCCTGCTCTTATTTTCTATGCCTCGGCTAATCAAGGCAAGTATCCCATATGCCTTCCTAACCACCTTATCTACCTGTGCTGCTGCTTTCAGTGATCTATGGACAAGTACACCAAGGTCCCTCTGATCCTCTGTACTTTCTAGGGTCCTACCATCCATTGTATATTCCCTTGACTTATTAGTCCTCCCAAAATGCATCACCTCACACTTCCCAGGATTAAATTCCATTTGCCACTGCTCTGCCCATCTTACCAGCCCATCTATATCGTCCTGTAATCTAAGGCTTTCCTCCTCACTATTTACGAGTCCACCAATTTTCGCGTCATCTGCGAACTTACTGATCATACCTCCTGTATTCACATCTAAGTCATTAATGTACACTACAAACAGCAAGGGTCCCAGCACTGATCCCTGCAGTATGCCACTGGTCACAGGCCTCCACTCACAAAAACAACCCTCGACCATTACCCTCTGCCTCCTGCTACTAAGCCAATTTTGGATCCAATTTGCCAAATTGCCCTGGATCCCATGGGCTCTTACCTTCTTAACCAATCTCTCATGCAGGACCTTATTAAAAGCCTTACTGAAGTCCACGTAAACCAGATTCACTGCTTTACCCTCATCTACACACCTCGTCACCTCCTCTAAAAATTCAATCAAATTCGTTAGACATGATCTCCCCCTGACAAATCATTGCTGACTATCCTTGATTAATCCCTGCCTCTCCAAGTGGAGATTAATCCTGTCCCTCAGAATTTTTTCCAATGGTTTCCCTACCACTGATGTTAGACTCAAAGGCCTGTAATTACCTGGTTTGTCCCTACGACCCGTCTTGAACAATGGTACCACATTCGCTGTCCTCCAGTCCTCTGGCACTTCTCCTGTGGCCAGTGGGGATTTGAAAATTTGTGTCAGAGCTCCTGCTATCTCCTCCCTTGCCTCACATAGCAGCTTGGGATACATCTCATCTGGGCCTGAGGATTTATCCACTTTTAAGCCCGCTAAAACAGACAATACCTCCTCCCTTTCAATGCTAATTTGTTCAAGTATATCACAATCCCCCTCCCTGATCACTACACTTACATCGTCCTTCTCCATAGTGAACACAGATGCAAAGTAATCATTTAAATCCTCACCTACATCCTCCGGCTCCACACACAGAATTCCACTTTGGTCCTTAAAGGGCCCTACTCTTTCCCTGGTATCCTCTTGCCTTTAATATACTTGTAAAATATCTTGCCCATCGGTGTTTCTTCATGCCCACTCGTTGCTCTCCTAATTACTTTTTAAATTACCCCCCCTACACTTTCTGTACTCCTCTAGGGCCTCCGCTGTTTTCAGTCCTCTGGTTATAGATGGTGGACAGATTTTGGAGAGTCAGGAGGTGATTTACGCCCCCTCCACCATCCCTCCCCCACCCCCCGCCACCTCCAGCCCGTTCCTGCGGGAGGCATAAAATTGAGTGGGAGGCAGAGGGTGCTTTCCCATTACCTTCCCCTAGAAGCACAGAAACATAGAAAATAGGAGCAGGAGTAGGCCATGCAGCCCTTCGAGCCTGCTCCACCAAGGGACTGAATTGCCTGCTCCTGCTCCTATGTTCCTAAAATTGGGCAGCGTGTATAACAGGTGGACAATCCATTCCCTATCAGTTTCTCCCTGGCCAGGTTAAAGTAAAATTTACCTTCGATGATCTTACATAGCAAAATAATTTAGAAGGCGAAAGTGCCTGTGGACCATCGTAAAGTATTTCATCATTGAATATAACCACAATGGTGGAGTTTGCAAGTGCTGGTCATAAGTTACACTCAGGTGAAGAGAACTCTCTGGCCCATTTCACCTCATCCTTCTAGTCCCTACTGTTTACCCACGACAGCGTAGAACCTTACTGCACAGAATGAGTCCATTTGAAACATCGTGCCTGTCCCTACCTATTTCCTAAATAGGAACAGTGTCCTGGCTTCAACCACCTTCAATAAAATTGGTTTTGCCTGTTCATTACCCTGTATGTAAAGAAAGATTCATATTGGTCCTATATTTGCCCTTTGTTATCTGTGAACCTGTGCACTTAGGAAACTGAAAGTTTTGTTTAAGCGAATTCTGGAGCTCTTGGTAAATCATTGCATTCAACCAGTTTTCACTACTTGTAGATCAAATTTATAGACAGTAAAATTGCCTAAAACAACTACTCATGGCCAATACATATCAATCTATCATAAAATAATTAATGGTCCCATTACTTAAAGACCGGTGAACTCTAAATCAAACAAATTGAAAGACCACTAAAGTCACAGAGCTTTTTCCTGTCATTAAGGCAGCTCTACTGAACCCTATTCACATAAATGAAATGTATTGACCGCGTGTGTGCACAAGGTACTAAAGAATTACAACACAATTACAGGATACAGCAAAGACTAGGGTCCTGACAACATCCCAGCAGTAGTACTGAAGACTTGTGCTCCAGAACTAGCCATGCCACTAGGCCAAACTGTTTGGAGTCATACTTAGTACCAAGCAAGATGGTTGTGATTGTTGGAGACCAATCATTTCAGCCCCAAGACATCACTGCAAGAGTTCCTGAGGGTAGTGTCCTAGGCTCAACTATCTTCAGTTCCTTCACCAATGGCCTTCCCTCCATTGTAACGTTAGAAGTGGGGATGTTCACTGATGGCTGCACTGTGTTCAGTACCATTCGCAACTCCTCAGGTGCTGAAGCAATCAGTGCCCACATGCAGCAAAAGCTGGACAACATTCAGGCTTGTGTGATAAGCACCAAATAACATTCACGCCACACAAGTGCTAAGCATCTCCAAAAAGTGAAAATCTAACCATCTCCCCTGGATGTTCTACGTTATTGCCATTGCTGAATCCTCCACCGTCAACATCCTGGGGGCTACCATTGACCAGGAACTTATCTGGCCACATAAATACAGTGGCTACAAGAACAGGTCAGAGGCTGAGAATTCTGTGGTGAGTAACTCACCTTCTCACTCCCTAGGCTTATCCACCATCTATAAGGCACAAATCAGGATGGAATACTCTTTATTGCCTGGTTGAGTGCCGATACAACAACACTCAAGACAATTGACAGCATCCTACTTGATCTGCACCCCATTCACTACCTTCAACATTCGATCCCTACACCACCAGTGCTCAGAGGTAGCAGTGTGTACCAAAATGCACTGCAGAAACTCGACAAGGGTCCTTCGACAGCACCTTCCAAACCTGCGACTTCTACCACCTAGAAGGACAATGGCACCAGATGCATGGGAACACCACCACCTGCAAGTTCCCCTCCAAACCACACAACATCCTAACCTGGAAATATGTCACCACTTCTTCACTGTCTCTGGGTCAAAATCCTGAAACTCCCTCCCTAACAGCACTGTGGGTGTACCTACACCAGATGGATGCAGAGGTTCAAGGAGGAGACTCACCACCACCTTCTCAAGGGCAATTAGGGATGGGCAATAAATGCTGGCCTGGCCAGCGCTGCTCACATCTGAGAATTAATTAAAAAGCAAATCATAAAAAACTTATATAAAGGCAAAATACTGCGGATGCTGGAAATCTAAAATAAAAACAAGAAATGCTGGAAATACTCAGCAGGTCTGGCAGCATCTGTGGAGAGAGAAGCAGTGTTAACGTTTCAGGTCAGTGACCCTTCTTCAAAACAAAAAAACTTATATGTAGTTCCAACTTACCTGGAACCAGGCACAGTTCCTTTCACTATAAAACCAAGAACCCAGGTCAAAGATCAAATCCTCCATTTTGTACTCAGCTGAAGAAAGACTTACTTTTTTTATTTGTTCATACGATGTGGGCATCGCTGGCAAGGCCAGCATTTATTGTCCATCCGTAATTGCCCTTGAGAAGGTGGTGGTGATTTGTTTTCTTGAACCGCTGCAGTCCTTGGGGTATAGGTAAGTGCTGTTAGGAAGGGAGTTCCAGGATTTTGACCCAGCGACAGTGAAGGAACGGTGTTTAGTTCCAAGTCATGATGGTGTGTGGTTTGGTGAAGAACTTGCAGCTGGTGGTGTTTCCATCCATTGCTGTGGGTCTGGAGTCACATGTAGGCCAGACCAAGTAAGGATGGCAGATTTCCTTCCCTAAAGAACATTAGTGAACCAGATGGGTTTTTACAACAATCGACAACAGTTTCATGGTCACCATTAGACTAGCTTTTAATTCCAGTTTTATTAACTGAATTCAAATTCCACCATCTGCCGTAATGGGATTCAAACCCATATCCCCAGAGCATTAGCCTAGGCATCTGGATTACTAGTCCAGTTACATTACCACTATGCCCCCTTTCATGACGTCCCAAAGGCAATGAAATACTTTTGAACTGTAGTCACTGTTGTAATTTAGGAAACTTGACAGCAAAATACTTACCAACCCTTCTGAATGAGGAAACACAATTATTGCTAACTGTAAAATATAGCTCATCCACAGAAAATGAAACAGGATATGTAATAGGTCTCCACTTTATTTTTCAATCAAAATTAACCTTGTAGTAAGGTAAAATGCTAGGGTGAAGCAACTGACTCCCAATACAGAGCAATTACTGTGCACTAGGCAAGCTACCATGGAGGATAGAGAATAAAAGTGAATGAACCAGCAAGATTATTTTGATAAATATTTTGTTACGAACATGGGCAAAACCTTCTCCTATTAATTTAATGACCGAGAGAGGAAAAACAAGCATTCAATATATTCAAATAAGATATAACTTTGCCAAAATAATGCTCTTCCTTTTCCTCAGCAATGTGTGTCTTGGCTTCAGGCTTAGCAGAGTATCCATTGCCACAGCCTGTATACTTGCTATTTTTGTGCCAGAGTGTTAATTTGTATATCTTTTGTGATCCCGAACCCGCAACTAGTTGGAAGTGGGTTGAAACTGGACAAATTAATTGTGCATCGAATGAGACAACTATCAGAGGGAGGGAGAGAGACAACATGCTTTCAGCTGCCTAGACCTGAAGCACTGGAATTCTCTGCTTATACTTCTGCTCCTCTCCACTTCCCTTGCATCCTTTAAGAGACTCCATTAAACCTACCTGTTTGATCAAGATTTTGGTCACCCGTCCTAATATTTCCTTATGTGACACTGTGTCAGATTTTGTTTGAAAACTGCTCCTGTGAAGGGCCTTGGGATGTTTTTCGATATTGAAGGCACTATATAAATGCAACTTCTGGTTGTTGATTAAGTTTATAAGAGCTTTTCACCCACTTGTCACAGTAAATTCATCAAAGGGGAAAAATAGCCAATACAATGGAAGATCGATTAGCAACACATATCCCAATTATCTGTACGAATTTCAATAGAATAATGCCTCAGCGCATGGCCCATTAATGTCCTTCCTGTCGTGTTTGAGTTCTGTCTCCATTTCTTGTTCAATTAAACTACCTAATGGCTCTTTTGTGATCGACGTAAGTACCAACTTGGTAATGCTCTCACCTCTGCCTCAAAAGGTCAATGGGTGAAGTCCCACTGCAGGGCGTGAGCACAAAATCTAGGAGGTCACTTCACAAAATATTTTACGAGAAAGAAAAATCAAAGATAAAACAGTACTCTCAGTTACATCAGGACAGGAAGGCACAGGGTCAGGATTGTGAAGTGCACATTTAGAGTAGATATCAGGGTGTATATTTTCACATAAATGGTGACTAACAGCTGGAAGTGGTTGCAAGGAGAATGGTTGAGGGCCAGGACTCTCATCAGTTTAAAGCTGTAATAGCAAGATGAGATCAAATGTGCTAAAGGTCCACTTTTATCCAAACTGATGCCAGGCAAGCCCCCCACCTGCTAAGAATGAGGGAAATTAATTTTGCCACATGGATATTGATTTCGGACTGTTGTTGGTGAAGAAAGAACTTGCTTTAAAAAACATTTGGAGACTTTGGCTGGAGAGATACATTGGCATATCCACAAACAGTACTTCAAAGGACAAAGAGGCTATTCCCTGCTCCAATTTAATCCACAACGGGCTTTTGATTACCAGGCATTGAAGATGGAAAGGCTAGCATTCCAGGTTAACTGCTAAGATGGCCGAATGCACAAACAAACGTGGTCGGAACGGTTTGGGTCACATGACTAACTGACTGTTGGAGTTTTTTGAATTTGAACTTCCAACAAGGAATTTGAAATCAGAAGGCTGTTTGCTCCTGGACTGAGAAGACCTCTCTCCTGTCTGCTCTCATCTCGCTCTCACCAGCTTCAGAAACCATTGAAGACCCATGAACCCCAAAAGAGCAAAGTCTCCAACAGTGAACAAGGTTTAAGAAGAATACTGGGCCCCAACGAAAAGCAAGACTACTTACAGAAGGACAACAGTGAGCTCAAAGCAAAGTAAACAAGAAACTCTTCTGATATTGCCGCAAATCTCTCCATTTTATTTTTCTTCTGCTCTTTTCTGTCCCTATTTGCATGTGTGCATCACGTGTGCATGCTAGCATGGGCGCATCGTATATCCGTAGGTGTTAACCGTATTGGTATTTAAGTTCAAGGTTTAATAAATTTCACTTTTCTTCTTTAAACCTAAGAAAGTCTGTTTATGCTAATTTATTTGCCTGATAATTGAAAAGTGGTGAACAAGGATTTACCAAAGGGGGAGCTCAAAACACAGTGTGTTTAAAATTAAACCCTGTTACAATAAGAGCAGGTGAAGACAGTAAAAGACCCCGAGACACCTTTCTCACCTGGTCGTAACACTGACCTTTAGTTTTTGCGTAGGATTGTAGACATCGATATAATTATCACACTTTTCTATTTCTTGTGCAAAAGTATCAAGCTTTTAACACAGTTTTTATGCCTTGTCCTTCATTCTCAAGATGTGGGCATCACTAGCAAGGTCAGCAATTATTGCCCATCTCTAGTTGAAAGGTGGGGATCTACTTACCTAAATCACTGCAGTCCATGTGGTGAAGCTGCTCCCATAGTGCTATTACTTAGGGATTCCCAGGATTTTGACCCAGCCACAATGAAGGAACAGCGAATATGTGTCCAAGTCGTGATGGTGTACTTGACATAGGGGAACCTGAAAGCTGATGGTGTTCCTATGCACTTTCTGTCTTTGGCCTTCTCGGCGGTGGAGGTCACAGGTTTGGATGGTGCTGCATAGTATCACCTAATTACTAAATAATTTATTTTGCATTCTTTTCAACCCCCTTCAGTCTCACACTTTGGCTTTTGGATATTTACCTGAATTTTTAAAAGAGAAAAAAAATATTGGTTAGGAAAACGCTCGTAGATGAGCAGTGGTTTTACTGACAGGCATCAAACACTCAAATCATTTCTTGGACAAGGTCAGTTCTTTCTGCTGTTAAACAAAACTCAAATAAAAGGCCTTTCATGCCTTCCATTGAATCCATGCATTCGATCAAGTTGAAGGTATCGGAACACACAGTCAGTGCCTTTCCCTGGAATGTGTGGGAGTAGCAATAGTGAGTCCGCAAGGGGCTACCGTATTTCTGAGCTCTTTGCAGTTTGACACTAAACATAAAAGGCAATAAAATACACACAAAAAGAGTAATTGGACAGAAGATAAGGAATCCACTGTTGAGGAAAATTGCCTGAAGCAGCATTTTATTTAAAGTGCTTGCCAAACCTGATTGATTTTATCTCGACAGGACTAATTTGTATGTTCCTAGTTGCACAAGCATTTCTGTACGATACTTGGTGGGCTGTTTCTGATGTAGAGTCAGAGCACATTACAGATAATTTAATGGGCTAATGGATCCATCTGCTTGTTCCCTACTGAGGCTTCAGGTGGGAATCTCTTCGACTGCTACTTCTGATATCAGGTCACATATGTGTTTTTCAGGAATATATATTAAGAAAAAGGAGAGACCTGCATTTATATAGTGCCATTGATAAGCTCTTTTGAAGTACAATGTTGTAATCTGATTTTTTGCTTCTCCATGCCTCATCTAGGGCAACCCATGGACTCTCAGGGCTGGATTATATGGGCCCTCCAAGGCAGGATCGGAGGCAGGGGGGCATGGAGTATTGCAACGGGAGGCGGGGGCACAGAGGACCTGTCGCCCAGCGATCTTCCCGGGGGCAGGATAGGCCGACAGCCTTCCCATCTTTTCAGCCCATCTTTTGCTTCTTAGCTTGTCGCAGTACCACTCCCTTTCAAAGAACAAAGAACAAAGAACAAAGAAAATTACAGCACAGGAATAGGCCCTTCGGCCCTCCAAGCCTACGCCGATCCAAATCCTCTATCTAAACATGTCGCCTATTTTCTAAGGGTCTGTATCTCTTTACTTCCTGCCCATTCATGTATCTGTCTAGATACATCTTAAAAGACGCTATCGTGCCCGCGTCTACCACCTCCGCTGGCAAAGCGTTCCATGCACCCACCACCCTCTGCGTAAAGAAATTTCCACGCATATCCCCCCTAAACTTTTCCCCTTTCACTTTGAACTCGTGTCCCCTTCTAATTGAATCCCCCACTCTGGGAAAAAGCTTCTTGCTATCCACTCTGTCTATACCTCTCATGATTTTGTACACCTCAATCAGGTCCCCCCTCAACCTCCGTCTTTCTAATGAAAATAATCCTAATCTACTCAACCTCTCTTCATAGCTAGCGCCCTCCATACCAGGCAACATCCTGGTGAATCTCCTCTGCACCCTCTCCAAAGCATCCACATCCTTTTGGTAATGTGGCGACCAGAACTGCACGCAGTATTCCAAATGTGGCCGAACCAAAGTCCTATACAACTGTAACATGACCTGACAACTCTTGTACTCAATACCCCGTCCGATGAAGGAAAGCATGCCGTATGCCTTCTTGACCACTCTATTGACCTGCGTTGCCACCTTCAGGGAACAATGGACCTGAACACCCAAATCTCTCTGTACATCAATTTTCCCCAGGACTTTTCCATTTACTGTATAGTTCACTCTCGAATTGGATCTTCCAAAATGCATCACCTCGCATTTGCCCGGATTGAACTCCATCTGCCATTTCTCTGCCCAACTCTCCAATCTATTTAAATTCTGCTGTATTCTCTGACAGTCCCCTTCACTATCTGCTACTCCACCAATCTTAGTGTCGTCTGCAAACTTGCTAATCAGACCACCTATACTTTCCTCCAAATCATTTATGCATATCACAAACAACAGTGGTCCCAGCACGGATCCTTGTGGAACACCACTGGTCACATGTCTCCATTTTGAGAAACTCCCTTCCACTGCTACTCTCTGTCTCATGTTGCCCAGCCAGTTCTTTATCCATCTAGCTAGTACACCTTGGACCCCATGCGCCTTCACTTTCTCCATCAGCCTACCATGGGGAACCTTATCAAACGCCTTACTGAAGTCCATGTATATGACATCTACAGCCCTTCCCTCATCAATCAACTTTGTCACTTCCTCAAAGAATTCTATTAAGTTGGTAAGACATGACCTTCCCTGCACAAAACCATGTTGCCTATCACTGATAAGCCCATTTTCTTCCAGATGGGAATAGATCCTATTCCTCAGTATCTTCTCCAGCAGCTTCCCTACCATTGACGTCAGGCTCACCGGTCTATAATTACCTGGATTATCCCTGCTACCCTTCTTAAACAAGGCAACAACATTAGCAATTCTCCAGTCCTCCGGGACCTCACCCGTGTTTAAGGATGTTGCAATGATATCTGTTAAGGCCCCAACTATTTCCTCTCTCGCTTCCCACAGTAACCTGGGATAGATTCCATCCGGACCTGGGGACTTGTCCACCTTAATGCCTTTTATAATACCCAACACTTCCTCCCTCCTTATGCCGACTTGACCTAGAGTAATCAAACATCTGTCCCTAACCTCAACATCCGTCATGTCACTCTCCTCGGTGAATACCGATGCAAAGTACTCGTTTAGAATCTCACCCATTTTCTCTGACTCCACGCATAACTTTCCTCCTTTGTCCTTGAGTGGGCCAATCCTTTCTCTAGTTACCCTCTTGCTCCTTATATATGAATAAAAGGCTTTGGGATTTTCCTTAACCCTTTCACCTTGCATCATCATCCCTTTTGTCATTAAATCACACAGACCTTCTCTTTTGTTCTTTTTCCCACCCTCCTCCTTTCACTTGCTTAAAGCCTGTAAGATCTTTAACTTTTCCCAGTTTTGATGAAAGGTGATCGACCTGAAACACCAAGTCTATTTCTCTCTCCACAGATGCTGCCAGACCTGCCGAGTATTTCCATCTTTCACTGTATTTATTGCAGCTTCCCAGAATCCCCAGATTTTGCTTTTTCTTTCATTTTACATCGGATGCTTAGAACTGGCAGAAAGAGGAATCCTTCATCCAAATAGTTCAGGCTGGATTTGAAGTGAGGATCCAGAATTGAAAGGTTAATGTTGCAGTCCTCCCACTAGCCCGTCCACCTAACCTAAATTCATTTGAATCCAATAACTTTGAGGTTCATCTGTGTTTACCAATCCATGTTTTTTTTTTCTCATATTATTGCTGATGGAACTTGCTACAACCACGAAAATATTAAATCTATTCCCGTCACTTTAATTTGTCAGTGAGGTTTGACTTCACCTCCCGTGCGCCAGTTTCTCAAGAGGTCAAAGTTTGACAAATTGCTGGTGGAGTTTCATTGTCAGAGGTAATGAACGAATGATGCAAATAGAAAGAACACAAAATAGAAGCTATTAAAAAAAAAAATTCATCTTCACTTGGAGCACTTGCAAATTTCCAAAAAAAGGAAATTTGTTTCTGTAAAGACTGGTGTTAATTTACCAGATTCTGTAATTTGCCAATTGTCTATATTTTTAGTGAAATGTGCCAGAGGTCATGCATCATTATATACAGAGCAGCACGACAGCAATAAAGAGGTGGATTCTCATTATCATAGAACTGTTTATCGAGTTTAAAAGGAATTCCACATCTGCTGGAAATCAGAAATAAAAAGAGAAAATGCTGGAGCTAGTCAGTAACCTTTCAAAAAATAACAATAAGTTTGAAGCATCCCCAACTAAAACTTGAGCATTACATCCAGTCTAACACTCCCAGTGCCATACTAAAGGAATCGCAGAATCATTACAGTGCAGAAGGAGGTCATTCGGCCCATCGTGTCCGCACTGGCTCTCCGAAAGAGCAATTCCCTCAGTTCCATTTCCCTACTTTCTCCCCATAACCTGCTGGAGGTACCGTCTTTCTAATGAGACTTTAAGCTGATTTCCCGCCTGCCCTTTCAAGTCGATGGAAAAGATCACAAGGCACTATTCCGCACTGTTGGTGTACATGCACCACATGGACTGTAGCGGTTCAAGAAGGCAGCCCACCACCACCTTTTTAAGGACAATTCGGGATGGGCAATAAATGCTGGCCTTGCCAACGATGCTCAAATCCCATGAAACAAAAAAAGGCCAAGAAAGATCAGGGGCTCTCTCTGCAGTATCCTGGGCAACATTTACCCTTCAACTAACAGATTTTCCAGTTATTATCATATTACCGCTTTTGGGATTTAGTTGCAAACAAACAAGCTGCTGTATTTCCTGTATTACAACAGTGACTGCACTTTGCTAGCACTACATTGTTTATGAAGCGCTTTAAGATATTCTGAGGTCATGAAACCTGTTCTATAAATGCAAATCTATTTTTCTTTATTTCTTCTTCGCTGTGTTCATGCTGCATTTTTTGTGCATTGTAAAATTTCATATTACGATATCTTTTTAAAAATAGAATCTTTCCATTAGATCTTCTTTTGAGGAAGATTCTCTCAGTAAAAGTTTTTCATTTGAAATGAAAACACAGGAAATCTTCTCCTGAGGATGCCTTTTTAATAGTGAATCTCAACACTGGGAAACCTGTCAATACATCAGATTAGCCATTTTGATGAGTGAGTAAAGTCTCACGTGGGTTAAACAGTGTTAAAGTAAAATTCTAGGACTTCATTCAAAAGATGCAGTCACAAAATAGGATTAGATGAAATAGGAGGAGGCTCGCGTGGAGCATAAAAGACACCATAGACGAGTTGGGCCAAATGGCCTGTTTCTGTGCTGCAAATTCTATGTACTTCTTAGATAATTCAAACAAATTCCAGCCTACCTCGAAAGGGAGAAAAGCTCAGAACAGCAGGAGAATATTGGTCCCTTTTAGCAATAAAAACAGGTCAATTGGTCATTGATATTTGTTGCATCTTGCTGTGCACAAAATGGCTGCTGCATTAGCCCACATAGCAGCAGTCACTGGGAGGTGCAATAATTCATTGCACATGTTGATATTTGAGGCACCTGCTTTATTTTCAAAAGCTCAGTTCTGAACTGCAATTAGTCATGTTTTATCTCTCTCATTTTCTGGGTTTGATTATACAGATGCTCCCTTGGGAATAGTTTGCTCTGTGTGTTATTACCAGCGTCCTTGATATACACAGTTACAGTTTCACTACAAATAGTGAACCAAGGTGAGGCCATCCCCTGGTGACATCAGCAGGGGAGTTTGTTTGAAGGAACCTGACACTGTGATCCAGTTAGATTACCACTAGCAGAGAAAGAGTCATTAACCTGTGACATTATAACGTGTACGAAGGCAAGACAATCGCCTGTTTCTTTTTATTATTTCCTCCTCTCCCCCCAGGTCGTGTTGACCCTTTAATAGTGACCAACTCGTGCTTCGTCCTAGTGACCACTACTCATGTCTGGACAGTGAGTGCTTGCAAGTTATTTTACCAAGCTCAGCCGAAGCTCTTCCTTCAAGGTGTTCTCCCCATCTGTAACCCATTCAAGGTCTCAGATGTCTAATGTGGGACTCCTGCCACAACCCTGGCTAGCAACAGTCGACTCAGCACAAACTATGTGGATAGTAATCAGTGAAGGGTCTCCACTGTATACAACTGAATTGCAACCTGCTAAAATATGAGACCGGGTACCTTTGCAAACCAGTGCTCCAATGCTACCATAATATTCCAAAAAAAAAACATAAGAAGCAGCCAACCTAAAATAAAAAGAATGTCACAGATAATGATAACAATTTGCAATTGTTTGATCTGCAGAAGTGACGGCAATGGTAACAGATCCCTGTAATTTGGATTCATCTATTTAATGACTCATGAATGAACAAACAATTCTTGTACCTATTAAGGCTGCTTCTTTTCAGACATTTTCTCGTGGTGAATTTTTTTTACATTGATTCCTGAGATGTATGTACTGCTGGTGAGTTCCTGCGTTGTCCTTTGAGAAGGTGGTGGTAGGCCTTCCTCTTGAAACTCCAGTAGCGAATTCGATTCAACTCTGTGTCCACTTCTGAGGGCAGTCAAGAGGCAACCATATTGGTATGGGACTGGAGTCACATATAGGCCCAGACTGGGTAAGGACGGCAGGTTTTCCTTCCCCAAAGGACACTAGTGAACTGACAGCTTCATGGTCCTTTTACTGAATGAAATTGAAAGCTTAGTATTAAATTAGGAGGCAATGGGCCAATACCCTCCCCACTATCAATCAGATCACAATTGGTACTAAAACACTGGGCTGAATTTTACAGAACCTTCGGATCCTCGTCTGGTGAACCAAGGTGTAACATTTGTGGGGAGAAGGGAACAGATAAGTTTCTCAGTGTGGGAGGGAGGGGACTGGGATTGACAAATTATCATTAGTGTAGTGGGTGGTGAGAAGGTTTATAGTTTAAAGTTTATGTACTTTGTGGGGGCGGAGGTCAGGTGGACAAGGTAAGTGTTTTGTGGGGGAGAGGGCAAGTAATTCATTTAAGTGTTACGGAGGGGAAGTGAGAGGGGCAGAATAAATGTATCTTTTTTTTTTATTAACTGTTCCTTTAAATAATTAAATTGAATGGTAGGTCTAACGCCTTTAAAAATGGCGTCAGTGCCTGCGCACAGGCAGCTGACACCACTGCCAGGGATGGACAGCCTGCCTCTTCCACGTCATCGGTGGGGCGGTCTGCCCCGGCTAATTGAATAAGCCGCCGTGCTTAATGTCATGGCGGCTCCGCGACACTTGGCCCACACAGGTGGACCGCCATTGTTTTTGCCCGCCACCGATTTCTGGGGCGGGAGTATAAATTTTAGCCCACTTTTTCACACTGGACCTTTCCTGTCACAATGAGATAAGGATAGTCATCATTTGGGGGCTACATAGTAACTCCTGCCGGGAAGGTTGTGGGTCAGTAGAGGTAAGTAGAAGACTAGGCTCACAACTGTCATGGTCAAGTAGTGGAGATGTGAAGAGAAGCCGGTTGGGAACTGTGTTGGAGCCCTGCTGTTGCATGTAGAACCCAAACTCCACCATGAGTCAGGATCGAAAAGGGGGTGCGGAAATGAGGAATAACAAAATATTGCACTGCAGCACATAGCATCGACAATACTTATAATTTCCTCAAAGGAATGTGAATGACAGAAAGGAAAAGACCAACTGGTCGATCTGGACTGTCCCATGGAGTTGTGATGCCTTTTGCTTTACGATACAGACACACTTCCCCACGCTACCCAGGGCCATGGAATCTCTGGGAGAGACTAAAAACCAGGTTAAAAACTGCAGGCTAACAAACAACAACAAAAATCTGGAAAAATTTCTCTCTCCACCCCTTTAGACAATCAAAGCTAGTCCATGAGATCACATTGCCCTGATTTATATCTCAGGGTTGACGGGTGAGCTTCGCATTACAAGGTACCTATCTCTTTTACAAGGTGATCTCAGCCCAGCCAGAAGCAGCTTTAGCTCTTACTTAGTATCATAGAATGGTTACAGCACAGAAGGAGGCCATTCAGTCCATCATATCCATGATGGCTCTCTGCAAGAGCAACTCAGCTAGTCCCATTCCCTGGCCTTTTCCCTGTAGCCCTGCAATTTTTTTCTCTTAAGATAATTATCCAGTTCTCTTTTGAAAGCCACAATTCAATCTGCCTCCACCACACTCTCAGGCAGTGCATTCCAGATATAACCACTCACTGCACGAAAAGGTTTTTCCTCATGCCGCCATTCGTTCTTTTATCACTCACCTTAAATCAGTGTCCTCTGGTTCTTGACCCTTCCGCCAATGGGTACAGTTCCGCCCTATCTAATCTGTCCAGGCCCTTCATGATTTTGAACACCTCTGTTAAATCTCCTCTCAACATTCTCTTCTCTAAGGAGCTTGCCTAATCTATCCTCGTACCTGAAGTCCCACATCGCTGGAATTGTTCTCGCAAATCTGTTCTGCACCCTCTCTAATGCCTTCACATCTTTCCTAAATTGCGGTGCCCAGAAGGGATTCAGCAAGCAGCCAGTTACTCTTCGCAGCTTGCAGGTTTGAAGGAAAATGGGCCCCTGGTCCAACATTGAGGGAAACCTGAAGCTCCCTATGTAGGTGCTGGGACTATTTCCTGCACCCAGCCGCCACCACTCCCCCCAACCCCAACCTTTCCCCCCCCACCCTCCCACCCAACCATGTTGCCCAAATATGGACATACCCAAATTTCTAGACCCTGATTTTGTGCATTATTTATTACTTTTACACTTATTTAAATGCAAAATGACTAACATAAAAGAGTTAAAAGACACATTGGGTCTTTGAGACACTCTATGGTACCTGTGCAACATGCTCTGTGATTCTGACTCCCTGCAATCTGGAACTACACACACATGAAGCTCTACCATCTAGAATCACACACTGGAAACACAGCAGTCCAAAATCATGCACTCAGAAAGCCCCATAGTCTCTGATCATGTAATCAGATACAATAAGAACAACAACAACTTAAATTTATACAGAACTTTTATTATTGTAAAAAGACCTAAGATGCTTCGCAGGAGCATCATCAATCAAAACTTGACACGAAACCACTTTTTTTTATTCTTTCATGGGATGTGGGTATCACTGGCAAGGTCAGCATTTATTGCCCACCCCTAATTGCCCTTGAATTGAGTTTTTTTCTAGGCCATTTCAGAGGGCAGCTAAGAGTCAACCACACTGCTGTGGGTCTGGAGTCACATGTAGGCCAGACCAGGTAAGGACAGCAGATTTCCTTCCTGAAAGGACATTAGTGAACCAGATGGGTTTTTACAACAATCGACAATAGTTTCATGTCACCATTACATCACATTAGCTTTCAATTCCAGATTATTTTTCAATTAATAGCATTTATTAATTGAATTCAAATTCCACCAGCTACCATGATGGGATTTGAAACCAAGGAGGACAATTTTAAAATTGAGGTCATAGAGTCATAGAGTTATACAGCACAGAAACAGGCCCTTTGGCCCATCGTGTCTGTGCCGGCCATCAAGCACCTAACTATTCTAATCCCATTTTCCAGCACTTGGCCCATAGCCTTGTATGCTATGGCGTTTCACGTGCTCATCTAAATACTTCTTAAATGTTGTGAGGGTTCCTGCCTATACCACTTCTTCAGGCAGTGCATTCCAGATTCCAGATATCTATGCCCCCTAGTTATTGACCCCTCCGCTAAGGGAAAAAGTTTCTTCCTATCCAGCCTATCAATGCCCCTTTATAATTTTGTACACCTCAATCATATCTCCCCTCAGCCTTCTCTGCTTTAGGGAAAGCAAACCCAGCCTTTTCAGTCTCTCTTCATAGCTGAAATGCTCCAGCCCAGGCAACATCCTGGTGAATCTCCTCTGCACCCTCTCCAGTGCAATCACATCCTTCCTAAAGTGAGGTGCCCAGAACTGTAGACAATACTCCAGCTGTGGCCTAACTAGCGTTTTATACAGCTCCATCATAACCTCCCTGCTCTTATATTCTATGCCTCGGCTAATCAAGGCAAGTATCCCATAAGGTGTTACCTGATAAGGAACCACTGTAGCACAGAGAGCACAGAGGTGATGGGTGAACAGGATTTGGAGCAAGTTAGGATACAGGCAACAGAGCTTTGGCCGTTTAGTCCAAAATTAATCACTCGTTAAGTCCTACGGGTTGAAAATCACACAGGCCCAAATGTCACATAAGCAGAAGTCAATAAGGTGCTTAGTCAGAAAACATAAATTGATATCTTGTGCTCATCGCTGATTCGATGTAAACAGGAGTGATGAGATCTTCCAAATGGAGCTGAGTTCACACAGATAACTAACATATTTGGACCTGACCCTTCTACTCTCAATTCTAGCTTGACGGTCCTGCCAGCCTCCTGAATGACTTCTTATTTAGCTCGTCTGACAGCTGAGGCCTGTGAGTGTTCAATTCGTACCGGCTGTGGTAGTTCATGGAGGCCTGTCTCCTCGCCTTGCCCCAGCTTGAGGAGTGGTGACCCTCAAGCTATACATCACCAACTGTCTCTCAAATGGGAGAGATGCCTATGGTCCTTTGGGACTATGGATACAACAACAACAAGTAGATTGCTTTATTACTCCTTTTGAAGCCCCACAGGTAACGACATTGAACAGCAGGCTGTGAACATACCACCTACAAACTGTCAGGATGCTTAAATGAAGCCAACTTGACATCAAATTACTTTCCTCCCACTTTTGAAGCACAGATGAAAATTCTGCTTGCAAGTTTCATCCACAGAAAGTCTATACTTAACGGACCCTGTTCTTACATTGCTTTTTATTCTCCGTCTAGCATAGAACATTTACACTAGTAATATTTTTAACCCATTGCCTGAAGTGATGAACAATTGTTCACTTCTGCCATTCAATACGAAGGAAAAAAACACAATCAATGTAAAGGCTGTGATATAATCAATTTAATTCACTGAATGAAGGACAGATATAATGAGCTGAATCTTACCAGCCCCTTAACACCGCAGGTCGCAGGGCGGGGGCCAGTAAAATGATATGGGGAGAGGGCCGCCTCGACCCGCGATGTCAAGAAGGGTCCTCTGCATATTACTGGCGGCGGCGGGACCTCAGTGCAGCCCCCCTGCCGCCTGGCAGAGGGCCCTTCATCAGCATATTTAGATTAATGTGTATAATATGTAAATAAACTTACTTGCAGATGGCGGTCGTCCCACGCCGATTTTACTCGTAACTCCGTATGGAGTTCTGGGCCAGAACCTGGTGGGGGAGGAATAAAATTTTCAGGGCGGGAGGGGTGGAGGAGCGGGGCAATCAATTTTTATTGGATGTGGGGATGGTGGGAAGGGGTTAAAGGGGAAAAGATTGAAGGTTGGGGTGGAATGTTCGGGTATTTGAACAATCGATTGATGGTAATTTCATTGCCTGAAATGACCATTGGGACAGTTGGGGAAGGGCCTCCATCACTTATTTTTATACGTATTAGAAATCATTTCTGTTTACCCTTTAAAAATTATATTTATTTGTAAGGGCTTATAACCCTTTACAAATTGCGCCAGCGCCTGCGCGGTGGTGGCGGACGCCGTTGCCGGGGATGCGGAGCCCGCCCCCTCTACGTCATCAGCGGCCGCTCCCTCTATTTAAATGAGCCCCCACACATAATAGGGCGGCACAGTGGCGCAGTGGTTAGCACCGCAGCCTCACAGCTCCAGCGACCTGGGTACAATTCTGGGTACCGCCTGTGTGGAGTTTGTAAGTTCTCTCTGTGTCTGCGTGGGTTTCCTCCGGGTGCTCCGGTTTCCTCCCACCACCAAAAGACTTGCCGGTTGATAGGTAAATTGGCCATTATAAATTGCCCCTAGTAGAGGTAGGTGGTAGGGGAATATAGGGACAGGTGAGGATGTTGTAGGAATATGGGATTAGTGTAGGATTAGTATAAATGCATGGTTAATGATCGGCACAGACTCGGTGGGCCGAAGGGCCTGTTTCAGTGCTGTATCTCTAAATATAAATATCGTGCGGGCTCAGAGATGGCACATATGTGCCGCAAACTGTGGCACACTCATAAAATTCAGCCCACTATGTTAGGGATAAGTTTCTGCAGTCCCACTGGTGATGCTGATCCTCTGTGGACACAAGAGTGAGACTCTGGTAGGGATATACCACCACAGCTTCAACCCCTGCTAGTGATGCTTTCATTTTCCTTCAGCCATCATTCAGTGGGCTGGAGTTAGTTCTCCCCCATGGCGGTGGAGGCCTGAAGATGTCTCCAGAAGAGGACTGCCGCGCACCCTGACGAGGGAGGACCCGGCCCGATATTGCCGGTGGCAGCAAGGCCTCGTGGGCGCCCCCCCCACCCCCTTGCTGCTCGGTGACAGGACCACCGTTTAAATATTTAAATAAATTAAAATTAATGAATTAATTATACTTAGGTTTCCGCTGTCTGCCATGGTGCGATCTTCGTGCCGCTTAGCTAGCACTCCCGTGCCTTCGGATCCTCGTCCAGAGAAATGAGGTGCCACACTGGTGAGGAAGGGGGAGGAGGTAGGTTTCTCAGTGTGGGATGGGGGGGAAACGGGGTCAAAATAACATCATTGGTGTAGGGGATGGTGGGAAGGGTTTTATGTTAAAGTTTAAGCACTTTGGTGGGGTAAGGTCAGGTGGACAAGGTAAGTGTTTTGGGGGGGGAAGGGCAAGTAATTCATTTTATGGTTATGGTGGGGGGTGGTGGGAGAGGGGCAAAATTGAAGTACTTTTTTTTTACTGTACCTTTAAATATTTAACCTTAACGGAAGGGCTCAAAGCCCTTTCAAAATGTCGTCAGCGCCTACGTACAGGCAGCTGACACTATTGCCGGGGACGGACAGCCGGTCTTCTCCGCTTGATAGGGGTTGGGGGGTGGGGGGGTGCGTGCAGCCTCCCCCAGCCATTCAAATGAGCCACCGCACGTAAGATTGCGGTGGCTCCGCAACATGCAGCCAGCGGCGGGCACAGAATATTCAGCCCAGTGTCTCTCTTTTCCAATTGTCTCCCCTCCCATCCTTGACTCCTGCTGAGCTTACACGGTTGATGGTGTAAGAGAAAATGTGTACAAGCTGTCAATGTTACAGCTTCATAGACAATGTTCCCGTTTTTTGTGGAGTGTACGGGTGATTTGTTTATGTGCGTGGCTCCTTTAAATTATTTTGTGCAGTCATGCATGCATGGTAATTTAAAGGGGTTGACGTGTGCGTGGCCTGCGCAGGTACTTCCAAGTTGCTGAGGGAATGTTGCTCATAGATATTTCAGCTCATGAGCTGAATATTCAGCCCATTGCACCCATGCTAGTTCTACTTCCTCATTATGTTAATCTTCTCTCATTTCATCTCCCTGTACCATTTAATGCTTTTTAATCTTCAAGTGTTTACCTGCCTTTTGATTTGCAATCATGCTTTTTATTCTATCACCAAATGATCAGTTTCATCGCAGATGGGACTGAATCAACTTCCATAGATCTTTGTAGTATTACGCTCCATATTCTGGGGTGGAGTTTCCGTTTTGGCACAATCGACAATTTGGGTACAAATTGTGCTGTTTTTCCCAAAGTGATGCTGCGGTTCAAGTTTTCACCCATACTTATTTGCATAACCACAAACATAAAATCTACCATGAACCAACGCTATTGGTCAATAATCAGTAAAATAGAAGGCAATTGTTTATTTCATTCCCATTAAAAGATATTCATTGATGTTATGGTATTCACTCATTCTTGGATAGGGCTTTAGTCTAAAAGAAAGGGGGGTTGTCCAGGTGAAAGCAGATTTAGAAAGTTAAAGAGAAAAGTTGAGACAATAGAACAGTGTAGCGATTTGGGTAAAAACGAGCAGAATGGGACAGGTAGTTTAACGGCAGCAGTGCATCAATGAAAAAGGTCCCTGCTGTGAATATTTGTAAAAAAAAACTAAAGGCACTTTTCATGCATGAAGCATTCGCAATAAGATAGATGAACTAGCGGCACAAATAGAGATAAATGGTTTTGATCTAATTGTCATTACAGAGACATGGTTACAAGGTGACCAAGGTTGGAAAATGAATGTTCCAGGGCATGCAACATTTTGAAAAAAAAACAGGTAGAATGAGAAAGGAGGAGGTGCAGCTCTGACAGTAAAGGATGACATAAGAACAGAGTGAGAAAGGATCTTGGCTCAGGCGATCAGGAAGTAAAATCAGTGGCCGGGACTTTGTGTAGCCCCCTGAGGTGGGGGGGTACAGAGTATTGCGATGAGTGCCGGTGAGGTGGAGGGTCCATCGCCTCCCCATTGCCAAGCGATCTTTCCTGTGGTAGGACAGGCTGACGATGGCCTTCCCTCCCAGAGTCCAATTGAGGCCCTTAGGTGGTCTATTAACGGTCAATTAAGGGCCTCTTTCCACTGCTGCTGGAATCTTTCTAGTGGTGAGGGGAGGCCTTCACTAAGCAGGGAGGATGCCTTGTAACATGAAGCACCCAACCTGCAGGCTTGAGGGTGGGGAGTGGGTTGGAGGGGGGGGGTCCCTCCTCCACTCTGGGTGCAGAGTTCACTCAACTTGGGTCAAGGGTTACAGAGCTGGGCCAGGGTCTGAGGCCTCAGCAGTACCAGAAGTGGCCACCGCTCCTTGTGGCGCTACGGATCCTGCTGAGCTGCTGGCCCTGTGATTGACCGGCAGCTCTTGGAGGCAGGATCCCTGTTCATTTAAAGTCCTGAAACGTTGATTTAAAAAGACCGGAGGATCGCTCCGGAGGTGGGGGTGGGGTGGGGTGGGTGCATGGAAAGGTAGAGGCGAGCTTTCCCCTCCCTTTTCAGCCTAGCGCCAAGAGCCCTGCCTCAGGCACAAAATCCAGCCAAGTATGGGTGGAGATTAGGAATAACAAAAGTCGTAGAAAACCGATGGGAGCATTTTATAGGCCCCCCAAGTTATACTGTTAGAGCATTAAGCAAGAAATAATTGGAGCTTGTAATAAAGGCAATGTAATAATCATGGAGTATGTTCATCTTCATATAGACTGGACAAATCAAATTGACAAAGGTAGCCTGGTAGCTGAGTTTGTAGAATGCTTTCCTGGAGCAATGAACTGTGGAACCAACTAGGGGTAAAGTTATTTTAGACCTAGTATTGTGCAATGAGTCAGGGTTAATTATGGTCAAAGATTGGGGGAAAATTGATCAGGATACAATTGAATTCCATACTAAGTTTGAATGTAACATACTCCAGTCCCAAACAAGATTCTCAAACTTAAAGCCAATTACATTGGTAAGAGGGGAGGGCTGGCGGAGCTTGATTGGTTAAATAAACTAAAAAGTGTGATAATAATTAAACAGTGGGTAAGCATTTAAAAAAATACAAAATGTTCAACAACAACATATTCCACTAAAAACAAAAGCTCAGCCATAAAGATCCATCTGTGGCTTACTAGGGAAGTAAAGGATAGTATTAGATTAAAAGAAGAAGCTTATAATGTTGTAAAAAAATAATAGTAAGCTTGAGGATTGGGAGTGTTTTAGAAAGAAGCAAAGGGCCACCAAAAAGTTGATAAAAAGGGAAAAAATAGAAAGCAAACTAGCCAGGAATATAAAAACAGATTGTAAGAGCTTGTATATATGTATATAAAAAGAGTAGCGAAAATAAACAAGAGAGGAAGAGACTACATAAATTATCATGGGGAATGAGGAAATAGCAGAGACTTTGGACAAATATTTTGGATATGTCTTCACAGTAGAAGACACAAATTAAACACCAGAAATAGAGGGTAACTAAGGGACTGATAAGAGTGAGGAACTTAAGGTAATTAATATCAGCAGAGAAAAAGTATTGGAGAATCTTAAGGGACGAAAATCCAACAAATCCCCAGGACCTGATGGCCTACATCCTAGGGTGTTAAAAGAGGTAGCTGCAGCGATAGTGGATGTGCTCATTATGATTTTGCAAAATTCCCTAGATTCTGGAATGGCCCCAACAGATTGAAAGTTAGCAAATTTAACTCCACTATTCATGAAAGGAGTTAGAGAGAAACAGGGAACTACAGGTCAATTAGCCTGATGTTCGTTGTGGGGAAAATGCTGAAGTCTTATTAAGGATGTCTTAACAATGCAGTTAGAAAATCATAATATGATCAAGGGCAACATGGTTTTATGAAAGGAAAATCATGTCTGACAAACTTATTCGAGTTTTTGAAGATGTAACTCGTAGGCTGTAATATAGATAAAGGGGAACCAGTTGATGTAGTATACTTGAATTTCCAAAAGGCATTTGATAATGTGCCACACAAAATGTCAATAAGCAAGAAAAGGGGGTAGCTGCATGAATAGAGGATTGGTTAACAGACAGGAAGCAAAGAGTAAGGATAAACAGGGCATTTCCAAGTTGGCAGGATGTAACTAGTGGAGTATCGCAAGGATCGGTGCTGGGGCCTCAGCTATTTACAATCTATATTAATAACTTAGACAAAGAGAATGAGAGTAATGTGTCTAAGTTTGCTGATGATACAAAGCTAGGTGGGTATGTAAGCTGTGAGGAGGACACAAAGACGCTGTAAAGAGATATAGGCAGGTTAAGAGAGTGGGCAACAAGGTGACGGATTGAGTATAATGTGGGGAAATGTGAGGTTATTCACTTTGGTAATAACAGATAAGCAGAATTTTTTAAAAAGATGCAAAATTTATAAATGTTGATGTTTAGAGGGACTTGGGTGTATTTGTACAAGGAAAATAGAAAGTTAGCATACAGGTACAGCAAGCAGTTAGGAAGACAAATAGCATGTTGGCCGTAATTGCAAAAGGATTGCAACCTCCCTTTCCTCTCCAAAATCCTTGAACGTGTTGTTGCCTTCCAATTCTGTTCCCTCCAATCAGGTTTCCACCACTGCCACAGTACCAAAATAGCTCTTATCAAAGTCACTATGTGACTGTGACAAAGGTAAACTTTCCCTCCTCATCCTTCTCGACCTGTCTGCAGCCTTTGACACAGTTGACCACATCATCCTCCTCCAATGCCTATCCACATTCATCCAGCTGGGTGGGCCGGCTCTTACTTGGTTCCGTTGTTATCTGTCTAATTCTAGCCAGAGAATCACTTGCAATGGCTTCTCTTCCTGATTCCACACCGTTGCCTCTCGTGCACCCCAAGGATCTATCCTTGGCTCCCTCCTATTTCTCATCTACATGTTGCCCTTCAGTGACATCATCCAAAAACACAGTGTTAGCTTTCACATGTATACTGACAACTTTCAGCTCCACCTCACCATCACTTAGCTTGACTCCTCCACTGTTGCTAAATTATCAGACTGCTTATCTAACTTCCAGTACTGAATGAGCAGAAATTCCCTCCGATTAAATATTGGGAAGACCGAAATCATTGTCTTCAATCCCTGCTCCAAACTCCATCCGCTAGCTACCTATTCCATCCTTCTCTCTAGCAAAAGTCTGAGCCAGTCTGTTCGCAATCTTGGTTGACCCCAAGATGAGCTTCTGACTTCATATTTGGGCCAGCACTAAGACCGCATATTTCTACCTCCGTAACATTGCCCGACTTCACCCCTGTCTCAGCTCCTCTGCTGCTGAAACCCTCATTCATGCCTTTGTTACGGCGATGCTTGACTAGTGACACAGTGGCGCAGTGGTTAGTACTGCAGCCTCACAGCTACAGTGACCAGGTTCAATTCTGGGTACTGCCTGTGCTGAGTTTGCAAGTTCTCCCTGTGTCTGCGTGGGTTTTCGCCGGGTGCTCTGATTTCCTCCCACAGCCAAAGACTTGCAGGTTGATAGGTAAATTGGCCATTATAAATTGCCCCTAGTATAGGTAGGTGGTGTGGGGATGTGGTAGGAATATGGGATTAGTGTAGGATTAGTATAAATGGGTGGTTGATGGTCGGCACAGACTCGGTGGGCCAAAGGGCCTGTTTCAGGGCTGTATCTTAAAATATATAAAATATTCCAATGCACTCCTGGCTGGTCTCCTACATTTTACTCTCTGTAAACTCGAGGTCATCCAAAACTCTGCTGCCTGTGTCTTAACTCACACCAAGTCCTGTTCCCCTATCACCCCTGTGCTCGCTGACCTACATTTGATCCCAGTCAAGCAACATCTTGATTTTTAAATTCTCATCCTTGTTTTCAA
This sequence comes from Heterodontus francisci, assembly GCF_036365525.1. Lineage (NCBI taxonomy): Eukaryota > Metazoa > Chordata > Chondrichthyes > Heterodontiformes > Heterodontidae > Heterodontus > Heterodontus francisci. The sequence goes on from NC_090387.1 coordinate 10,211,930, forward strand.
GGGGCCTCTCCCCTCCCGATCTGTGTAATCTTCTTCAGCCCCACAACCTTGCCAACAATATCCAAATCCAATAAATGAATAAAAAAATTCAAAATCGGTGAACACACACCATACTCTCTTTGATCTGGTGTGTTGCCAGTTGAGTGTGAGGGGCAGATTCCAATGCAATGTTTTTTTAACCAGCATTAAATATTGCAGAAACTCGATTTACACTAGACATAACTTTCCCTAAAAATCCCTGTTTCTTTTACTTTAGTTTGATGATTTTTGGTAAAACCAGAGCAAATGAGTAGAAACTCTAGCCTCTATATTCATGACATTTTCATGAAAACATTTCTTCTCCCCCATATTTTATACTTGTAGTACTAAGTTTGAGTCTACCCATCTTGCTAACCACCCCCCCACCCCCCCATCCCATGTTCCCAATTCACCATCTACTGAAAATGATTTTTCCCTATTTACCTCTTCAAATCACTTTATCATTTGAAACACTTTTATTTGATCCTCCCTTATCCTTCTTTTCTTCAGTGAATATAGAGTTATTTTGTCAAAATCTCTTATCATAATTATATCCTGGTATTATCCTAATAGTCACTGACTTGTACAAAACATTTTATTTTATTCATTCATGGGATGTAGGCATCACTGGCCAGGCCAGCATTTATTGCCCATCCCTAATTGTCCTTGAGAAGGTGGTGGTGAGCTGCCTTCTTGAACGGCTGCAGTCCATGTGGGGTAGGTACACCCACAGTGCTGTTAGGAAGGGAGCTCCAAACACATCACTGCCTCTTTGATTTGTAGTCCGTGTCCCTCCAAATAAAACCTATATTTTCACAAATATCCCAGGACAATTGGTAGAATCACAGGAATCTCAGTGAGGGAGGCTGCAGTGTGGTCCATTGTGCATGTGACCATTCAGCCCATTGTCCAGTGCCAGTGCTTGCTCATAGAGCCATACCAAGTTGCACTTCATTTTCTTTCAAACTGCAATATTTGCACAAGCAATTACGAACCACCCCTGGTAGATTTCATGCCAACACCACCATCAATTGTACAGTGACGATGCCTAAGTGTTTCATCTTCATGAGCAAGCTGAGGTAGTTGGCGAGCTACTTATCCATAGGAGGCATCATAGCAGAGCCTTCAGCCTCTCCTCACCAGATGTCCATACACAGCCCATTTATAGCATGGTTCAATGGTTAGCAATCATGAGTGGGAGTCCTGGCTGATATTCTCCCTCACCTACTTGTGTCCCTTGTTCAGAGGTACTGAGGTGAATTGTAGGTCCCCTACTGCCATTGGAGCTGAGATTAGCTAATGCTGGGTTTTCTGAGTCTGTGCAGTTCAGTTTCATACTAAGCCACTGGCAGACCCACGATGTATGGTTCATATGCAGGAATTATACTTAACACTATTGGGATAGTGTTGGAACTATCACTTTAATTTCTGTGTGCACTGTACAAGTACAGTGTTGGCACTAAGGCATGCAGAATCCATGTGGTACTGGATATGAATGAATGCCTTCATCTTGATGTGTCACACAAATAGAAACACTCAGAACTAGTAATGGACTGGGAAAGGTCATGCTCTGGGCAATATAAGGAAAAAAGACACCAACATCCCTCTGACTACTAACCATGCTAGGTGGGATATAATGGTCCAAAGTTACTATTTCTGTTTAATTTAGGTGTCAGCTGTAGCTCAGTGATAGTATTCTCACCTTTGAGAAAGAAGAGTCAAGTACTATTCTGGAGTCTTCAGCATGAAATCCAGGCTGAGTCTTCCTGTACATATAACAACAACAGCTTGTAATTATAAAGCACCTTTAATTTAGTAAAACATCCCAAGGTGCTTCACAAGACCGTTAGCAAAGAAAAGTTAAAATCATACTGAGGTATTACTGTGCTGACGGAGCTGCTGAATTTTAGATTAGTTGCTAAGCTGAGTTTTTGTCTCTCCTTCAGGTGGACGTAATAGATTCCATAGCATTATTTTGAAGAAGAGCAGGGGAGTTCTTCCCAGTGCCCTGGGTCAATATTTATCCCTCAATCAACACCACTAAAACAGATGATCTGGTCATTTATCACATTCCTGTTTGTGGGAGCTTGCTGTGCTCAAATTGATGGCTGCAATTGCTATATTACAACAGTGACTGCACTTCAAAAGCACTTCATTGGCTGTAAAGCACTTTGGGACATCCTGAAATCATGAAATACACCATGAAAATGCAAGACTTTCTTTCTTTTCATTTTTACATTGTCCCTTCTGGAAACAAAGTATGTATGGATATCAGATAAGGGCACACATGGGATTGGCTGCACTGGCTCCATGAGGGATAATCTACCTTGGTCAACATTCCTCCCTCAACCAAACACATTTAAAAAGCACTGATTAACCAGTCATCTCCCTCATGTGTCAGACCTTGCTATGTGCAAATTGCCTGCCCAGTTTTCCAGCAAAGCTACAAATGACGGTTCTTCAAGAGGAATTAATTGGCTTTGGGACATGCTGAGGATGCGAAAGGCACTATATAAATGCAAATTCTTTCTCTCTTTAATCCCCGAACCCTCACTGTCGTGACTCCTGTCACCCAAATGGCTACTTGGACAATGAATCCAGTGTTGCTCAGTGTAAGCCAATGCCTTCAAGAGCATAGAGGGAAAAGTTAAGGGGAGTGGGGGGAGTTGTTGGGAGAATAGAACTGATGGGTTGCATCCCATCGAGTTTCACACATCTGACATAAATTAATAATTTTTTCATTTCTACCAGCTTCAGTGTGCTTCAGTTTTTCTGTCAATCAGTGTTGATATCCTGACAGTCACACACATTTTTTAACAGAATCCCATTTATCATACTCATAGTACTTTCTTTGACAATTGTCATCTCATCACAGAGACATACAGTGCAGTGAAAGCAATTTAAAAAAGAGGGAAATCCGGTAGTTTTACTAACATGCACATTGAGTAGATATGTTCTGCTTACAGAGGCATGCTGTTGTCCAAAATGATGCAACCTCTGGTGGGCACAATGATTGTTATTGTTTTTGTTGTTGTTCAAGGTGTTAGATATTTGTTACACTCTCCATAACAGGCAGATTTGATGTCAGCATCAAGTCTTCCCAGGTCAGGCACATCGTGGTTAGAGGAAGAATAAGGCAGGAAAAAACTTGTATTTCAATATTAACACCTTTCATGACCTCAGGACATCCCAAAGTGCTTCACAGCCAATTCAGTCACTGCCGTGAAGTAACAAAACACAGTGGATAATTTGCGCACCACAAGATCCCACAAAGAGCCATGAGATAAATGTCCAGACCAGCTGTTTTTCACTCTTCTCCAAGACTCAATTCAGCATTAAAGCTTCATATCAATGCTACAGTCCGAGTCTCAATGTTCTTCATAGGGAAAGGGGGAAACTAAGCCTCATCCCTCCAACTCTCATCATGCTCTCTTCTATTGTACACACTTTGACATGAAGTTAGCTTCTACATCTACTTCACCCATCCTATTTCTGATCAAACGCTCAGTACGAAACTGCAAAGAGTATTGAAAGATAGGACGTGCATTTATATAACACCTTTCATGATGTTAAGACATCCCAAAGTGTTTTGCAGACAATTAGGTACTTATTTGACATATAGAATATACGAATTTCCTCTTACACCTAACCAAATTCCATCTATCTCCATCTTGAAAGCTTCAATGGACCCCCATCATCCACTGCCTTTTCAGGGACAGAGGTCCAGATTTCCATTACCCTTTATGTTAAGAAGTGCTTCGCACGAGAAGAATCCATGGCTTCCACCTTGATTAAGTTTATAAAGCACAAGAGACAAAAGCAAATGTTAAAATTAACAGTCTCCTTAGAGACTCCAGCCTGGCATAAAGACAGCAAATAAACCCAGTGTTACGACCAAATGAGAAACGTGTCTCGGAGTCTTTCTCAGCCTTCACGAGGTCTTATTGTAACAGGGTTTAATTTTAAACACACCCGTGTTTTGAGCTCCCCCTTGGTGAATCCTTGTTCACCGCTTTCCAATTATAAGGCAAATAAATTACCATAAACCAGCTTTCTTAGGTTTAAAGAAGAAAAGTGAAATGTTATTAAATTTAAACTTAAACTCTAATTCAGTTAATGCCTACGAATACATGCCGCATCTCACGCGATACACGATATGCACATGCTAATAGAGACATAAAAGAGCAGAAGAAAAATAGTGGAGAAGTTTGAGGCCATTTCTGAAGAGGTTTCTTTTTACTGTGCTTCGAACTTGCTGTAGAGTCCTTGATTGTAGGTAATTTTTGCTTTTCGTTGGGGCCCAGTGCTCTTCTTAAACCTTGTTCACTGTAGGAGACTTTTCTCTCTTGGGGTTCATATGGCTTGATTGGTTTCCAAAGCTGGTGAGAGTGAGATGAGAGCAGACAGGAGAGAGGTTGTTTCAGTCCAGGAGCAAATAGATTTCTGAGTTCAAATTCTCTGTGGCAAGTTCAAATTCAAAAAACTCCAACAACCAGTTAGTCATGTGAGTAAACTGGTCTGACCATGTCTATTTGTGTATTTGGCCACCACAGCAGTCAACCTGGAATGCTCTCTTCTCCACTTCAACATCTGGTAATCAAAAGTCCATTGTGGATTAAGTTGGAGCAGGGAGTGGCCCCTTTGTCCTTTCCAAGCACTGTCAGTTACTATGCAAATTTCTTTCCAGTCAAAGGTCCTTTTTTTAAAAAAACAAGCTCTTTCTTTACTCCAGTAGCAGTTTAAAAATCAATGTCCATGTGGCAAAATTAATGTGTCTCATTCTTGGCAGGTGGGGGCCTACATGACACCAGAGATAAGCAACGTTCATGAAGTTGGCCATTTTCTTACTCTGAGCAATTTGCTTACAAATTAGTGAGGACACAGGATATAAGAGAAATGACAGAAAGTGACACAGCTGCACAGTCAGAATCCACATTTGGACAAATTATAGGGAGCAACAAGAAGAAGAGATGAGATTGAGGTAAGCAGCCAGAATGTAACAAGCTGTTAAGTGTTTTTGAAGCATTTGAGATGCATGGTCTGTTCTGATTATGCACTATGTTGCCAAACTAATGGTTGTGCTACGGTGGTAAACTGGGGGCTTCGCATCTCCGCCAGGATATCAGAGCAGTTCTTCACAGCAGCACTCTGGGACAAAGTCTAAATTGTCACACTAATGTTTTTTTGTTAGCAAAAGCTGACAGACAGTAAGTTGCAAATGTTAATTTACAAACAGCAAATGCTGGAAATACGCAACAGACCAAGCAGCATCTGTGGGGAGAGAACCAGAGAGTGTTTCAGGTCTGTCAAATGTTGATGACTGACTGTTACTTATAGGTTTTCATATGAGTAACTCTCTGTCCACTATGTTCATATGTAGTGCAAATAACTATTCAGAAACTTCACACAGATTGGCACTGATTAGTTCAGGGACTGGAGCTGCACTCTGATACAGGAAGAGAGTGCTCTTCTGAGATTGAACCAAAGGCATGTTGGGGCACAATAGTGGGAGCTGACACTATATAATTCATTGTGGCACATTCAATTCAGGACTGTTTGATGAACAGTACAACACTGCATCTACCTTGTGACAAGGGAGTGCTCAATGGCAGAGTAGAGAGAGCTTTACTGGTAGAAACATTAGGAACAGCAGAAATAAAAAAGTTTATAAATTTGATGTACTATTTTATTCCCTTTCTTGGGTCATGGTACATGTAGGGTTAAAATTGGTTACCGTTGATTGATTCCTGAATTGGCGGAGAATATACATTATGGCCTGGTATGCCAAAACCATTACCATACGCCCGATTTTAATCTAACCCACTTGACAGGCAGTTCAGGGTCGATGTCAGGAGGTTCTTCTTTGCACAAAGGGTAGTAGAATTCTGAAGCTGTCTCTCCCAAAATGCCGTTGAGGCTAGGGTAATTGAGAATTCCAAAATTGAGATTAGTCGTTTGTTAGTACAAAGGCATTGTCATGGACAATGCACCCGTTTATAATGACTGACAGTTAACATTGTTTTGAAATTTAAACCAGGTAGCTTGACTCTGATTGGTCAAGGCATTGCCCTGAGGAATGAACCAGCAAATGGCTGTCACTTATTTTGTTTAGCTGAAACAGGTGCCATGTATGTATATGTTCTTTCTGTCTGCAAAGAACAGGGCCCTGCGTATTAATATACGTAGCTTCCAGTGCATGCAAATGCATCATACAACAAGCCCGACTTACAGTCTTAAACTGGTTGTCAGCGTAATTCTTAGCACACTGAGGATTATTTAGCAAATGTTGTCCAATCGCGGAATCACATCTAATGTTGGACACTGTGTTTTGAGTTTTGCAAGCACATGCTGGTTGGGTATGGCCTGTACCTTGCCCATTGCGGACAGTAGAAGGGACATGTTGTTTGATCATCTTGACAGTTAACTGTCAGTCACCTGATGCATTCTCCATGACAACTCTCCTCAATCAATCAGAGTCCACTTGACAACTAATCAGCACTCTCTTCAGATGAAAAGCTTCAACAACATGTCTCTATTTTCAACAGTACCCAGGTTCTGTACTACCAAATGACTAAAACTGAGATTGTTAGACTTTTGTTAGCGAAGGGTATTTAGGGACGTAAGGTGGATAAACAGAGTTAAGATACAGATCAGCCTTGAATAAAAATGCGGAGCAGGTTCGAAGGGCAAAATGGCCTACTCCTGTTCCTATGACAACAAGGATCAGGATGGGTGTCTGATTTATGCTCCACTGGGCTGAAAGTCGATGGCTGTTAGAGTGAGCTCCTGCTGTATCTTTTTGGTGGGAGTTGGACCTACATTGGCTCCTGGTCCAGCAATGCCTCAATTTTTAAGTTCCTATCTTTGTTTTCAAATTCCTCCATGGCCTCACCTCTTCCTGTCTCTGTAACCCCTCTGAGCTCCTCCAATTTACCAAAATGGTTCCACTGATGAGGGGTTTTAGCTACAAGGTTAGGTTGGAGAAGCTGTTCTCCTTTGGAGAAGTTTGTTCGCCCTGGAGCAAAGGGGAGATTTGATAGAGATGTACAAGATTATGACAGGTTTAGCTAAGGTAGAAAAAGAAAAGCTTTTATCATTAGCTGATGGGACAAAGGCGAGGGGACACAGATTTAAGGTTTTGGGAAGGCGACGCAGTAGGATGTGAGGACGAACTTTCTAACTCAGCAAATAGTAACGATCTGGAACTTGCCACCTCTGAGGGTGGTGGAAGCTGAGGCGAGTCATGATTTTAAAAGGAAATTGGAAAGGGATAAACTTTCAGGGCTTATGGGGATAGAGTGGGGAATGGGACTGACTCGATTGCTCTGCAGAGAGCTGGTATGGAGTTGATGGGCCGAATGGCCTCCTTCTGTGCCATAATAATTCCATGACTCCAGGTCTGCTTCAAGACCCTAGCATGTGGTTGGCATTGGTAATACTGTTGCTGTCCAAATTACAGATGTGACTCAGTTGAGAGGGTTAAGGCCTTGATTGCAGCAAAACCTTTCTTCTGGAGTGGGGCAAGTGTGGGATCTGACTCCGCTCTTGGACTGGAACTCTTCACTGGAGCTTCTGATCTCCTTAGGGGCTCTAGGGAATCCCAGATGTGCTTCTGTGTAGCCAACTTCCCCTGCTCATAGGGTATTGGCCGAGACACAAGCAGAGGTTAGCAGGGTTATATCTCCACATGCATACCAAGATATGCCACCCCCATGGAGTTCCATAGCCTTTGTTCCTCTGCCCATCGAAGCAATGCCCTGTCAGCTGGAATACGATGGCAAAGGTTCAATCCCTAGGTCCAACCCTATTGTATTTGATATTGGGCGAGTAAAGGCATTCGTTCATGGGAGATGTGGAGTGGACAATGCTGATCCCACAGAGAAATACACCTCCAGGAAAAAAATCCAAACTGTCGCATCCTAGAAGGAATCAACATTTTCCATTAGGGGAGCTGAGAGCAAACCAGGAAAAAATACGGAGGAATCAGTTCAATCAAAGTATGCTACAGCAGCACCACCTTCAGGATTCACAGAACATTCAGGATATATGTGTCTCCCTCTTTCTCTTTCGTTCTCTTTCTATCTCTCTCCTTGTCTCTCTTTGTCCCGTTCATTCTCTTTCACTCTCTTTCTCTCTCACTCTTTCTCTTTCTCAATCTCTCTCTTACTTTCTTTTTCTTTATTGTTCTTTCTTTCTCTTTATCTCTCTTTCACTTTTACACTCTATCTCTCTTTCTCTGCTTTCTTATTCTCTCTCTGACCCTTTCTCTTATCTCGCTTTGACTTTCTTTCTCTTTCTTTTTATCTCTTTCTTCCATTCTCTCTTACACATTTTCTCTATCTCTCTCTCTTTCTGTCTTGCTCTTTCTCTTTATCTCTCTCTCCTGATCTTTCTCTCATTCCCTCTTTTACCCTTTCTCTTTTTGCCTCTCTCTGGTAGATTCTGACTTTGTGTGATGGGTTAAAATGGGTGACAGTGAGTCAGCGATCGGTTTTATATGCCACCTGATTTTTATAACCGTGGTGTATTTCTTGATCTTGTGCGATAGTTTAATTGCAAAAATAAAAATGGGGAGAGTTGCAAAAGATGCTGTCGACTTGCTGTCGCCTAATTTACACCATGTACAAAGTCATGATCTACCTCTCTGTCTGTCTGTCTCTCTTCCTCTCTCGTGCAATTTTTCTGCGACCACCCATCATTTCTTAATTTAAATTTCCTTTGAAATTTTTGCAAATCCTGTTCCTCATCATGTTTGATTTACAACTAACACATTTATTAATTCATTGTTTTCTGTGTTCGTTTTTCTTTTCTCCTGACTCATCATGAATTGCTGGAATTGCAAAATGACAGTAATATGCCGATCTTTGCAATGTTTTCAGGTTTATTGGTAAATTTACAGCACACAGTGAGGAGAAAGGATCCAATTCACTCCTGTCTGGCACTCCCATAAATTGGGATTGTCTTAGTGCTGGCTCCCATATTTTATAAAGTATGCAGAGAAAGGAAGATTTCTATTGATACAGCTCAGTATCTCATTGCCTCGATATTCCCCAAAGAGCTTTGCATACATAAAATTGCATTGAACTGCAATGACCATTGTTGCACAGGCAAACACAGCAGCCAGTTTGTGCACAGTAAGATCCCACAAACATGAAAAGGGTGAATGACCAGTTAGCCTGTTCTAGTTGGAGGAGCGCTGGTTAGGACATTGGGAGATATATTTTTTCTTCTTTGAATAGCAACTTCCATCTGACCGACTGGAACACCATCTGAGCTAATAGACGGCACCTCTTACTATGCAGCACTCCCCTTGTACTGCACTGCAGTGTGAACCTAGATAATGAACTCAAGTCCTGGGGTGTGGATTAAATTGTAAATAAGCACTGACAATTTTAGAACATGCGGTGCTGTGCAACCTGTTAATATCATAGCAGAGCCCCTGAAAAGAGAAAGATAGAACTTGCATTTATATAGCACCTTTCAGGACATTCCAGAGCCTTTGGTGTAACTTTGGTCAATATTGTAATCTAGGAAATGCAGGAGCCAGTTTGTGTACAGCAAGATCCCACAAACAGCAATGTGATAATGACCAGATAATCTGATTTTCCCTGGCATTACATACTAACATACAAGCAATGACAGACAAGTATCGAACCTCTGGCGCTCCCAGCCTGTCCCATACATTCACAATGCTTTGTGTATCACAACATAAATGCTCTCCACCCCACCCAGAACCAGATGATCTCCTGGAAGAGGTAAAAAATTAAAGCTGAGGACAATTTGGGGAAAAGAAAAATCTGGGAAGTTCTCCGACCCAGGAAGGCAATCAAAACTGGTCCAGGAAATGACTCTGGCCCTAAATTCCCTGAGGTATCCACGTTTTGTAAGAGGTGATGTTTGCCCCAACCAGAAACGGCTCCAGCTCACACTTGAAGGAATTCAATGAGCCAGCGTCCACTGCACAAGACAGCAGCCTGTTGCAGCGGTTCACTTTTCCAGGAAATGCTGACATCTAACTAAGTGTGGCCTGGTGCCACTTAAAATTGTGACCCTTATTCCTCCTTAATCTATTTAATTGAAACAATTTGTTCCCTTCAGCATCTGATAAACCTCTATCAGATCATCCCTGAGTCTACACTCATGGTTTATAAGGCCTGTGTTCTCAGCACCTTGCTGTTTGGCTGTGAAACATGGACGAGTTACAGCTACCAGGAAATGTAGCATGGACTTGTTCTCCAATTCCATCTTCGCTGTCTGCGGTGCATTATGGGTATATCCTGGCAGGACAAAATCACAAATATGGCAATCCTCTCAAAGTGAAAGCTCCCAAGTGTGTTGGCACTAATCAAACAGAGGCGGCTTCGGTGGATCGGACATGTCCGCAGGATGGAAGATGGCCAAGGACCTATGCATGGTGAGGTAGCCGGGGCTAGACAACAAGTGGGGCATCTAAAGCTCCGCTTCAAGGATGCTTGCAAGTGTGACATAAAGGCCTTAAATGTTGACTATCGCACTTGGCAGTCACTAGCTGGTGAAAGAAGGAAATGGTGACACATCCTGTGCACTGGTGTGCACTACCACGATGACCAGTTGCTACAGCACTTGGCAACAGGCGCCAACGCCAAAAACAACAACCCACAACGTCACTTGGCAGCTTCATGTGCAACACTTTTGGCAGAACCTGTTTCTCAAGGATTGGCCTTCACAGCCATCAACAAAGGCGCACCAAGAGAAGACACCCCACCTAAATAGATTGTTTGCTGTATGTCCATCATCTTTTGTAGCTGGAAGGACGCCAACCAGAGTCCCAACTCTTTTAGCTTATCTTTTAGCTATATTGGTTGTGGAATAAATATTGACAAGGATACCAGGGATAACTCCCCTGTTCTTCAAAATAGTGCTGTGGGATCTTTTACATCCACGTAAGAGGTCAGACAGGGTCTCGGTTTAATGTCTCATCTGAAAGACACACCCCTGACAGTGCAAAGCTCCCTCAGTATTGCACTGGGGTGGCAGCCTGGATTATGAACTCAAGTCTCTGTTGTTCATCCTTCGAGGTGAGGATGACCAAGTCCATCATCTGCGGTGTTTGGTAGGGCTCCGGTGGGTACATAGGTGACTGCTAAGGCTAATCTGCACCGAAAAGGTTCTGCTGCAAATAAGGCAGGATACCGCAGATGATTGCGTTTTGGGCAAGTTACTGGCTCAGGATTTTCTCTCTTTGTGTTTTCTCTCTGCCTCTGCTATGCACTTGCTTTTGATGGAAGCCACATCCTTTTTTATTTTGTTGCGCGAGGTGAAGCGATCCTGGGCGAGCTTCTCCCAGGACTCAGGGTCAATATCAAAACTCCTAAACGAAGCCTTCAGAGTGTCCTTGTAGCACTTCCTTTGACTGCCATGACAATGGACCCCAGACTCAAGCTGCCCATAGAGGATTTGCTTTGGTAAGCGAGTGTCAGTCATTCTGGCTACATGACCAGCCCAACTCAGTTGTCTCAGTATGGTGTGGATGCTTGACGTGCCAGCTCGGGTGAGCACCACAGTGTCTGGTATTTTGTTTTGCCATCTGATCTTCAGAAGCTTCCGAAGGCAGTTCAGGTGAAAGTGATTGAGCTCTTTGACATGATGCTGGTACACAGTTCAAGTCTTGCATGCCTGGAGCAGAGTGGGCAGGACTATTGCTCTATAGACTTTCAGCTTGGTAAGCAGACTTCATCCTCTTTGTTCCCAGACTGCTGTTCGAAGTCTGCTGAAGGCTACACATGCCTTGACATTTCTTGCATCCGTCTCGTCATCGACATAGACAGCTCGAGAGAAAGTGCTGCCGAGACAAGTGAACTTATCCACTGCTGACAGGTTCTGGTCATGGATTGAAACCTTGGGAACGAGATAGGGCTTTCCTGGAGCAGGTTGGTATATTACTTCAATTTTCTTTGTGCTAATCGTAAGGCCAACTTTGTCTCATGAATTGGAGAACAAGTCCATGCTACATTGCATGTCCAGCTCCGAACCAGCAACTAGTGCACAGTCATCAGCAAACAGGTAATCGCAAAGTATGTCCTTGGAGACTTAGATTTTGCCAGGAGTCATCTCAGATTGAGTAGCTTCCCGTCCATGCGATATCTGCTTTCGATGCCAGGATCACCATCATGGAAGGTATCAGAGAGTATGGTGGAGAAAAATGTGTTTGACAAATTTATTAGCATTCTTTGAGGATGTAACAAGCAGGCTGGATAAATGGGAACCAGTAGATGTCGTGTATTTAGATTTTCAAAAGGCATTCGATAAGGTGCCACATAAAGGTTACTACTACAAAGAGCTCATGGCATTGGGGGTAATATATTAGCATTGATAGAGGATTGGCTAACTAACAGGAAACAGAGCGTCAGGATAAATGGGACATTTTCAGTTTGGCAAACTGTAACTAGTGGAGTGTCACAGGGATCAGTGCTGGAGCCTCAACTATTTACAATCTATATTAATGAAGGGACAGACTGCATGGCAGCCAAATTTGCAGATGATGCATAGATAGGAAGGAAAGCAAGTTGTGAGGAGGACACAGTGTCTGCAAAGAGATATAGATAGGTTAAGTGAGTGGGCAAAAATTTAGCAGATGGAGTATAATGTGGGAAAATGTGAGGTTGTTCACTTTGGCAGGAAGAAGAGAAAAGCAGAATATTACTTACATGGAGCGAGACTGCAGAATGCTGTGGTACAGAGGGATTTGGGTATCCTTGTACATGAATCACAAAAAGTTAGCATGCAGGTACAGCAAATAATTCGGAAGGCAAATGGAATGTTGGCATTTATTGCAAGGGGGACGGAGTATAAAAGTAGCAAAGACTTGCTGCAACTGTACAGGGCAATCGTGAGACTGCACCTAGGATACTGCATACAGTTTTGGTCTCCTTAAGAAGCGATATACTTGCATTAGAAGCAGTTTGGAGAAAGTACATTAAGCTGATTTCTGGGATGAAGGGGTTGCCTTATGAGGAAAGGTTGAGCAGATTGGGCCTATACATTGGAATTTAGAAGAATGAGAGTTTATCTTATTGAAACATATAAGATTCTGAGATGGCTTGACAGGATAGATGCTGAGAGGATGTTTCCCCTTAGAATTAGGGGACACAGTTTCGAAATAAGTGATCTCCCTTTTAAGACTGTGGTGAGGAGGAATTTCTTCTCTCAGAGGGTCATTAATCTTTGGAATTCTCTTCCCCAGTGAGCAGTGGAGGCTGGGTCAATGAATATATTCAAAGAACAAAGAACAAAGAACAAAGATAATTACAGCACAGGAACAGGCCCTTCGGCCCTCCAAGCCTGCGCCGATCCAGATCCTCTCTCTAAACATGTCGCCTATTTTCTAAGGTTCTGTATCTCTTTTCTTCCTGCCCATTCATGTATCTGTCTAGATACATCTTAAAAGACGCCATCGTGCCCGCATCTACCACCTCTGCTGGCAACGCGTTCCAGGCACCCACCACCCTCTGCGTAAAGAACTTTCCACGCATATCCCCCCTAAACTTTTCCCCTTTCACTTTGAACTCGTGTCCTCTAGTAATTGAATCCCCCACTCTGGGAAAAAAGCCTCTTGCTATCCACCATGTCTATACCTCTCATGATTTTGTACACCTCAATCAGGTCCCCCCTCAACCTCCGTCTTTCTAATGAAAATAATCCTAATCTACTCAACCTCTCTTCATAGCTAGCGCCCTCCATACCAGGCAACATCCTGGTGAACTTCCTCTGCACCCTCTCCAAATCATCCACATCCTTTTGGTAATGTGGCGACCAGAACTGTACGCAGTATTCCAAATGTGGCCGAACCAAAGTCCTATACAACTGTAACATGACCTGCCAACTCTTGTACTCAATACCCCATCCGATGAAGGAAAGCATGCCGTATGCCTTCTTGACCACTCTATTTACCTGCGTTGCCACCTTCAGGGAACAGTGGACCTGAACACCCAAATCTCTCTGGACATCAATTTTCCCCAGGACTTTTCCATTTACTGTATAGTTCACTCTTGAATTGGATCTTCCAAAATGCATCACCTCGCATTTGCCCTGATTGAACTCCATCTGCCATTTCTCTGCCCAACTCTCCAATCTATCTATATTCTGCTGTATTCTCTGACAGTCCCCTTCACTATCTGCTACTCCACCAATCTTAGTGTCGTATGCAAACTTGCTAATCAGTCCACCTATACTTTCCTCCAAATCATTTATGTATATCACAAACAACAGTGGTCCCAGCACGGATCCCTGTGGAACACCACTGGTCACACGTCTCCATTTTGAGAAACTCCCTTCTACTGCTACTCTCTGTCTCCTGTTGCCCAGCCAGTTCTTTATCCATCTAGCTAGTACACCTTGGACCCCATGCGCCTTCACTTTCTCCATCAGCCTGCCATGGGGAACCTTATCAAACGCCTTACTGAAGTCCATGTATATGACATCGACAGCCCTTCCCTCATCAATCAACTTTGTCACTTCCTCAAAGAATTCTATTAAGTTGGTAAGACATGACCTTCCCTGCACAAAACCATGTTGCCTATCACTGATAAGCCCATTTTCTTCCAAATGGGAATAGATCCTATCCCTCAGTATCTTCTCCAGCAGGTTCCCTACTACTGACGTCAGGCTCACCGGTCTATAATTACCTGGATTATCCCTGCTACCCTTCTTAAACAAGGGGACAACATTAGCAATTCTCCAGTCCTCCGGGACCTCACCCGTGTTTAAGGATGCTGCAAAGATATCTGTTAAGGCCCCAGCTATTTCCTCTCTCGCTTCCCTCAGTAACCTGGGATAGATCCCATCCGGACCTGGGGACTTGTCCACCTTAATGCCCTTTAGAATACCCAACACTTCCTCCCTCCTTATGCCGACTTGACCTAGTGTAATCAAACATCTGTTCCTAACCTCAACATCCGTCATGTCCCTCTCCTCGGTGAATACCGATGCAAAGTACTCGTTTAGAATCTCACCCATTTTCTCTGAATCCAAGCATAACATTCCTCCTTTGTCCTTGAGTGGGCCAATCCTTTCTCTAGTTACCCTCTTTCTCCTTATATATGAATAAAAGGCTTTGGGATTTTCTTTAACCCTGTTTGCTAAAGATATTTCATGACCCCTTTTAGCCCTCTTAATTCCTCGTTTCAGATTGGTCCTACATTCCCGATATTCTTTCAAAGCTTCGTCTTTCATCAGCCGCCTAGACCTTATGTATGCTTCCTTTTTCCTCTTAGCTAGTCTCACAATTTCACCTGTCATCCATGGTTCCCTAATCTTGCCATTTCTATCCTTCTTTTTCACAGGAACATGTCTCTCCTGCACGCTAATCAACCTCTCTTTAAAAGCCTCCCACATATCACATGTAGATTTACCTTCAAACAGCTGCTCCCAATCGACATTCCCCAGCTCCTGCCGAATTTTGGTATAGTTGGCCTTCCCCCAATTTAGCACTCTTCCTTTCGGACCACTCTCGTCTTTATCCATGAGTATTTTAAAGCTTACGGAATTGTGATCACTGTTCCCAAAGTAGTCCCCTACTGAAACTTCAAACACCTGGCCGGGCTCATTCCCCAACACCAGGTCCAGAATGGCCCCTTCCCGAGTTGGACTATTTACATACTGCTCTAGAAAACCCTCCTGGATGCTCCTTACAAATTCTGCTCCATCTAGACCTCTAACACTAAGTGAATACCAGTCAATGTTGGGAAAATTAAAATCTCCTATCACCACCACCCTGTTGCTCCTACATCTTTCCATAATCTGTTTACATATTTGTACCTCTATCTCACGCTCGCTGTTGGGAGGCCTGTAGTACAGCCCCAACATTGTTACCGCACCCTTCCTATTTCTGAGTTCTGTCCATATTGCCTCACTGCTCGAGTCCTCCATAGTGCCCTCCTTCAGCACAGCTGTGATATCCTCTTTGACCAGTAATGCAACTCCTCCACCCCTTTTACCTCCCTCTCTATCCCGCCTGAAGCATCGATATCCTGGGATATTTAGTTGCCAATCGTGTCCTTCCCTCAACCAAGTCTCAGTAATAGCAATAACATCATACTCCCAGGTACTAATCCAAGCCCTAAGTTCATCTGCCTTACCTACTACACTTCTTGCATTAAAACAAATGCACCTCAGACCACCAGTCCCTTTATATTCATCATCTGCTCCCTGCCTGCTCTTCCCCTTAGTCACACTGACTTCATTATCTAGTTCCTTACAGGCTTTTGTTACTACCTCCTTACTGTCAACTGACCTCAAATTGGTTCCCATCCCCCTGCCACATTAGTTTAAACCCTCCCCAACAGCGTTAGCAAAAGCACCCCCAAGGACATTGGTTCCAGTCCGGCCCAGGTGTAGACCGTCCAATTTGTAATAGTCCCACCTCCCCCAGAACCGGTCCCAATGTCCCAAAAATCTGAACCCCTCCTTCCTGCACCATCTCTCAAGCCATGCATTCAAGGTTGAGTTGGACAGATTATTGAACTACAAGGGAGTCAAGGGTTATGGTAGGGACAGTGGAGGCAAGCAGGAAAGGGAAGTTAAGGTCACAATCAGATTAGCTATAATCTTATTACATTGCGGAACAAATGCGAGGGGCCGAATGGCCTAGTCCTGCTCCTATTTCTTATGTTCTTATGCTGAGGAGCATTGGTGCGAGCACGCAGCCCTGCTTCACACTATTAGTGACTGGGAATGGATCAGAAGATTCGCCATCATCTCTGCAACTGATCCCGGTCGAGATGTTGCATTAAGGGGTTCAGAAGGATTCTGGAGAAGATTTTGCTGGTGATGGAGAGGAATGAGATTCCGCTGTGATTTTCACAAAATTGGCGAGGTCCTTTCCGCTCAGGCGGACAATGGAGGCATCTTTGTATTCTTGCGGGATGGTTCCTTGCTCAGCGACCTTCTTGATCAGGCATTGACCTCCAGCCTTGTAGACCTCAGCTAGGATAGCATCAGCTCCTGAGCTTTGCCGCTAGACAGGAGTTTCTTTGCTATTATTATTTCTAACAGCATAGGAGAGTCATCAAGAGAACAGTTGATGGCAACCTGTAGCAGCTTGCTGATCGCTTCTTCATTGATGGATGAAGACCAATTGAGGATGTGGTTAAAGTGCTTTGCTCATCTTTCTATAATTTGGGTTTTTTCTGTGAGTAGTGTTGAGCCATCGGCAACAAGGATTGGTGATGGACCAGTAGACTGGGGCCCATAGACAGATTTCAGAGCATCGCAGAATCTCTTTCAGTCTTTGTGGTTGGCATACAACTGGAGGCCTGTTTCAACCAAGTGACTTGCATCTCTCTGAGCTTGCATTGGACAGTCCTGCAGCAGGCATCGAGCTTGGATAATGATGACCTGTCATTGAGGTACGCCCGACAGAGGCGATGCTTCTCCTCCAGTAGTTTCTGGATCAACTCATTGTTTTCATTGAACTAATCTTGATGCTTACAAGAGGCTGAGCCAAGGACTTCCAGAGCAGTAGAGTACACTATATCCCTGAAGGTCACCCAGTCACCCTTGATGCAGTGAGTGTCCATTTTTGCTGTATACAGACGACTCTCAAGTTTCTCTGAGAGACATTCCATCACAATTGCCTATTTGAGCCTTGAGACATTGAGGTGCTTCTGGACCTTCATGTCCTGGGAGTGTCTAGGAGGATGGATATTGATGTTTAGCTTTGAGATGATAAGATGTTGGTCAGTCCAGCAGTCAGTGTTGCACGTGGCTTTCATTACACGTGCATCCTCTGCCTGGTGCTGATATAGTCGGTTGGATGCGAACGCATGGAATTGGGGTGCATCCAAGATGTCTTCTTGTGGTTAGGGAGACAGAAAACTGTGTTGGTGGTTAAGAGCTCATGCTCAGCATACATCTTCACCAAGAGGAGACCGTTGCTGTTATAACTGCCAACCCCATTTTTTTCAGATGACCCCTTTCCCACGCCTGGTGACCGACACTAACTCTTGCGTTGAAGCCACCAAGAATGATTAGCTTGTCTGATTTTGGCACAGCACCAATTAAGGAGTGGAGGTCATCATAAAATTTATCCTTGACTTCGTCAGGGTTGCTCACAGTAGGGGCGCACACAGGAATGAGAATTGTTTGCCTGTTGCCATGCAGGGGGAGTTTAAGCACCATCAGATGATCATTAACACCCTTGGGAAGGCAAATCAACTTACTGATGAGATGGTTCAAGCCTACACCAGCTTCGCGCCGTTCTTCTTTTCCACAGCCACTCCAAAAGAATGTGTAACCTGTACCCAGTTCCTTGAGCTGACCCTCCTCAGGTAGACGAGTTTCTCTGAGGGCAGCGATCTGGATGATGTACCGAGCCAACTCTTTACTGACAAGAGCAGTTCTTCTCTCCAATCTGTCGGCTGTAGTGCTGTCCATGAGGGTGCGCGTGTTCCATGCGCTGACTGTGACCGGCGTCACCCTTACTTTCTTTTTTTTGAGATTGAATTACAACCGCGTTGATGGGATCCCCTGCCAGGTGTGGCCTGCTGGCCAGGGTAGGTAAAGCAGACAATGTTTGTGGCCCTTTTTCTAGCCCCTTCCTCATTTTTGGGAGGTGAGCAGCATGGTTCTGAAAACGACTGCTCAGTGGAGGCCTGCTACCTGATCCGAACCCGACGACATGTGTCGGGTTTGGGTTTGGGTCAGGCCCATCTTCAGAGTACGACGTTCGGGCTCGGGTCGGGACGGGCCGAGTCCAGGTTGAGTCAGGTCGGGTCAGGCCGGACACACACGGTAAGTGCTCTGCTGGTAAGTATTGAAATTAAAAAACTTGCCTGAGCTGGGAGTCCAGGACGAAACTGAGTCTGCGCAGTGATTGAGTGACATCATTATGACGTAACCGCGCATGCGCTGCAGCGGCGTGGAGATTCCAAGACTGAAGGTGAGTAAAGGGATGGTCGGGTCGGGCTCGGGTCGGGTTGAGCTGGGGTGGCTTCGGGTAGGGTCGGGCTCGGGGCGAAATCGGAGGGACTCGGGCTGGGTCGGGCTCGGGTCCGTGGTGGTTCGGTCAGGTTCGGATTGGGTTCTTTTTCCCCGACCTGAGCAGGCCTCTACTGCTCAGTCGCTCAGGGAGCTGCCGTGTTCCACTACTGCTTCCTTCTAGTGAAAAACAACCCCATGGCCTGAGCTGCCTGTGTGTAGGTTCACGGCTACAGCTCCCAGTGAATCCACACTTGATGCTACATTGCTCGCCTATTGCCACAGGACTTGTGACAGATGGATAATAGATGACAGGTAAAGAAAGATGATGAACATGATTTGTGCATGAATTGAATTTTAGTGAGGGAGAGTTGCACCTCGTTGGCCTCAGTCTGTCATCCCGCCCTATCTTGGCCCAGTGGCAAGATGAGTATAGACGACTGGAGATAGATTGAGATGCAGTGGGGGTGACCAGGATGTCTTCTGTGTCTTGTCAAGCTCTACACGTTCCACAACATGGTGCTGAATAGCCTTCAAGGCTTTGCATCTTAGATTGGTCTCATTCACTCAATCCACCAGAATCAGTCTTCACATGCCAGGGTAGACAAATCCAAATTCACCGAGGGTAGGAGACCCTGGTTTGGCCTGCCCATCGAAGCATTTTACCTGGGGTGTGGACGCTGTTGCAGGCTAACAGCTCTTTGCAGCCACAAGTGAGAGCTGGGTGGTGAGGACCAATACAGGTCAAGCCACTACAACGAGTGTGGCGAGCCTACCTGTGAGAGGTGCTACCCTCCCTGATACCCCTTACACCCTCTAGTCTCTAGAATGGGACTTGAACACTCTCTTGGAGGCTAGAAGGCTTCCAGTGAACTGAGTCTGCAATATAAACCAGCTGGGGCAGGCAGATCCTCAGGAGTGTAGCCCTGTAGGTTGGGCTAAACATCACACCTATTCTTCTGCTGTGGTGTCTTTTATTTTCCTCATCTGCTCAAACAGACATCAGGAAATGCCACAGGTTAAAAAATATTCAGTTTACAAATGCTACCTTTGGGCAGCTATGGACGCACAGTCCTGCCCCATGAGGGTGGTAGTAGATGGAAAGTATTCAGCCTGGAGCTCGGTGACCAGTGGTGTTCCGCAGGGATCTGTTCTGGGACCTCTGCTGTTTCTGATTTTTATAAATGACTTGGATGAGGAAGTGGAAGGCTGGGTTAGCAAGTGTGCCGATGACACGAAGGTTGCTGGAGTTGTGGATAGTGTGAAAGGCTGTTGTAGGTTGCAACGGGACATTGACAGGATGCAGAGCTGGGCTGAGAAGTGGCAGATGGAGTTCAACCTGGAAAAGTGTGAAGTGATTCATTTTGGAAGGTCGAATTTGAATGCGGAATACAGGCTTAAAGACAGGATTCTTGGTAGTGTGGAGGAACAGAAGGATCTTGGGGTCCATGTCCATAGATCGCTCAAAGTTGCCACCCAAGTTGATAGGGTTGTTAAGAAGGCGTATGGTGTGTTGGCTTTCATTAACAGGGGGACTGAGTTTAAGAGCCGCGAGGTTATGCTGCAGCTCTATAAGGCCCTGGTTAGACCACACTTGGAATATTGTGTTCAGTTCTGGTCGCCTCATTATAGGAAGGATGTGGAAGCTTTAGAGAGGGTGCAGAGGAGATTTACCAGGCTGCTGCCTGGACTGGAGGGCATGTCTTACGAAGAAAGGTTGAGGGAGCTAGGGCTTTTCTCATTGGAGCGAAGAAGGATGAGA
Source organism: Heterodontus francisci (assembly GCF_036365525.1). NCBI lineage: Eukaryota > Metazoa > Chordata > Chondrichthyes > Heterodontiformes > Heterodontidae > Heterodontus > Heterodontus francisci. The sequence goes on from NC_090387.1 coordinate 10,232,664, forward strand.
GGTGACTTGATAGAGGGGTACAAGATGATGAGAGGCATAGATAGAGTGGATAGCCAGAGACTTTTTCCCAGGGTGGAAAGGGCTATCACCAGGGGGCATAATTTTAAGGTGATTGGAGGAAAGTTTCGGGGAGATGTCAGAGATAGGTTCTTTACACAAAGAGTGGTGGGTGCGTGGAATGCAGTGCCAGCGGTGGTAGTGGAAACAGATACATTAGGGACATTTAAGCGACTCTTGGATAGGTACATGGATGATAGTAGTATGAAGGGTATGTAGGTAGTTTGATCCTAGAGTAGGTTGAAGGTTCGGCACGACATCATGGGCCGAAGGGCCTGTACTGTGCTGTACTGTTCTATGTTCTATGTTCTATGTACGATTGTCTTAGTTGTTGCTGCCTGTGCCCTGAATTAGCACCAGAATGTAAAAGGGGCAAACACAGAGTGGCAACAGACATGTCATTCCGCTGAAAGTTACAAATGTTCCTTCAATGCTACTTTCTACGCAAACAACAAACAACAACTTACATTTATACAGCGCCATTGATAACTTGAAATGGTCCAAGGCACCTAAACAGGAACGTAAATCAGGCAAAAATTGACATAGAACCAAAGAAGAAAATATTGGGACAGGTGACCGAACACTTGGTCAAAGAGTACGTTTTAAGCAAAGACTTAAAGAAGGAGAGAGAGACAAAGAGGTTTGGGGAGGAATCCCAGAGCTTATGGTTTAGGCAGCTGAAGGCATGGCCACCAATGTTGTACAAAGGAAGTGGGGGCTGTATCAGAGACCAGAATTGGAGCGTCTACAGTGCACAGTCGGAAGTGGCCTCTCTCCGTCAACTCGCTACTGAACAGTTCATGTACGCTTCAGTTCCACCTTGCTGGAACTGTGGGCAGACGCTGACAGTCTGATCGCAGCTGTCACTATACATCCCATGCCAATGTCACTGTTAAAGTCCTATATTCCAACAGTCTCTATACTTGCAAAAGAACTTTGTGGCTGTAAAGTGCTTTGGGGTATCCTGAGGTGATGAAAGGTGCTCTATAAATGCAAGACTTTTCTTTTTTCTTGTGTTGGTATGCTACAAGCTGATCAGCTTCTGCAGGCAGGTATGAAAAGAGGAAGCAGCATTGTGTAATAAAGTCTCCATAATGCATTGGTATATAATCTCAGTGGTGTACAACAGCCGAATAAATATTATATAGAAATGCTGGGCGGTAATTGTCTCCTCTGTAAGTGGCATTCAGCTCCCTGTGTGTTTAATAAAATATATTGGCAAAAGAATTTGTTCTGTTTTATGAATATATTACATTTCAGAATCTAGTCACAGGCAAGATTTAGCAATTTAAATGGATTAAGCTCATCACTCGTGTTAGATTCCCAAGAAATCAGTTGTGGATGTGAACCCTTGGACTTCCTGTCATTCAAACTCACCCATCTCCAGTTTTTTTATTCATTCATGGGATGTGGGAATTTATTGCCCATCCCCAATTACCTTTGAGAAGGTCATGGTGAGTTGCCTTCCTGAACCATTACAATGCGGTGAAGGTACACTCATGGTGCTGTTAGGTAGGAAGTTACAGGATTTTGACACAGCGATGATGAACAAAATGGCCAAAATGTTTCCATGGTGTGTGATTTAGATGGCAACTTGCAGGTTGTGGTGTTCCCATGCATTTGATATGCCCTTGTCCTTCTAGGTGGTAGAGGCCATGGTTTGGAAGGTGCTGTTGAAGAAGTCTTGACGAATTGTGCAGTTCATCTTGTGGAGTCTGAAGGGTTCTGAAGAAGGGTCACTGACCTGAAACGTTAACTCTGCTTCTCTCTCCACAGATGCTGCCAGACCTGTCGAGTGTTTCCAGCATTTCTTGTTTTTATTCCCTTTAGGTTATGGTCACCAGATTGGTGATTTCTACACAGACTCTGTGTTTTCAGATCATTCATTATTAAAAGGAAACAGTGAGATTGAGAAATAAACAAGGAGCACGCCAGAGAAAGGAAGACAGGAGAAAGAAAAAGAGACAGAAGTAAACAAAGACAAATGACGAGAGAGAGAGAGAGACAAACACAAAGATGGAAATGGAGAAATATAAGTGGGAAAAAGAAAGTGAGAAATAGTGAGGAGGAGAAATAGAGACACATTGAGGCAGAGAAGCAAAGAAGCAGACAGGAAGGTTTCTGGTTATGGATGTATCCCTGTTTTACACATTCTCAGTTATCATTGTAATGATGTCTCCATTCACAGCTATGCAATTGTTCTCAATGTCTGCATGAAAATACAAATGGGACTTTGTGTCTCTCTCAACTGGCTCAGACTTAACAAAGAATGTGAATTACTTATTTGACTGCCAGACCATGACTCGGGATCCACACCATTTGGGTTTCTGGTATACATCTTACAACTCTGTTACAATCTGATGCAAATTGTATATCAAGCAATTTCATTATAATGTGCTCAAACCATCTGAATTTGGGTGACGGGACCAAACCTCACAGATGCCAATGAGGGATTGCCCTAGATACCACATGTTTTATTTTTCCCCAGTCTGTTCCCAACTAAGATTTTGTTAAATATTGCGGAAGAACTCAGGAATGGATTGTACTGTTGGCTGTATAAGGTCAGTGGATCTTTTTGGACAGCTAGGTGTAGCACTACCAACAGCTCACATAGATACATGCCCAGTAGTTGCAAGGGTGTTCAAGTACACTAAATACTTGCGAGACCCTTATCAATGTAAAGACTCCTATTTATTGCTACTCCGTCTGTCTCACTCCCTTTATCTTACTTATCTACTTACCTACTTACTTACCTACTCTTTCCCCAACCTTCCTCCCACCCTACCTGCTTAGTTCACTGTCCAACTGTTTGCTCTTCTCATTCATTGTGATCTCTTCTATTCAAATTCATTTTTCCACAGAGCCATATATCAGTGGAATGTCTCACTGTTCCATCCTCCTATAGCCAACACTTTTGAAGCCCAAAGAAAATCATCTTTACATCTATTCAGCCTTGTGTGACAGAAATGAAGCATTTTTTTTGTCAGTAACCTATGATGGTAATGGTTCATTTTTTTCTGTCATTGTTATGATCCTGCAGTTTTTTTTTCTTTTCTGGAAAGTATTCGGTGTGCCTTTAAGGCTGGAAAAGGATCAGTACTGCTTTAAGGCAGCAAGCTCCAAGGACTGAGTCAAAGAATGCATTCTCGTTGCCGTAGGATACAACCAGCTTCAAATGTGCATTCTCCTTGCTGTAGGATACAGCCACTCAGAGCCTGAGGATCGAGAGATACAATATTACAATTTAATTTTGAACTGGCTTATAGTAGAAACAGACTGTTCGAACTCACAGACAGCTGGACCAGCATGAACATAATAGAGTTCTCTGATAATTTAAACTGAAGGAAGGTGAACTTTCGACTGATCACCTTTTCACCTATCAAAATTCTAAAGCCAAATTGATTCATTGAAGTGTTTGTGAGTTGTTGATCAGCTGAGTTTTATCACTGGAAGAAGAGCATCACTTCAACTTCTGAAATAAACTACTGACTGTCCGACTGTTGAACAACCTTTCTCCCCCACATCAGACGGCTGTGAGGACTTCAAGCAACCTTGGACTGTTCCACATTGGAAGATTCCACTTCAGGCAGAAGTGTAAATACTCAAGGACACAAATTTCTCTATTTCATAAATGTTATTTATATCTTTGTAGCATTTAAGAATTTAGTTTTTCTAATTAAACAGTTAATTTGTTGATCTAAAGACACCTGGTTTGGTTCGCCTCATTCGGGGGTTAACAGATGATTAATTTTGGCAGTGGTTTTCTTTAATTTGGGAAGTTTAAAATGATATGTTAGGTGATCTGTGAAGGGGCAGGACTGAATCAACAGTGAATTTCTCCCACCACAATCAGAATCATATATTTTGATTGGGGGCTTTGTCTTGAGCGGTCAGTCGTAACATTGTACATACAGACCTTCAAATCTAGGTTCAGTCAAAAAATGGCTGGGTTTGATTTGACACAATATAGATAATAAACACTCAGGAGGTCAGGCAGTATCAGAGTTAACACTGGTATTCAGTGGGATTTGGGTGTCCTTGTATACGAATCACAGGATATTAACATGCAGGTACAGCAAGCAATTAGAAAAGTAAATGGTAAGCGAACCTTTATTGTAAGGGGATGGGAGTATAAGAGTAAGGAAGTCTTTCTGCAATTATATAGAACCTTGGTGAGGCCACATCTGGAGTACTGTGTACTATATTGTTCTCCTTATCTGACGAAGGATATACTTACCTTAGACAGGGTACAACAAGCATTCAATAGATTGATACCTGGGATCAGAGGGTTGTCTTTGAGGAAAGATTGAGTAGAATTTTCTTATATTCTCTGAAAATTAGAAGAATGAGAGGTGATCTCATTTAAATGTATAAAACTGTTCGAGGGCTTGACTGGGTAGATGCTCAGAGGTTGAGAGTCTAGCACTGGAGGTCATAGTCTCAGGATAAGGGGTCGGCCATTTAGGACTGAGATGAGGAGAAATTTCTTCACTCAGAGGGTTGTGTTACTTTGGAATTCTCTACCCCAGAGAGCTGCGGATGTTCAGTCATGAAGTCTATTCAAGACTGATATTGATAGATTTTTGGACACTAAGGGAATCAGGGATATCGGGATCAGGTGGAAAAGTGGAGTTAAGCTAAAAATTCAGCAATGATCTGATTGAATGATGGAGGAGGCTCGAGGGGTCATATGACCTCCTCATGCTCGTACTTGTTTTTATGTTTCATGTCAATGCTCTTTCATCAAAATGTCGATCTTGTGCCTGAGCAGTACCTGAAGGTTGGAGGGGGTGGAGAGGTGAGGGGGGTGGTGAGAACATTGTCGGGGTGGTAAGGTCAAGACATTCAATTCAAGTACAACTATCTTGTGGTATCTGAGGTTAAGAGATACACGTTTACATTTTTATTCTCCTGGTCATTTTTGGAAAGTATTACTCAGCCTTTCTGATCAATATTGAGGAGTCCACCTGAAGCAATCAAAGAGAGATAGAGCAGAGAGAGCCCATGAATGATCAGCAACAAAACCATTCGATTCACATTCAGAGACCATTGGAGTAATTTTAACCCCTGGTGGGTCAGTCAGCAGAATGTGTGAGCCAGGAGGTACCGTGAGGCCCTAGTCAACAATAATGTCCAGGCCTCAGTAACACAGATGCAGTGAGCAGCCTAATCAAAATAGTTGTCCAAAGGCAGCTTAATGGGTTCCATCCAATGGATATCAGGCAGCAACTGGCCCGAAAATTGGGTAAATAGTTGTAAGGGGATTAGCGACTATGGAAGGGAGGAACTCCGGGTGCTCCGGTTTCCTCCCACAGCCAAAAGACTTGCAGGTTGGTAGGTAAATTGGCCATTATAAATTGCCTCTAGTATAGGTAGGTGGTAGGGTAGTATAGGGACAGGTGAGGATGTGGTAGGAATATGGGATTAGTGTAGGATTAGTATAAATGGGTGGTTAATGGTCGGCACAGACTCGATGGGCCGAAGGGCCTGTTTCCGTGCTGTATCTCTAAATCTAAAAATCTAAATCTAAACACTGCAGCAGGCCAAGGACTGAAAGATCAGAGTGAGAGCAAAGTGGAGAATTAAAATGACAAGCGACAGGAAACTCAGGGTTGCTTGCGTACTGAACTGAGGTGTTCTGCAAAGCAGTCGCCCAGTCTGTGTTTAGTCTCCCCAGTGTACAGGAGACCACATTGTGAGTGGCGAATGCTAAATCGAAAGAAGTTGAAGTAAATCACTGTTTCACTTGATTGAAAGGTCACAGACCTGATTGCAAGCTCAAGGAACAGCACCTCATCTTTTGACTGGGCATGTTACCGCCTTCCGGACTCAATATTGAGTTCAATACTTTTATATTATAACCGCTGCCCCCAATTTTTTCTTTTTTTTTGCTGATTCATTTTCCGCGCCCCCTCCCTCCCCCACTTATTTCTTTTTTTATCCCTTTACTTTGTGTTCAGATGACTGCTTTCCTGCCATTTGCACATCACCCAGACACATCTTTTGTTTCTTCACTTGTCCCATTACCACTCCCTTTGGCTTTGTACCTTGAAACCTTTAGTTATTCAATCTGTCTTGCCCTCCACCCTATCACAGCACCTCTCTTTAGTTCTTCTTCCCACTTCCCTCCTTTCACTTGCTTAAAACCTTCTACATTTCTAACTTTTCCCAGTTCCGTTGAACGGTCACTCACATGAAATGTTAGCTCTGTTTCTCTCTCCACAGATGCTGCCTGACCTGTTGAGTATTTCCAACATTTTCTGTTTTTGTTTCAGATTTCTAGCATCCACACTATTCTGCTTTTGTGTTTCATTTTCATTTTTGTTCACTAAAAATGAAAAACGGCCTATTTCTATAATGAGCAACTGTACCACATCATTTTAACTTATGTCCCTGGATTATTAGTCCAGGCCTTTGGATTACTACTCCAGTAATGTAACCTCTATGTTACCGTACCCAAATTAATTTATCCACCAATGAGTTAATAGGACCAGGAATATTCCCTTTTCAAACTTCCGACCCTTATAAATCAAATCGACCCAAGCAATGAGGAAGACACAAAGCACAAAAGGAGCCTGGGCCAGACTGTGAGGGTCAGGGATTGTGTGTGGTCTTTGGGTGATAGTTTTGACAGCACTGTTTTAAAATATCCTCACAGCATTATAGCAGATTTGTAGCCGTCAGTTATTGCTTACAAGCCTAAAAAATTCCTTAGTCAACGTTGGGCAATCCCTGGAGATGACCTCTAATAATAATAAATGACAACATTGCTGTCTGGAGCAGGACCTATATGAAAGATTTGTCTGTAGACATTTCTGTGAACTGCAGAAGGCATTTAAGCCATGTCCAAATGGGTTTTAGTGCCATCCATTTTATGGAGCAAGTTTAATGCCAGCTAGCTCTTTATTGCTTTAATTAGTGGAGGTATATTTTCAATTTGCAACCTGGGCATCAAACAAGTTTAGTTGAAATACTACCTTGGCAGCTGAGGAATTTAAATTCAATTAATTAAATAAATCTGGAATAAAAAGATAGCATCAGTCATGGTTATCATGAAATTACTGGATTGCCATAAAAATCCAACTGGTTCACTAATGTTCTTTTACGAAGAAAATCTGTTGTCCTTACCCAGTCTGGCCGATATGTAACTCCAACCCATAGCAATATGTTTGACTCTTAACCGCCCTTTGAAATGGCCTAGCAAAGCACTCAGTTATATAAAAAAAACATTAACACTGTGGGAGTACCTTCACCACACTGACTGCAGCAGTTCAATAAGGTGGCTCACCATCACCTTCTCAAGGGCAATTATGGGTGGGTAATAAATGCTAGCCTTGCCAGTGATGCTTGCATCCAGTGAGTGAATATACAAAAAAAAACCTATTCAAAATACTGAGATTTCTTGGAATCAGCAACTTGAGATCTTTGCAAATAATGAGAATTCGTTTGAACCTTTAGTAGGTGGGGGCAAGTTGTGAGATTCTAATTTGCCAGGAGGCACAAAATGAGCCTTTCCATTGGCTTTAATGGGAAAGAAAATTGGGCAGGGTGTCCATTGTATAGACAGTCCATTGCATCCCTACCCCACCCCAACAACTGTCGGGCAAAGTTGAATTTCATCACCCCTCACACACAGACCCTAAAGCTTTGTGGGGCCCAGCCATATGACCTGCAAACACAAAGTATTTGAACACCCCAAACTTTCGAACACCTCAAACTTGCTACAGTATCTTTAAAGTAACAAGTATTCAATAGAAGCAAAGGATGTGCATATAAGGTATGGAGGAAGCTCCAGGTCTTTTAAAGTGACAGGCCCCTCGAGAGTGAAAATCCTTTGTCTTATTTATGAATATTTATGAATAAGCATAACTGCAAACACAGTGAAAATCGTCACAACATATGGCAGAATGAGATGCTGAAGGTTATTGCAAATGTCAGGACCAGAGTGATCTCCTGGTCTAGTTTCAATTGTTGGGCGAGGGGGGACATCAGAGAGGAATTTTCCAGATCTTTTTCCCCCAAATTGGGCTGGGTTTTAATCTGACTTTTTGCTTCTCCCAGGAGATCACATGGTTTCAGGTGGGGTATGGAGAGTACATATCGTAGTGAACAAGATATCAAAACTGTTTGGAATAGGCTGAATGAACCATTGTTTGTATGTTCATAGTTTACAGACAATGAGACCCGAACCATGTGGCATGTATAGGGCGTTGAGAGAGGACCACGTCTTTTTTGTGGAAAATATCTACAATCTGGCAGAACCAGGGTGTAAAGAACACAATAAGACATCCTGCTGTATAGCTCAAGGGAAATAGTCTTCTGGTCTCCAGTCTCATTTATTTTTAAACCTGTATCCATCAGTTCTGTGCTCGAAGTGTGAGTCAAGTAATTAACTTGCATTTACTTTATTGATGTTTCTCAGCATTCTGAAGACCATCTCCCCTCTCCCCTCAGCTCAACCTTTTCTCTCCAATATAAGGAAGCACAGCTCAGTATACACAGACTCGCTGATAAAGGACAACTGGCCCTGCCTCTGATTGTGTCATCTTTGCTCAATTGCTAAGCGTTTACAACAACTAATTGCATTTATAAAGCAGCTTTAATGTAATTAAACATTTGAAGGTGCTTAACAAGACCCATCAACATGAGCAATTTGACACCAAGCTACATAAGATATTAGGTCATCAAAAACTTAGTTTAGAGATGGTAGGTTTTAAGAAGCTTCTTAAAGGAGGAGGGAGAGATAAAGAGAAGGCAAGATTTAGGGAGAGAATTCCAAAGCTTAGGCACAGCCACCAAGGGTGGAACAATGAAAATCGAGGATGATCAAGAGGCTAGCATTTGAGGAATGTAGAGATTCTGTTAATCATTAAACTGTATTATGACCAAGGCAGAAGGAGGGCACTGTTTATTCTAGTTCCACTTCTCCATGGGTCACAACATATATTTAAATGTTTTCCCACATACAGATATGATCAATCATAGACTCTATTTTTATCCCAGAATAGAACATATCAACCAGGTTCTTTAATAAACAACAATATTATCATTTTTTTTATCACAAGTCTTAACCAGTAACGAAGTAAAGGATAAACTCACATATTGAAAAATTAAAGTTCCCTTTTTACCTTAGCCCCTCACACTCACACACACAGATACACTGGTTAATAGGAAAAATAAAGGGATTTTTATTTTTAGAGCTCTATTACAGGCACAAAAATAAAACACTTGGGCTGAATAATTGCTCAGTCTTGAAGGAACAGCAGATGAGATATGTTTTGTTCCAAAATTGGCGTATAGTCTGGCCTCCGAGTACACGTAGACGGGTCACTGGGATCTTCTAGAACAGTTCTCTTCAGGTGGCGCTGAGAATAAATTTAGCAGGCTTTTCTTAAAAGACAGGAGACAAGATGAGTTGTCACAGTGGACCTCTCAGGGTCTTTTAGAGAGGTGCTGGAAAGCTGAACTGGGTTGTGGTCTTCGCTCTTTCCTTGGGAATTCCCTCCTGACCTTGGAAGTTTTCTTCTCTCCTTGGAAGTTCTCTTCCTTTTTATACAGTTCAACCCTAGCTCAAAACAATTCAAAAGCGAAGCCAACCACAGGAGGTCAATGTTTGACCTCCATCAATCTTGACTGTCACTTTTTTGTAAACAATTTCTCCAAATGTCCAAATTTCTCTGTTGTTTATTGAGACGGTTTCCATCAGGTGGTTTCCTGGAAAGGCTTGCTTTCCTCAGAAGACCTCTCAGTGCCCCTTTAAAAGACATTTCCAGAGACTGTTTTTCAAAACCAAGTGGCCTTTACATAAACCCCTTTGAAAACCCCAAAATTTAACATTTCTTCAAACTTTCAAAAATGAATCCTCAAAAAATATATTTAACAAAACACAGAGGCTTTCGTAACGACTGTTACTGGTTCTGTCCAATTTCTGTCGGTAAGGTGAATTGATCATATGTGGTGTTAGTGATCTGCATTTAAATAGCACCTTCTCATCTCTCTCAAAACATAAAATCACAGAACTTTACAGTGCCAATGGAAACTGTCTATGCCAGCTCTCTGGATAATCAGTGCACAATGCCTTACCTTGCTCATTACTATTTTTCTTGCTCAAACACGTAATAGAATCATAGAAACACTTTGCATATAATGAGTTACTTTGAGGTGTAATCACTCTCATTACCTAGATGAGTACATCAGCAATTTTGTGCACTGCAGGGTTCCACAAACAACTATATGATAAATGATCAGTTGTTTTGTTTTTCGTTAGAGGGAGAACTGTGGGTTCAGATACTGAGAGAACTTCATGGGCCAGATTTTAAGGAGCCATTGACGTCAGGATCCTTGGCAGGATGGGGTGTCTGAAGATGGCCCCGGATGAGGCCCGCCAAGGACCTTGATGCCAGCACGGCCTGGCCCAATTCACCCGGCAGCGGCGGGGCACCATAACGGTCCCCCACCCGGTCACTCGCCGATGGGTGCACAATCACCATATGCAAATAAAGGAAACTAATAGATTTGCAAGTACTTACCATTAATCTTGATGTCCCTCTGCGATCTTCGGCCTGGCGGCCAGCACTCCCATGCCTTCGGATCCCCATCCAGGGAAACGAGGTGCAACACTGGTCGGGAGGGGGGTGGCGGAGGTACGTTTCTCAGTGTGGTGGTTGGGGGGGGGGTGGTGCGGGGAATGGGTCAAATTAACATCAAGGGTGCAGGGGATGGGTGGGAAGGGTTGAAATTTAAAGTTTGTGCAGCTTGAGGGGGAAGGTCAGATGGTTACAGTAAGTGTTTATTGGGGGAAAAGGGAAAAAATTAATTTAAATGTTATTGGAGGTGGAAAAGGGGCAAAATTGATGTATTTATTTAATTTTATTAAATCTTTCTTTAAATATTTAAATATGCCGGTAGGGCTAATAGCCATTTAAAAATGGCGTCAGCACCTGCGCACAGGCAGCTGATGCCATTGCCGGGGACAGACAGCCTGCCCCCTCCACATGATCAGGGAAGCGGCCCACCCCAGCTATTTATATAAGCCACCGCGCTTGGAATCCCGGCGGCACTTTGGCGTGTGGCCTGCGCGGGCGAGCCTCCATTTTTTCCGCCTGCCGCCGAAATCAGAGGTGGGCTTATAAAATTTAAACCCCATGTCTTCTTAAATAGGGCCATGATATCTTTAAAACTTGCCTGTACCACCAGAATAAGCAAATAAAGGCATGGCACCTTTGACAATGCAGCACCCCTCAGTACTGCACTAAAGTGTTAGTTGAGATTATGGGCTCAAGTCCTAGAGTGGAGCTTTAAACGAACACCAAGTCGAAGACAAACGGGTCTTGGAAAATTCCCATTTTATCCTTGGTAATCTCGTGGGGAGCAGTCAGCAACAAGGCAAATACATGCTAATCTTGCCCATGTCATGCAGGCCCCCACCTGCCAAGAATGAGGCATATTAATTTTACCACATGGACATTAAATTTCAATTTGTTACTGGGAAGAAGAGAAGGTCTGTGACAAGGGTTTGCCAGGCTCCTGGCTGGAAAGGCATCTTTGCATATTAACAGACAGCGCTTGAAACAAAGGAGCTATCCCCTGCTCCAATACAATCCACAAACAGACATGGTAAAAACCAGTTAGTCACATGACTAACCTACTTGGCAGTCTGGGTTTTTTTCTGAATTGTACAGTTTGAAATGAAAGTCGGCAGAAAGCAGAATACTCCTGGACTGAGAAGACCTCTCCTGGTTGGTTCTCCACAGCCTCGCCTGCCTGCTCCCATCTCTGTCTCACAACCCTCTGAATCCACTGAAGACGCATGAACCCCAAGAGAGGAAAGTTGCCAACAGCGAACAAGGTTTAAGAAGAATACTGGGCCCCAACAAAAAGCAAGATCTACCTACAATCAAGGACTCTACAGTGAGCTCGAAGAACTGCAACAACAACTCTTCAGATATTGCCTCAAACCTTTCCACTTTATTTTTCTTCTGCTCTTTTCTGTCTCTATTTGCATGTGCTATGCATGCTAGCGTGGGGCATGGCATGTATCCGTAGACATTAACTAAATTAGAATTTAAGTTTAATAAATTTCAACTTTTCTTCTTTAAATCTAAAAAAGCCTGTTTGTGCTGGTTTCTTTGTCTTATAATTGGAAAGCGATGAACAAGGATTCACCAAGGGGGAGCTAAAAACACGGTGTGTTTAAAAATAAAACCCTGTTACAGTAAGACCAGGTGAAGGCTGAGAGGGAACACTAGACCTCTTTCTCACCGGGTCGTAGCACCGATGATGCATTAGCAAAGATGGTCCCACTTTATAACCTCAGGTTGCCTTTGCATGCTACGGTAAATTTAGAGATGTGATAATATGCGCAGATCCAAGGGCAACATGAAGGTAAAAAGACATGCTTTTACAGACCTGGCCTAGTTCCCACCATCACAATAAACATGATATAAATTGGTTCAAGTGACACTAGTTAGAGAAGGTCACTGAGGAATATGATCTGATGGTTGCATGCTTGGGTTGAAAGTTATCAAAAAGGCGTAGGCCTCTTGAAACTAATGGCCATTTTATAGACATTTTAAAACACTTGTTATGGGGATGCAGGCTGAATTTTCTTTTGCCCCAAGCCTAATGGCCTGAGGGCATTGTTATGATCAGGTGAGGAAGGGGTCTCGGGCTCCCCACTCAGCCTATTCCTGGTTTGGCTGTAACAGGGTTTAACTTTTAAAACATAGTGTTTTTAGCTTCCCCTCAGTGAGTCCTTGCTCACTACTCTCTAATTGTAATTGCAAAGAAATCAACCAGATGGACTTTATCAGATTTAAACAAGAAAGGTGTAAATTTATTAACCTTAAAACTCTAACTCAGTTAAAGCTACTAAAAATACATGACACAAGCATACTAGCACGCAGACACGATAAACGCACACTGAAATAAAGACAGAGGAGGAGAAAGAATTAAAGGGGAAAGGTTTGAAGTAATAGATGGAGTTCAGCTACTGGTTTTGAGTTGGATGTAAAGTCATTAATTGAAGTTAAGTCTTGCAGTTCTCGTTGAGGCCCAATGTACGCTTTCAAACTTGTTTCACTGTTCTTCTGTCTTGAGTCTTAACTTACTTCTGTGGGTCCCTGGAACTTTGTGTGAGAGAGAGAGAGAGATGGCGAGAGGGAGACCTTCCTCCTTGAACTTCAATTGCAGTCTCTCCCAAAAACTGTTCTGTGAGCACAATTCAATTAACTCCAGATTGGCCAGCAGTTTAGTTATGTGACTATCTCATTTTGTGCAACAGCCTTGCCTGTGAGGTTTGTGGATTCCTCCAAGCTTACCAGACATTCTCAGTGTTGGTGGGGGAGGGTGGGGGATGGAATGCTGGCTCTTGCACATTCAATGACTCTCAATGTCTCTTGATCATCACTATTGACAAAATCCATGTGGTCAATTGGATCAAGGAGTACTCCCATTGTCTCTCCGTGCAGCTGTCTTTTAAAATGCAAATGTGCAGCCATGTTTTCAGCCACTGCTCTGTGGTTTTTTAAAACATGTTATGTTCAATGTCCAATAACAGTTCAAAAATAATGCTCCATCTGACAAAATTAATATGTTTCATTTTGGCAGGCATGGTGTCTGTCATTGCATTAAGAGTTAATAATTGCGGGCAGGAGTCACATGTTGGCCAAAGTAAAGGACATTAGTGAAAAAGAAAAAAAGAAAGACTTGTATTTATACAACACCTTTCATGACTGCAGGACATCCCAAGTACTTCGCAACCAATCAAGTACTTTTGAAGTGTAGCGACGGTGGGAAATAGTTCTATTTTGTACAACAATCCAGTAGCTTTCATGTTTTTTTTAATCTTGTGCCAATCTATAATTTTAATTTTCATAGTGAGGTTTGAACTCTGAGCCGCTGGTTTGCTAGCCCAGTTTAGTTGGGTCAGTTTTCTCTACTTATACTGGGGCAAAAAGTATTGCCTGAGCACTCTTCCAGATACAAAGGAGCATGGTTAAGAATGACCTCAACATTCTCAACAACAACTTGCATTTATATAATGCTTTTAATGTACTGATCAAATAAGGAAGGTGATCAAACAAAATTTGACACTGAGCCAGATAATGAGAGAGCAGGACAAGTGACCAAAGAGCTGGGCCAAAATGTTTGGTTTCAAGGAGCAACTTATAGGAGAAGACAGAGGTAGAGAGGTGGAGAGGTTTTGGGCGGGGGGGGGGTGGGTGGGTGGTGTTGGGGGAATTCCTGAGCTTAGCGACATGGCAGCTGAAGATGCAGCCGTCAGTGGTGGCACAACAGAGATCGGGGATGTGCAACTTAAACTCGATCATCCAAACATTGCTGAGCCTTACTGACAGGACTGGCTTCTAAATAGTCATATCGAAAACCAATGGCATGGAAATCAGGCCTGTGATATTACCAGTTGATAAAGAGAGACACAGGCATGCGTTATGCATGAACGGTCACAGAGTCAGGACATCTCCTGAAGATTATTAATTATAACAATGCCATTGAAACAATATCAGCCTTTCATAACTGCTTTTAAAAATGGAAAGGAAATAAATCTGTGGGTTGGAGACACTCACTGTATCAGTCACGTACGGGGCAAATTTATCATGATGAATATACGGGGGCAAATTAGAAATGTATGAGCTGGAACACTGCTGCCTTTGGTTGTCACCCATTTCCGTTACAAGCGCTCACAAATTATAAGAGGGATAACGAAATTAATTATTGATTGATCGTAGCAGTCACGGTGGAAATGATATTATGTAGTTTATGCTGGGTTCTAAAAGGCCCTGCATGGCAATCAATTGAAAGCACATTAGAAGTATTAAAAGGAGGCACTGGCTGTCATAGAATCGGAAGAGCCATCAAGCTGGAAGGCCAAGGAGCATGAATTGGGTGGACTGCACACTGTGACAGCCTTATTAAGCTATTTAAATCATGTAACCAAAAGGAAAAACTGTATGCGCTCAGCAAGTTTTGATGAAGTCAACCATTCATCTGGGAGGAACAACTTAGGAAGAAGTCTTATTGCTTGTTCTGAAGATTCAGGAACTACCAGAAAACACTCAGTAAATTTTATAGGGTCATAATGGATATAACGCAGTAACAGGCTGTATTCGAAACAAAGGGTCTGCATGGTCCTCAACTGGGAGTATGGGCAACATTGGAATTAAGAGTGTATTACAGGGTGGAATCTAATCGGGAGATTCCAATTGTTTACATATAGGTATATGGATACCCAGGAGTGATTTGCAGGTTGGGATCTATCATAAAGAAAAAAGAAAAGGAGGAACTTGCATTTCTATAGCACCTTTCCCAACTTCAGGATATCTCAAAGAGTTATACAATCAATGAAGTACTTCTGAAGTGTAGTCAATGTAGTAATATAAGATAGGCAGCAGCCAATATGTGCACAGCAAGCTCCAAAAAAAATTGGATGGTCACTTGAAGGAAATAAACATGTAGGGCAATAGGATCGAGCGGCAGAGTGGCTTGCTCTGCGAAGAGCTGGCATGGACTCAATGGGATGAATGACCTCCTTCTATGCCGTAAATGTCTCTAAGACACTATCATCTGAACTTTTTAGCTGTTATTTGAGGGATAAATATTTGTTTAGTCACCGGGGAGAACTCACCTTACCCTTTTTCGAAAAAGTACCGTGGGATCTTTAATATCTTTCTGAAAGGGCAGACAGGGGCCTCAGATTAACCTCTCATGTGGAAGATGGTACCTCCGACAGCGCAGCACTTCACTTAATGCTAAGGATTTTGGATGGTTTCAATATAGAAACAAGCTGGAATCACATGTAGGGGCTTGTTCTTTAGATAAAGCAGGTGGATCTATGCCAAGCATTGCAGGATTGTAGAGTGCAGGCTATGCAACTTGTTACAATCCATCATGGCTTTTGGCAAATCATTTTGTTGGTTTTCTTTAAGTCTGTCCAACTGGAGGCACATTGATCAGAAGCTATTCATATCAAATGAACCAGTAACAGTAGAGAGGGGGATCCTGGAGTTATTCATGTGTGATATAAGCTATATTTTCCCCTTAGCAAATTAGACTTCTATATTAACAGTAGTCAACTTTGTGTGTTCGTGATAAATTCAATTTGCATTTAGCTCAGCTTCAGTACTGTGTGACTTCTTGCAGGATGTTTTTACTCGACTGTGAAAATTTTACACTCCATCGGACACACGTGGAAACCCAATTTATCATTGTGGAATTTTCAGCACACTAAAGAACTCTCAACCTTGATAACTTCCTTCCTCTCTGCAGGCACATCAGCATAGAAAAATAGGAAAGGTGACCAACAACTTTCGGAAAAAGCTGATACCTCAAAAACAAACCTCAAGATAGGCCTTTTAGGGCATGGGCTTGTTATAGCATAAGCTACAACAATACTCAACATGACATCACTTGCATTGCACAGAAAAGAATCTTATGTGCAGGGAAACCTGAAGGATCTTCACAGTGTTTGAGATCCATTTTCCAATGAGTGTATTGGGGCACTTTTCTTCCTTTGCTCTCCCTCAAGAAAAGTTTAGATTTTGACAAAAAAAATTCTCATGGATCAGTGGGCCACATTCTCACCTCTGAGTTTGAAGGTCATGAGTGTAAGTCCCACTCTGGAGACTTGAGTACAAAATCTAGGCCGGCATTTCCAGTGCTGCACTGTCAGAGGTTAATTTGATGTCTCATCTGCCTTGACAGGTGTATGTAAAAGATCCCATGGCATTATTTGGAAGTAGATCAAAGGGATTTCTCCCTGGTGCCTGGCCAATATTTACCCCTCAACCAGCAACTAAAACAGATGATCTGATTACTTATCTCCTTGCTGTTTGTAGGAGCTTGCTGTGTGCAAATTGGCTGCCATGTTTCCTACATTACAGTGATTATACTTCTTGGCATTTCTTGGCTCCAGTTTAAGCCGATGAATTAAGATGCCTCGGAAATGGTAAAATCACATACCAGCACTTTGGCCAGTAGTGGGAAAACCAGTGGAGGGAGTCCTAGCTCAAGAAAAGTGAGTATCAATGGTAGCACTCTCACCTTTGAGTCAGGATGTGGTGGGTTCAAATCCCATTGCAAGACTTGAGGGCAAAATCTAGGCTTACACTTCAATGCAGCACAAATGATATCCTGCATTGTTGGAGGTAGTGTCTATCAATGGAGATGTTAGACTTTGACCCATAAAATTGGTCTAAAAGATTCTGTGGCATTATTAAAAGAAGAGTAGAGGTGTCATGCAACCAAGGAATCTAACAGCACAGAACCTGGCCAATACTTACCCCTCAAACAGCATTTGATGCAAGGAGTTTAAAAATTGCTTGACTTCAGTATATGATGATGGGGTTGGGAACTCAAACTTGCCCAACAACAATGACTTGCATTTATATACCACCTTTAATAGTAAAATAACCCAGCAGCATAAACAAGCAAATTTGACACCAAGCCACATAAACAGATATTAGGACCTCTTTTTAAGCTTGGACAAAGAAGTGAATTTTAAGGAGGAGAGTGAGATAGAGAGGCAGAGAGTTTTAGGGAAGGAATTCCAGAGGTTAAGGTCACGGCAGCTGAAGGCATGGCCCCCAATATGACAATAATGAAATTTGGGAATACGCAACAGACCAGAAATAGAGGAACTCAGAGGCGGTTACAGAAATGGAGAGGGGTGAGGCCTTTGAAGACAAGGATGGGAATCTTAAAGTCAAGGTATTGCTGGACCAGGAGCCAATGTAGTTCAGAGAGCACACAGAACCCACACTGAGGTAAGGGAGGGTGTCAGCCATAACTCAGTTGGTAGCACTCTTGTCTCAAGTCATGCAGTTGTGGATTCAAGTCCTACTCCAGAGACATAAACATAAAATCTAGGCTGACGCTCCAGTATGATATTCAGTGAATGTTTCAGTGTCAGGGGTGCTATCTTTCAGATGACATACTAAACTGAAGCCCTGTCTGCCCTCTCAGGTGGACATAAACAATCACATGGCACTATTTTTAGGAAGAACAGAAGAGTTGTCCCAGAGTCCTGACCAATATTTATCCCTCAACAAATATCACAAATAAAACAGATTATCTGGTCATTATCACATTGCTTTTTTGTGGCATCCTGCTCTGCTGAAATGATTGACCTATTTCCTACATTTAAAACAGTGACTACACTTCAAAAATACTTCCTTGACTGTCAAGCGCTTTTGTCATGAAAGGTGCTATATAACTGCAAGTCTTTCTTTCTGTGTGAAACTCCCAGCAGTTTTGGAACCTGTGCTCAGTAACTAGATTACTGTGTGTTCACACTCCAACTTTAACATGGCAGCAATGCAGCAAAGTTCAGAGTGTTAACATACCTTTGCACACTACTTCAGGTGGACTTTTCACTCCTCTTTGTGGAGCTCAGACTTTGTGAGAAGGTTCCTGTTACATCACTTCCACTTCTTATTTCCGTTATTTTCATTCAATAAGAACAAAAGAAGCAAAAGTTGGAGTGGGCCATTTTTCCCTTCAAGACTGCTCCACATGATCATGTGGATCATGACTGATCTTCTACCTCAAGTCCACTTTCCTGCACTATCCTCACATCCCTTAATTCCAAAAGTCTATTGATCTCTTTCTTTGACTAAGCATCCACAGCTCCCTGGGGTGGAGAATTCTGATGAAAGGTCACAGACTTGAAACATTAATGCAGCTTCTCTCTCCACAGATGCTGCCAGACCTGCTGATTATCTCCAGCACTTTCTGTTTTTATTTCACATAAAGTACTATTGGGTCTTTTTGTCATCTGTTAAAACTGCTCACTATTCCTGCTCATTCTGGAATGCAAAGATCACCCCCAGTTTCTTTTCTCTACCGCAAACTGGCTTCTTAAACCCCTCTCCCCTATCCCCTCAACTCTCTCCTCCAACAATAAGTGGAAGGATCTCATGGACTCGTTAGTCATTAAGATCAAAACCATCCTATCAGTTGCTTCTGCTGTGTCCCTGCCTTCCACTGGCCCAATGACTAAACTTCCTCTACAGTTCACCACTGCCCTAGCCCTGAACTCACATCTTTGTTTCTTTCCTATCTCCTCTCAATTCTCACTCAATGTTCATCTTGTCCATGAGAACCACCTCCTGCCCCTTCATCCCTATTCCCACTAAACTGCTGACCACCTAATCTTCCCTCCTGGTCCCCATGCTAGCCAATATTGTTAATGGTTCTCTCTCTTCAGGTGTTGCCCCTCTCTCCTTCCAATCTGCCATCACCACCCGCCCCCCCACATCTCTCCTCATAAAACCAAACATAGACCCCACCATCATTGCGAATTACCACCCCACCTCGAACCTCCCCTTCCTCATCAAAGTCATTGAACGTGTTGTCACCTCCCAAATCCGTTCCAATCTTTCCCAGAACTCCAGTTTTGAATCCCTCCAATCAGGTTTCCGCCCCGTCACTGTACCGAAATGGCTCTTATCAAAGTCATAAGTGCCATCCTATGTGACAATGGCAAAGGTAAACTATTCTGATGACTGAGGCAGCCGCTGCATAGATAGAGGTGGCCCCAAATGTACCAGGCCCCAGTAGAGCTCTGGTACCCAGAGGACACAGGCCATGGCTAGCTACCGAATGCACCAGAGCAAGAGAGGCAGCAGTCTGTCCCCACATCAACTCCAGGCACAGAGGGAGCCTCCTCCCCCTGTAGAAGTGACCATACACGAGTGTGTAAATGCATGGAAAGCACTTGGGATTTCACTGGATGATGATAATAATTCGTTAACTGCAGAAGCATTTAACCTCCCTAAAGGTCTTGGCATTCAATGTATAATGACTCATGCTTTGATTTTTATGCAACAGTTGATAATGATCTGGTGTGGAATCAAATAGATGGATGGTATGTAAAAGTGTGGGCCTCGTGTGCCTGTGTTGGCAGAAGGCCTTGGCATATACTGCTGATGGGTACGGAGAGATTCTGAGGGTCTGTCATGTAAGGTCACTCTCTGCAGTGCCTCCAAACTTGATAGAGTTACTTCTTGAAGACACAGCCTGCAGACTGCTTCACAGTATGGCTGCCAGTTCCCTCTACAACTGAACTGCTGCCCAGATCTCACCTCGTTTGAGTAGGTGAGATCTGAGCCTCCGTGCATCCCTTGTGCCATTGCTAAAATCAGAAAAAGCGAGCAAAATACCTGACAATTGACTTTTTAACAATCTTAATTACCTGCCCAATGCTGATCTGTCAGCCACTAATCTGGCCCACTGCCCACATCTGGTAAAACTGGTCGTTGGCGGAAAGATATTGGGGTGCCAGCCTGAAGAAAGCCCACAGCATTTTTACCAGCCACCATCACCTCCCCCATTCCCACCTCCACGGGGCTGGCAAAGTTCTCCCCAATATTTCCTTATGTGGCTCGGTGCAACATTTTGTTTATAATGCTCCTGTGAAGAGACTTGGGATGTTTTATTTCATTAAAAGGTGCTATTTAAATACTCGTTGTTGCTCCTTAGCTCTGGATATACTTTCCTGCATGCTATTCCTGCATGCTATTCATGCTATTCCTGCATGCTATTCCTCCTCCCTGCATCTTACGTTGAAATAAAGACTTGTCCAACTTAAATCCGTTCTTTCCCAGGGCCTGCACCACTCTCAATCTCACCTTCATTCTACAATCTACAAACTTTTACCGCCCAACACTTGGGTCCCCTCATCGCTGCTTCTCGATTTACCTCTGCAGATTTGTTCCAACTTTGGTGGTGTTCCACAAACAAGCCTTGGCCTTTCACTTCTTTGGCCTCCTTATCTCGAGAGACAATGGGTAAGTGCCTGGAGGTGGTCAGTGGTTTGTGAAGCAGTGCCTGGAGTGGCTATAAAGGCCAATTCTAGAATGACAGGCTCTTCCACAGGTGCTGCAGAGAAATTTACTTGTCGGGGCTGTTACACAGTTGGCTCTCCCCTTGCGCCTCTGTCTTTTTTCTTGCCAACTACTAAGTCTCTTCGACTCGCCACACTTTAGCCCCGTCTTTATGGCTGCCCGCCAGCTCTGGTGAACGCTGGCAACTGACTCCCACGACTTGTGATCAATGTCACAGGATTTCATGTCGTGTATGCAGACGTCTTTAAAGCGGAGACATGAACGGCTGGTGGGTCTGATACCAGTGGGGAGCTCACTGTACAATGTGTCTTTGGGGATCCTGCCATCTTCCATGCGGCTCACATGGCCAAGCCATCTCAAGTGCCGTTGACTCAGTAGTGTGTATGAGCTGGGGATGTTGGCCGCCTCGAGGACTTCTGTGTTGGAGATACGGTCCTGCCACCTGATGCCAAGTATTCTCCGGAGACAGCGAAGATGGAATGAATTGAGACGTCGCTCTTGGCTGAAATACGTTGTCCAGGCCTCGCTGCCATAGAGCAAGGTACTGAGGACACAGTCCTGATACACTCGGACTTTTGTGTTCCGTGTCAGTGCGCCATTTTCCCACACTCTCTTGGCCAGTCTGGACATAGCAGTGGAAGCCTTTCCCATGCGCTTGTTGATTTCTGCATCTAGAGACAGGTTACTGGTGATAGTTGAGCCTAGGTAGGTGAACTCTTGAACCACTTCCAGAGCGTGGTCGCCAATATTGATGGATGGAGCATTTCTGACATCCTGCCCCATGATGTTCGTTTTCTTGAGGCTGATGGTTAGGCCAAATTCATTGCAGGCAGCCGCAAACCTGTCGATGAGACTCTGCAGGCACTCTTCAGTGTGAGATGTTAAAGCAGCATCGTCAGCAAAGAGGAGTTCCCTGTTGAGGACTTTCCGTACTTTGGACTTTGCTCTTAGACGGGCAAGGTTGAACAACCTGCCCCCTGATCTTGTGTGGAGGAAAGTTCCTTCTTCAGAGGACTTGAACGCATGTGAAAGCAGCAGGGAGAAGAAAATCCCAAAAAGCGTGGGTGCGAGAACACAGCCCTGTTTCACGCCACTCAGGATAGGAAAGGGCTCTGATGAGGGGCCACAATGTTGAATTGTACCTTTCATATTGTCATGGAATGAGGTGATGATACTTAGCAGCTTTGGTGGGCATCCAATCTTTTCTAGTAGTCTGAAGAGACCACGTCTGCTGATGAGGTCAAAGGCTATGGTGAGATCAATGAAAGCAATGTAGTGGGGCATCTGTTGTTCACGGCATTTCTCCTGTATCTGACGAAGGGAGAACAGCATGTCAACGGTCGATCTCTCTGCACGAAAGCCACACTGTGCCTCAGGGTAGACGCGCTCGGCCAGCTTCTGGAGCCTGTTTAGAGCGACTCGAGCAAAGACTTTCTCCACTATGCTGAGCAGGGAGATTCCACGGTAGTTGTTGCAGTTACCGCGGTCACCTTTGTTTTTATAGAGGGTGATGATATTGGCTTCGCGCATGTCCTGGGGTACTGCTCCCTCGTCCCAGCACAGGCAAAGCAGTTCATGTAGTGCTGAGAGTATAGCAGGCTTGGCACTCTTGATTATTTCACTTAAGCTACTCAATATTCATTTAGACTCAGTGCAGTGCTGGGGCCAACTTACCCTTTCATGCTTTCGAGCCTAGTGAGCCAGGTTGCCACTTCCAAGTTTACTTTCTGTAAATCATCGGTTCCCATTTGTGCATCTTATTTCTATTTTGAGATGCACCCTGCAAAGCCCAAATGCCTCACAGGTACTGTCGAGAAGCTCCTCCAGCCTATACAGGTGTGGACGATCAATTCTGATACTAATGATATGCAGGCGAGAGGCTGATTAAATGCGGCAATGATAAAAAATGACACCGCATAATAAATGAGAATGTAAAAACTGAATTTGTGATCATAAATCATTTAATAAAATCTGCATGACACCTCTTCAGAGCTATGGATGGATGAAGTAGGCAAAGAAAGTGAATGATATGACACAGTTTCCCCCAAGTTAATGTCAGCATTTATTAGGTACGAGCTCTGCCGAAAGGGTGATGGACAGCTGCAGGCTTGAGCTACCCCTGTGATATGTTCCACCTGGGTCACAAGGACACTGTGGGGTCCTGGGAGGAAATTTCCAAGGCTGTGATCTTCTTTATCCCCTGCAGGCTCATTATAAAGTGACAAAAGACAGTGATTAAAGGGGAGGTGTGGGAATGTCTCAGCTGGGACAGGGGACAATACAATGGGAAGTAAGGAAACAAACTGATTCATAAGTAAACCAAAGGAAGTGAAAGAGAGGCTGCAAGATAAAATAAAATTGCAAAATAACTCCTTCAATATCACAGAGCATAGAAACGCATCATAATTAACGTTTCAGAGAGTGTTGCACTGGAAAACACACAGTGCAGAATGTGTTACACACATGATAATGCACAATGCAAAATGTGTTACACACAGGATTTTAAGCACCCTCATGCTTTAAGCATCTCACTAACTCGGGAGTTAGGCATGGATATAAGCCAATGTGGTATTTACCTTTTAATGTACAATCACTTTTTAATCATGTAACTGTTCCTTCATTTTCTTTTATATTAATGACTGGTTGTGGTGGGGTCCTGTGTGTCTGGAGTCAGTCTCATGCTGGCAACATGGAGCATCATAGTACCCAGACCAAAGACATCTAATGAACCATATTGTGGGCCTGAACGCACAAGGCAGGATGGTCAATTTGGTCTTGACAGAGCCTTGCCAGAATTAGCCAAGTCAATTGAACTAAAAAAGTGCCAGCATCCAGGAAGTGATACAAGCCTTGCTCATTAAGAGCTAAAAAAAAGTCCATCCATACCAGCTTGGAAATTGATAACGGTGCTAGAGATAATCAAATGGAGCTAAGCCATCTTTGTTATCTGAAGCAGTGGGCCTTGAAATTCCTGCATGAGGTCCAAGTTGGCAACCACCTGAAAAAGTAATCCTCATTTTGAACAGTACGGTGAGATAATTGCAGACCAATTGAAGGAGTTAAAGACAGATTTTACCCTAAATGGAAGAGGGCCACAGCAAAAAAAAGGTTCAAAGAAAGCCCATAGGAATATCTTTGTTGCAATGGCTAGGGTGGCATAGTCGGCCATCTGGAAGTCGCGCACGGAAGATTTGTCGGAGGGTTAACCACTGTGATGGACTCGGCTCACAGGGTTGCTAGGCAACCGGTATTATCATCAGAATGTACTATTGCTTACTGGTGTAATAAAGGTCTACCACATCTAGGGGAATAGTATCCAAGTTGGTGTGTATTATTGATACCCAGAGTAAAGGCTAGAAGCAATTAGACCAGAGAGAGGTCTTATCTGGAGATTGTTGGAATTTCAGCCCCACAAAGTTTAAAATGTGACACCATTTAGCTCATTAAAAAGTTAAGAGGCAGGACAGTTTGGGTTCCGCCAGGGCCACTCAGCTCCTGACCTCATTACAGCCTTGGTTCAAACATGGACAAAAGAGCTGAACTCAAGAGGTGAGGTGAGAGTGACTGCCCTTGACATCAAGGCAGCATTTGACCGAGGATGGCATCAAGGAGCCCAAGCACAACTGAGGTCAATGGGAATCAGGGGGAAAACCCTCCAATGGCTGGGGTCATAGGTAGCGCAAAGGAAGTTGGTTGTGGTTGTTGGAGGTCAATCATCTGAGCTCCAGGACATCACTGCGGGAGTTCCTCAGGGCAGTGTCCAAAGCCCAATCATCTTCAGCTGCTTCATCAATGACCTACCTTCAATCATAATGTCAGAAGTGGGGATGTTCACTGATGATTGCACAATGTTCAGCACCATTCGTGACTCCTCAGATACTGAAGCAGTCCGTGTAGAAATGCAGCAAGACCTGGACAATATCCAGGCTTGGGCTGATAAGTGTCTTGACATTCAACGGCATTACCATCGCTGAATCCCCCACTATCAACATCTGAGGGGCTACCATTGACCAGAAACTGAACTGGAGTAGCCATATAAATATGGTGGCTACAAGAGCAGGTCAGAGGCTAGGAATCCTGAGGCGAGTAACTCACCTCCTGACTCCCCAAAGCCTGTCCACCATCTACAAGGCACAAGTCAGGAGTGTGATGGAATACTCGCCACTTGCCTGGATGGGTGCAGCTCCAACAACAGTCAAGAAGTTCGACACCATCCAGGACAAAGCAGCCCGCTTGATTGGCACCCCATCTACAAACATTCACTCCCTCCACCACCGACATCTACAAGATGCACTGCAGCAATGCACCAAGGCTCCTTAGACAGCACCTTCCAAACCTGCAACCTCTACCACCTAGAAGGACAAGGACAGCAAATGCATGGGAACACCACCACCTGCAAGTTCCCCTCCAAGTGACACACCATCCTGACTTGGAACTATATCGCCGTTCCTTCACTGTTGTTGGGTCAAAATCCTGGAACTCCCTTCCTAACAGCATTGTGGGTGTACCTACCCCAAATGGACTGCAGAGGTTCAAGAAGGCAGCTCACCACCACCTTCTCAAGGGCAATTAGGGATGGGCAATAAATGCTGGCCTGGCCAGTGATGCCCACATCCTTGAATGAATAAAAAAAACTTGATCTGAATGTGACAATGTAAGTGGAGGACACAGGATTAAAGCTAACATACCTCAGGTGAGGCTGGATGTTTGAACTTTTCCACAGAACAACACACACAAGGAGCAGAAGCAGCTTGTTTCATTGATCCGTTCAAAATGGAACTAGATAAAGTTATGGTTGGGATGAGGTGGCAAGTTGCAAAATTAGGCATGGACCAAGATAATCAAATATTCCATGAGAAAAGCGGACTGGCTTCCCGAAAGAGTGCAATTTTGTGGGATAATTATGGAGTAAAGGTTGAAACAAATAAATAATTTAGTGGGAATGCACACTCTACTCCCCCATGGAACATTTACACAGCAGTCAATGTGTCCAGGTAAGCATCTAAATTTCATCAACTTAACACATCTGTCATGACTGCACATTAAAACATTTTTCGCATCATTTGTAGAGTACAACACCTAAGAACACAAGAAATAGGAGCAGGGATAGACCATATGACCCCTCGAGCCTGCTCTGCCATTCAATGTGGTCATGGCTGATCTTCTGACTAAACTTCACTTTCCCACCTGCCTTATGCTTTGATTCCCAGAGAGACCAGAAATCTGTCTACCTCAGTCTTAAATATAGTCAATGATGGAGCATCCATAATCCACTGGGGTAGAGAATTCCAAAGATTCACAACCCTCTGAATGAAGACATTTATCTTCATCTCTCAGTCTTAAACACCATTTGAATGTGTTAAATGAGGAGGGAATGAAAATAACCTGATTCGTATCCCATGGCAAAATATATTTTGGAACAGGTTTTCTCAATTTCGGAGATGTGAAGAAATAAAATTGAACATCCTAACTGAGAGGAGTAGGGAATGTAAGGGCAATTCGGGATGAGCAATAAATACTGGCCTTGCCAGTGATACCCACATCCCATGAACAAATACAAAAAATGCAATAACCATTCACTGCAACCCAATGACTCAGCTGGGAAGTACACCTCTCTGCTGTTACTTGTGGCTAAGTGGGTAGTAGCACTTTCACCTTAGTCAGCAAGTTGTGGGTTCAAGTCCCAGTCTAGAGAACTAAGCACACACTCCAGACTGACACTCCAGTGCAGTACTGAGGGAGTGCTGAACTGTCACCACCACCGTCTTCTGGGTAAGATGTTAAATAGAAGTCCAGTCTATCCTCTCAGTTGGATGCAAAATATCCCATTGTACCATTTCGAAGAAGAGCAGAGGAGTCCTTCCTAGTGTCCTGCTCTATATTTATCTGTCAATTAACATCACTAAAAACAGACTATCTGGTCATTATCTCATCGCTGTTGGTTGGAGCTTTCTGCTTGTAAATTGGCTGTTGCATTTCCTACTTTAAAACAATGACTGTAATTCATTGGCTGTGCTTGAATTAATATTCAATTCGCATCAATTTACCCCTGATTGTTTTAAGATCACATCACATAAAAGTTTTTTCCTGTATTTCATTATCCAGCTATTCAGCATATCTGCAGTAAAAGTTTAAAAATATGAATTAGTTTGACATGCGAATAGGATCTATTACATTGGCTTCAATAAGACCCAAATTTAGTTAAATAAATATGAAAAGAACTTATTTTTTCTCTTGGCTGGAGCCCAGAAGTGCGTTATGTGAATAAGTACTGAAGGGAATGCACAACCTGCACATTCTCCTTGTCAGAGATTTTAATATGCTCTATAATTGCAGGCGTTCATTTCTTTTTTTCATTTCATTGCAGATGATTTTTCCTTAACTGGATCTCTGCTGGTACAAAGAATTCATGTTTTCAGTGTTCTGTGAAGCTCTGACATAAAAATCCAAGCTGACTTTCCCAGCAGTATAAAGGGAGTGCTGCATATGCCGTGTTTTGGATGAGACATTAAACTGAGTCACCAACTGCCCTCGCAGGTGGACATCTAAGATTCCATGTCACTATTTTGAAGAAGAGCAGGGAGTTCTCCCCAGTGTCCTGACCAACATCAGTAAAATAGTTTATGTGGTCATTATCATATTGCTTTTTGTGAGACCTTGCTGTATGCAAATGGTTGCCACAAATTGATACAAACTGAATATTAATCCAAGTGCAGTGGAGAAGGATGTTTCTCTTTTGCCTCCCTTCATCCTTTGAAGGTGACGACTCTTGCTGGGGTGCACAGAAGCTGGCTCCCCACTTTCCTACATTGTACTTTAAAAGTACCGCATTAGTTGTAAAGTGCTTTGGGATGCCCTGAGGTTGTGCAACTCATTATATAAATACAAGCTATTTCTTATTTTTAAAAACATTAGGAGCTCTATCCAGGGGAAAATGAAATTTAATCTAAGCATAATAAACGAGGGCACTGCTGAAACCATCTCTATGTCTCTCCAGTTCTTTCCATTTCTCTCTCTTTGTCTCGCACTTAACTGTTTATTTCTCTGACAACCTTCTCCCTTTCCCTTGCTCTGTTTCTCTCTTGCACCAAGGCTGTCTTGCTTTGACTCTATCGCTATACTTTATTTCCAGCTTCTATTATCTCACTCCTCCCACATACCTCTCTTTCTTCTTCTCACTGACTCCCTCCTCTCTTCCCTTCCATTCATCTCTACACCTTCCTAGGAAGGGAATAGAGGGATATGGGCCCCGGAAGTGCAGAAGGTGTTAGTTTAGGCAGGCATCGGCGCAGGCTTGGAGGCCGAATGGCCTGTTCCTGTGCTGTACTGTTCTTTGTTCTTTGTTTGTGTGTCCTCTCAAAACTCAATATTTCTTATCGATTCTTGGGATGTGGGCATTTATTGCTCAAACCTATTTGCCCCTGAGAAAGCAGTGGCAGACTTTCTTCTTGAGCAATAATTTAGCTTTTTTTTAGGTCATTAGACAAGTCCAGGAGATCACTCTGTCTCTGACTAATTTCGTACAATATCTATCCCTTTACCATGTCATCTCCCAAAGCAAAGGCAAATCCAGATCTCACTTAAAGGAATTTAGTGAATTGGTGTGCAAGCCTGGAGTCTGTTCCACAGGTCCATTCATCTCTGGGAAAAAGAATTACCTCCTGACTTCTAACCTGGTTCTGGTGTTGCATAACTTGATATTGATAAACTTGACTTGAAAACTCTGCGGCCCATATCCTAACTCATGCCAAGTTCCATTCACCCATCGCTCCTCGTGCCCACTGATTTACATTGTCTCCCAGTCTGGCACACCTCGATTTTAAAATTCTCATCCTTGTTTTCAGATCCCTCCAAGGCCTTGCTTCCTCCCTATCTCTGTAAACTCCTCCAGCCTTACAACCCTCTGAGATTGCTGCACTCCTCCATTTCTAGCCTGCTGAGCATCCTCAATTTTTATCATTCCACCATTACTAGCCATGCTTTCAGCTGCTTGGACCTTATGCTCTAGAATTTCCTTCCTAAACCGCTGTGACTCTTTAAATCTCTCTGCTCCTTAATGCTCCTTAAAACCTGTTATGTTTACGCCAGGATATAGTATGTATATCTGATTTATCTCAGAGCAATACAGATATCTCACTTGTATTAAATCACCAACTGGTTTATTTACAGCACTTGAAAATATAATAATGCTTAGACGATCTCAGTACAATGTCTTCATAGAGCAATCAGTGTGTTTTCTGTAGAAGATCCTAGCTTTGTGTTTTAGTTTCACTTTTAGCACTTAAGTTCCACGCATAGGCTTAAGCAGTCAAACACAGTGAACACAGATAAGTAGACAGACTAATACAATCAAACCCAGGTCAATCAAAACTACAAAACTTACCTCTTTGACCAAACCTTTGGTCACCTATCCCTATATTTCCTTATGTGTCTCAGTGACAAAGTTCATCTGACAATGCCCCTGTGAAGCACCTTGGGATGTTTCACAGCAATAAAGGCACCAAATGAATGCAAGCTGTTGTTGTTGCTGATGCTTAATCCTATTATTGTGCCTTCAGTCACCTCTCCAAATTACTTCCTGCTTCAGTGCCCACTAACAACCTCCTATAAAGCACCTGAGGATGTGTTTTGTCCAAGAATGTGAGCTGTTACCACCAGACAACTGTTACACAAATCAACTGGTCAGATGTATGTTTTGCTTCAGGAACACTTGAACAGAAGAAGTAGTCACACAGAACGACAAGATAACATCTCTTCAAGAGCTGATTCATAAATCTCAGACACTGCATTGTCACCACAGCAACGCCAACTTATTGCTTGGCTGATGTGAATACTGGGTATCCTTAGCCACGTTCCTTCATAAGTGTGGACTTTCATTGTTAAATGAGTAATTCCATTGAATATTAACTATCTGTGTCTCTGCCGCTTCTGATTAGCATTGTGTTTGTCAACCAGCAGTCAATTTCTGCTTTTAATACACTGCCATGTTTAAATTTTTCATGCTTGAATTCCAATGGTTTCTGGTACATACAACAAACATCATTGCTTAATGTTCCCTAAAATTATTTTCCTTTCTGATTTGTAATTTTTTTAAATAATAGTTTGGTGTCCTCAACTTCAGCTGCAAAACAAGTCACCCCCAAAATAAAAAGAGGTAACTAGTTTTGTTTTGTGCATGATTTGAGATGTAAAGTAGTTTTTGAAGATGATCCTCTCGTAACCTACGTGGAATGTGATAGTATCTCACGTCATGAGAATGTTTTCAATTCACTGCTTCTTGACAATTATGAAGTCAGTAAAGTGAAGAGTGTACTTTTTCACATGAAAGATAATAGAAAGCTGGAATTCTCTTTCTCCCAAAAGTGGATACAAGAGGTCAATTGGAATGATAGATTTCTGTTGGGGAAGTGTATCAAGAGCTATGGAGGTAAGGTGGGTAAATGGAGTCGATTTACAGGTTAGCTATGATCTAATTGAATGCTGGAGCAGCCTCAGGTGGTCGAATGGCCCACTCCTGTTCCTATATTCTTGGCGGGGTGGGGGGGGGGGGGGTGGTGGTGGTGGTGGGGGGGCATGGGGGAGGGGTGGAATTTTCAGCAGGACATTCAAGAACTAACAATCCTCCAAAGTGGCCAAGATGGGGTCTTGAGCTAAAACAAAAGCAAAATACTGTGAATGCTGGAAATCTGATTGTTTCAGATTTCCAGCACCTGCAGTATTTTGCTTTTATTTTTGTGTTTAATTCACTGCCACTTCTCTTCCAGGAATGCCTACCTTGAAGAAGTTCTGCTCTTCTCTCCGACGGGATTTTTATTTGTCTCTTTTGCCTTGTTCACCTTCATTGCTTTCTATTTCCCTCCTGGTGTTTGATAAAGTGTCTACCAAAACTTGTTTTCACGGCCACATTTCCTTCCTCACTGACTGTCTACTAATGCTTTGTCTTTCAATACACCATTAACATGTTGTTTGCCTTTACTCCACGACCTGCTGGTCAGCTATTCTGTGACCTTGTCCTATCTACACCTTCTCCTTTGTTATATCTTGCCCCACCCCTGCTTTACTTGCTTATAACCTTTTACATTTCTAATATCTGCTAGTTCTGAAGAAGGGTCACTGACCTGAAACGTTAACTCTGCTTCTCTCTCCACAGATGCTGCCAGACCTGCTGAGTATTTCCAGCATTTCTTGTTTTTACTTGAACTAAAACGCTGGTTTAGCCCTCAGTCAGATCAAGACTAGGGAAGGATGGAGCTGTGCTGTTGGGATGGGTTTCATCTGAATAACCAGGGCTATAGATAGGGCTCTGAACTAAGTTAGATGGGGGGGAGGGGGTGCAGATGGGGGGGAAGGTTCAAGTGAGGGGAAATTTAGAATGTTAAAGGGAAAGGACAAGGAAATAGTTCAGGGTGGTGATATGGGTAATGATAACCAGAGTGTGACACCAAGCAACAGAGCATAAAAACATAAGAGTGCATGCACCAGCAAATAAGGTCAGAGTAGGAAAAAATAGTAAAAAGACAAATTAAAGGCTCTTAATCTGAATGCAGCTTTTGTAACAAGATAGATGAATTGATGACACAGATCGAAATAAATTGGTAGGATCTGATAGCCATGATAGAGAAATGGGGCTGAATTTTTGAACAAATTAGGTGGGCCCATAAAATGGTGAAGGGCTCAGAGGGTGACTCAGCCATTGGCACACAGCTGCCATTGTGTCAGCACAGGTTCACTAAGCTCTCAGACGGTGCAGGCATCATACACCCCTGGCATCGCGCAGGCATAAGAGGAGATGGTAAAGCTTCCAAACACAGTAGGGAGGCCATCTGAACACAAAGAGGGTGGCAATGGGAACACGACTCTCAGATTTCGGGTCCAGTGGCGATCGGGAGCAACATTGGCTGCAGGAAAGGCACATCCCTGGGCATGAGGAGGGCAGAAGAGAGGGGCAAGGGGCAGGACAGCAACAAAGGCCTGATCCTCAACCTCTGTACCATCGAAGACAGAGCCACTTTGAGATGTCGGAGAATCAGTTCGGCAGGAGACTGCGACTGTCCAGGCAGATGGTCACAGAGGTTTGTGCTCTCGTGGTTGAAGACCTCACACCTCACTGCACTGCTCACCATACCCTGGCAGTAGCCATCAAAGTCACTGTGGCCTTGAACATTTTCACTTCTAGCTTCATCCAAAGATCAGCAGCAGACCTGGATGGCATCTCGCAAGCTGCTGAACACCACCGCATCTCTCAGGTCACTGATGCCCTATTTGCTGGAGCTGGGCAGTACATTAAATTCCAGACTGATGTGGCCTCACAAGTGCAAAGGGCAGTGGGTTCGTCTCTATCGTTGGATTACCCCAGGTGCAGGGAGTCAATGATTGCACCCATGTGGCAATCAAGGCACCGAGTGACTGGCCAATGAGATTCATCAAAAGGAAGGGCTTCACTCCCTCATTCACCAGGTCTATGACCAAAACAAGAGCTGTGCATGTGTGCTCCCAGTAGCACTGCCAGGGCTGCTAAGCTGCCAGCCTTCTGGCAGCTCTTGGAGGCGGAGACTCATCCCTTAAAGGGACGCTGTCCCTGATAGCGGGAAGTTAATTGCAGAGATAGTGGATGCATTAGTTTTAATCTTCCAGAATTCTCTGGAACTGGAAAACTGCAAATGTAATGCCCCTGTTCAAGAAAGAAGAGAGTCAGAAAACAGGAAAATATAGGCCAGTAAGCCTAACATCTGCCTTTGGGAAAATGATGGAATTCATTATTAAGAAGTAGTAGCTGGACATTTAGAAAATCATAATACAACCAAGCAGAGTCAACATGGTTTTATGAAAGAGAAATTGCGTTTGACAAATTTATTACAGCTCTTTGCAAATGCAACAAGCAGGGTGGATAAAGGGAAATCAGTAAATGTAGTGTATCTGGATTTCCAAAAGGCATGCAGTAAGGTTCCACATCAAGGGAAGTTAAGAGCTCATGGTGTTGGGGGCAATATATCAGCATGAATAGAGGATTGGCTAACTAACACAAAATAGAGAGACAGGATAAATAGATCATTTTCAGGTTGGCAAACTGTAACTAGTGGGGTGCCACAAGGATCAGTGTTGGGCCCTCAACTATTTGTGATCTATGTTAATGACTTAGATGAAGAGACTGAGTGCATTGTAGCCAAATTTGCTGACAAGACAAAGACAGGTGGGAAAGTAAGTTGTGAGGAGGGCACAAAGAGTTTGCAAAGGGATATAAATAGGTTAATGAGTAGGCAAAAATTTAGCAGATGGAGTATAATGTAGGAAAATGTGAGGTTATCCAATTTGGTTGGAAGAATACAAAGTAAAATATAAGAGAGCGACTATAGAATGTCGTGGTGCAGAGGGACCTGGGCATCCTTGTAGATAAAACACAAAAAGTTAGCATGCAGGTACAGCAAGAAATTAGGAAGGCAAATGGAATGTTGACATTTATTGCAAGGGGGAATGGAGTATAAAAGTAGGCAAGTCTTGCTACAACTGTACTTGGTGTTGGTGGGACCTCACCGAGAGTACTGCGTATAGTTTTGGTCTCTCCATTTAAAGGAGGGATATTGCAATCGAGGGAGTTCAGAGAAGGTTCACTCGGTTGATTCCTAGAATGTAAGGGTTGTCTTATGAGAAAAGGTTGAGCAGGTTGGTCTTATACTCTTTAGAGTTTAGAAGAATTAGAGGTGATCTTATTGAAACATATAATATTCCAATGGTGGCTTGATAGTATGGATGCTGAGAGGATGCTTCCCCTCGTGGGGGAATCTAGAACGAGGGGGTATAGGCATTGTCTATATATGACAGAGATTAGGAGGAATTTCTTCTCTCAGAGGGTTGTGAATTTTTGGAATTCTCTACCCCAGAGAGCAGTGGAGGCTGTCATTGAATATAGTCAAGGTTGAGATAGACAGAATTTTGAACTAAAGAGTCAACGGTTATGGGGAACAGGCAGAAAAGTGTTGTTGAGGCCAAGATCAGATCAACTATGATCTTATTTAATGGTGGAGCAGGCTCAAGGGGCCATATATGACCGACTTCTGCTCCTATTTTTTCTGTGTCGATGTTTATTTTTTTATTTAGAGATACAAGCACTGAAACAGGCCCTTCGGCCCACCGAGTCTGTGCCGACCAACAACCACCCATTTATACTAACCCTACAGTAGTCCCATATTCCCTACCACGTACCTACACTAGGGGCAATTTACAACAGCCAATTTACCTATCACTTGCAAGTCTTTGGCGGTGGGAGGAAACTGGAGCACCCGGCGAAAACCCACGCAGTCACAGATAGAACATGCAAACTCCACACAGACAGTACCCAGAATCGAACCTGGGTCCCTGGAGCTGTGAGGCTGCAGTGCACGCCAGTGTGCCACTGTGTTCTTAAGGCGTCATCTTGGAAAAGGAGTTGAAGTCACTTGGAGGCTTGTTAAACAGATGATTGCCACTTAACATGTCTGCTAGCACTCATTTAAGAGGCTACAGCATTTTGGTGGCAGGTGCTTCATCTAATGCTGTCTCCTAACTATGATCAACTATTTGGGAGTAAAGATGGCATTGATGTCAATTTCAAGTGTTACATACTTCACCACTTAAACAGTTACCTACCATTTTGTAGTCATTGCTGCTGAAGCTATGAAGAGGACCTCTGAAACACATAGGGACCATTTCTAGGACAATTTGTTAAGACTTCACCAACACTCTAGCAACACTTATTCCAGAAATTCTCTGAGGACTTCCCCTAAAAAGAGTAAGTGCTATGCTATTCCATCTGATTGGACACCTGATGGCAGTCATCAGGAGAAAGGGACGATTTGGTCATATTCATCTTGCTAGGAGACCTTGGACAAGGAATGGGTGGAAGACTTGAGGCAAGGCAGATCAGCACCAGCTGCTGCAAGAGAGAGGGTCAGGAGGGCAAGGAGGGTAAGGTGGTGTCCTTAGTGCCTGCAAGTACAGGATATCTGGACCTTCTCTACTAGGATATCCAGTGCCGTGTCTGAGAACCTGTGCGTTCCCTCCCTCAATCCCTGAGTCATTCTGCAATCAGAATGCCTCCAGCGATGAGGGATTTTAGCTACAAGGTTAAGTTGGAGAAGCTGTGGTTGTTCTCAATGGAGCAAAGAAGATTGCGGGGAGATTTGATCGAGGTGTATAAGGTTATGACAGGTTTGGATAAGGTAAACAAAGAAA
The DNA here is from genome assembly GCF_036365525.1 of Heterodontus francisci. Taxonomy (NCBI): domain Eukaryota; kingdom Metazoa; phylum Chordata; class Chondrichthyes; order Heterodontiformes; family Heterodontidae; genus Heterodontus; species Heterodontus francisci. Next base: position 10,267,790 of record NC_090387.1, read on the forward strand.
ATCGGTTCCCATTAGCTGATGGTAAAAGGACTAGGGGACACAGATTGCAGGTTTTGGGCAAGAGGCACAGGGGGGAATGTGAGGAAGAACTTTTTCAAGCAGCAAGTGGTAATGGCCTGGAACTTGCTGCCCACAAGGGCGGTGGAAGCAGACACCATCAGAGATTTTGAAAGAAAATTGAATGGGCACATGACGGTAATAGATTTGCAGAGCCATGGGGATGGAGCGGGGGAATGGGACTGACTGGATTGCTCTATGGAGAGCCAGCATAATCTTGAGGGGCCAAATGGCCTTCTTCTGTGCTGTAAATGACTCTATCACTCAATGCAACAGGCCACTGTGCTGGCTGGATCACTCCATACCTTCAGTGGAAGTGAGGGCAAATAGTCCACCTATCCTGCTCTCCAAAAATTGCTTGTAATCAGCACTTAACTGGTAAACCTGCAGATTTCTGGTTTCGCACCTCGAGGCAAGTTCAAATTATGGTAATCAGCAATTAAGACCAAAATTGTATGCTAACTCCAAACTTTCAAACAGGCTACTTGTAATAGCATTGCATCCATTAAGCAGCTGTTGACACCCTTTGGTCAAAATAACTCCCGAAGATTCCCAGATATTTAATATTCAACAAAAGTATTAACCTAAATATAGAAGCCCATGGTTATGATCACGATGGTCAGGCAGCAACTTTGCCCGAATACAAAAGCAAAATATCACAGATGCTGGCGATCAGAAATCAAAAGAGAAAATGCTGGAAATGCTCAGCAGGTCTGGCAGCATCTGTGGAGCGAACATCAGAACAGGTCTTTCCAGCATTTTCCAGTTCTTTTTTCTTGTTTTTATTAACAACTTTGCATTACCATGGTGACAAAAACATTATTTGAAATTTTTGAAGCAAATGTGAGAGAAAACTTCAAGCTTTGCATATCAAATCATTTTGGCACATTGTTCTCTGTGACTACATCTCCCTTTAGATTATTTTTGATGTAAAATATATCTCTGACCAGTTGAATTCTTGAACAGATGCCCAGTAGCAACAGCTTATATTTAGATAGTATTTCGCGTTAACCTATCCAGAGGTGCTATTGCGAAACTGTTTTACTTCCTCGCCTGAAAGTCTGGATACTTGCTGGGACACAGTTCCAGAGACATTACGGACCTCAAGTTCCTCAACCAAATGGACTTCCGCATGTGAAATCAAGCATTGGATGGCTGAAACAAGAGACTCCATGGTTATCAGTGTTAATGCTTCCTGTTGGTCTTGTGCTTGTGGGCATCAGCCATTTCTCCTCATAACTTCATACATCTTAAAAAAACAGCATCATTCACGACCTCAGGTCATCTCAAAGCACTTTATAGCCAATGAAGTACTCTTGAGGTATCATCACTGTTGTAATGTAACAGCAAAGCAGCCTATTTGTGCCCAGCAAGGTCCCACAAACAGAAATGAAATAAATGACCAGATTACCAGCCTCCAGCATTTTCCCTCTGCCTGGACCCCTCCCCCTGGCTTCTTACCCGCTTTTGATCTTTTCATTGAAAACTGTCGGTGAGATATTGGTCATCTGAATTTCTCTGCCCCTCTCACTCACTCTAACCTGTCCCCCTCTGAACTTGAGGCACTCCGTTCTCCCAGGTCTAACCCCGACATTGTCATCAAACTTGCAGACAAGGGTGGTGCTGTTACTGTATGGCGGACCGACCTCTACCTTGTAGAAGCTCAGTGCCAACTTTCAGACACTTCTTCCTACCTCCCCCTGGACCATGACCCCACTACCGAACATCAAGCCACTGTCCACAGGACTGTCACTGACCTCATCTCCTCTGGAGATCTTCCCTCTACAGCTTCCAACCTCACAGTCCCGCAACCCCGGACAGCCCGCTTCTACCTCCTTCCCAAAATCCACAAACAGGACTGTGCTGGCAGACACATTGTTTCAGCCTGTTCCTGCCCTACTGAACTTATTTCTTCCTATCTTGACTCTATCTTTTCTCCCCTGGTCCAGTCTCTTCCTACCAACTTCCGTGACTCTTCTGATGCCCTATGTCATCTTGACAATTTCCAGTTTCCTGGCCCCAACCGCCTCCTCTTCACTATGGACGTCCAATCTCTCTACACCTCCATCCCCCACCAGGACTGTTTGAGTGCTCTCCATTTCTTCCTTGAACAGAGGCCCAACTAGTCCCCACCCACCACCACCCTCCTCCGCCTGGCTGAACTTGTTCTCACATTGAACAACTTCTTCTTCAACTCCACTCACTTCCTTCAAGTAAAAGGTGTTGCTATGGGTACCCGCATGGGTCCTAGTTATGCCTGTCTTTTTGTGGGATATGTCGAACATTCCTTGTTCCAGTCCTACTCAGGCCCACTCCCCCAACTCTTTTTCCAGTACATTGATGACTGTATCGGTGCCATTTCCTACTCCCACCCCGAACTGGAAAACTTTATTAACTTTGCTTCTAATTTTCACCCTTCTCTCACCTTTACATGGTCCATCTCTGACACTTCCCTTCCCTTCGACTTCTCTGTCTCCATCTCTGGGGATAGGCTGTCTACTAATATCCGTTATAAGCCCACCATCTCCCACAGCTACCTTGAATACACTTCTTCACACCCTGCCTCCTGTAAGGACTCTACTCCATTCCATTCTCCCAGTTTCTCTGTCTCCGCGCATCTGCTCTGATGATGCAACCGTCCATGACAGCGCTTCTGATATGTCTTCCTTTTTCCTCAACCGAGGATTCCCCCCCCACTGCGGTCGACAGGGCCCTCAACGTTGTCTGGCCCATTTCCCGCACCTCTACCTGGAACCCTTCCCCTCCCTCCCAGAACCGCGACAGGGTTCCCCTTGTCCTCAATTTCCACCCCATCAGCCTCCATATCCAAAGGATCATCCTCCGCCATTTCCGCCACCTCCAGTGTGATGCCACTACCAAATGCATGTTCCCCTCCCTTCCCCTGTCAACATTCCAAAGGGATTGTTCCCTCCGAGACACCCTGGTCCACTCCTCCATTACCCCCACCACCTCGTCCCTTTCCCATGGCACCTTTCCCTGCAATCACAGGAGGTGTAATACCTGCCCATTTACCTCCTCTCTCCTCACTATCCCAGGCCCCAAACACTCCTTTCAGGTGAAGCAGTGATTTACTTGTATTTCTTTCAATGTAGTATACTGTATTCGCTGCTCACAATGTCTCCTCTACATTGAGGAGACTAAATGCAGACTGGGTGACCGCTTTGCGGAACACCTCCGCTCAGTCCGAAAGCATGACCCCAATCTTCCGGTTGCTTGTCATTTCAACACTCCCCCCTGCTCTCACGCTCCCATCTCAGTCCTGGGATTGCTGCAGTGTCCCAGAGAACATCAACGCAAGCTCGAGGAACAGCATCTCATTTACCGATTAGGCACACTACAGCCTGCCAGACTGAACATTGAGTTCAATAATTTCAGAGCATGAGCGGGCCCCCATTTTACTTTTGTTTTTAGTTATTCTGACTTTTTATTATTTTATTTTTTTGTGTTTATTTTATTTTATCTTAGCTTGTTCAGTTTGCCTACCCACAGTTTATTTTCATGTTTGTGCTGTGGCTGTTCAGTTTTCAGTCCATTAACACCCTCTCTGTACTAATGCTTTGTCTTTCAACACAGCATTAACCTATTGTTTGCCTTTGCTCCATGACCTTCTGGTCGGTTCTGTGACCTTGTCCTATCTACACCTTCTCCTTTGTTACCTCTTGCCCCACCCCCACTTTACTTGCTTAAAACCTTTCACATTTTTAATATCTGCAAATTCTGAAGAAGGGTCACTGACCTGAAACGTTAACTCTGCTTCTCTCTCCACAGATGCCGCCAGACCTGCAGAGAATTTCCAGAATTTCGTGTTTTTATTTCCGATTTCCAGCATCTGCTGTATTTTGCTTTTAAATTACCTGATTATCTGTTTTGATGATTTTGGTTGAGGAATAAATATTAGCCAGGACACTGGGGAAATATCCCCTGTCATCTTCAAATAGTGGCCAAGAGGATCCTTTACATTGGCCTTAGAGGGCAGACAGAGTCTCAGTTTAATGTCTCATCGAAAAGGCAGCACCTTTGATAGTGCAGCACTTCCTTTTTTTAATTTATTCATTCATGGGCTGTCGGCATCACTGGCAAGGCCAGCATTTATTGCCCATCCCTAATTGTCCTTGAGAAAGTGGTGGTGAGCTGCCTTCTTGAACCGCTGCAGTCCATGTGGGGTAGGTGCACCCACAGTGCTGTTAGGAAGGGAGTTCCAGGATTTTGACCCAGCGACAGTGAAGGAACGGCGATATAGTTCCAAGTCAGGATGGTGTGTGACTTGGAGGGGAACATGCAGGTGGTGGTGTCCCCATGCATCTGCTGCCCTTGTCCTTCTAGTTGGTAGGGGTCACAGGTTTGGAAGGTGCTGTCGTAGGAGCACTGCTGCAGTGCATCTTGTAGACGGCACACACTGCTGCCACTGTGCATCGGTGGCAGAGGGAGTGAATGTTTGTGGATGGGGTGCCAATCAAGCAGGCTGCTTTGTCCTGGTTGGTGTCGAGCTTCTTGAGTGTTGTTGGAGCTGCACCCATCCAGGCAAGTGGAGAGTATTCCATCACACTCCTCACTTGTGCATTGTAGATGGTGGACAAGCTTTGGGGAGTCAGGAGGTGAGTTACTCGCCGCAGGATTCTTAGCCTCTGACCTGCTCTTGTAGCCACGGTATTTTTATGGCTACTCCAGTTCCGTTTCTGGTCAATGGTAGCCCCTAGGATGTTGATAGTGGGGGATTCAGCGATGGTAATGTCATTGAATGTCAATGGGAGATGGTTAGATTCTCTCTTGTTGGAGATGGTCCTTGCCTGGCACTTGTATGGCGTGAATATTACTTGCCACTTATCAGCCCAAGCCTGGATATTGTCCAGGTCTTGCTGCATATGGACACGGGCTGCTTCAGTATCTGAGGAGTCGCAAATGTTGCTGAACATTGTGCAATCATCAGCGAACATCACCTCTTCTGACGTTATGATTGAAGGAAGGTCATTGATGAAGCATCTGACGATGGTTGGGCTTAGGTCACTACCCTGAGGAACTCCTGCAGTGATGTCCTGAAGCTTAGTTGATTGACCTCCAACAACCAAACCATCTTCCTTTGCGCTAGGTATGACTCCAACCAGCGGAGAGTTTTTTCCCTGATTCCCATTGACCAGTTTTTCTCGGGCTCTTTGATGCCATATTCGGTCAAAAACTACCTTGATGTCAAGGGCAGTCACTTTCACCTCACCTCTTGAGTTCAGCCCTTTTGTCCATGTTTGACCCAAGGCTGTGATGAGGTCACGAGCTGAGTGGCTTTTGCGGAACTCAAACTGAGTGTCACTGAGCAGGTTATTGCTAAGCAAGTGCCGCTTGATAGCACTGTCAATGACACCTTCCATCACTTTACCGATGATTGAGAGTAGACTGATGGGGTGGTAATTGGCCAGGTTGGACTTGTCCTGCTTTTTGTGTACAGGACATATCTGGTCAATTTTCTACATTGCAGGGTCAATGCCACTGTTGTAGCTGTACTGGAACAGCTTGGCTCCCGTACTGGGAGTGTTAGCCTCTATTATAAGTCTCTGGAGTGGGAACTGTACTCATAACCTTCTTACTCAGAGGTGAGAGCTCCCAATTAAGCCAAGGATGTTGCATCCACTTAATTTGCATCGAAGCTTGCAAAACAAAAGAACTGTGGATGAGAAGCAGATACCTTGCTGGGGAATGAAGTTAAACATATTACAACTTGGTGACAAGTTTGGTGTTTAACCACTTGCTGTAATTTCCTGTTGAGTTATTTACCCTGCTGTTCAAAGGTTAAAACTGCTGCAGGCAAAGGGAGCACAGTCCTGTAAAGTGCTATCCCTTTTCACAGCTTGCACTAAAAAACTTCCAAAAAATTTCGTACCTGTTAAGTGGAACCTTTTTTAAATCACTGCCCCTTACCTCTAGGGAGATGCAATATATTAGGTTGGCAAGACATTAAAGTAATACACTCAGTAATGGCACTACTCAACTGATATTGAGTTAGAAATGATTGACAGTTTCAAACAGGCGCCCAAGAAGAATGATCCTTAATAGCTTTCACTCTTTGATCGCACGTTGAAATGCGAACAGGGAGAAAACATCTTTAAAACATTATTTTTGTGCAATTGGACTTAAATACTCAACCAAATGTTGTGCAATTTAATTAACGTTAGTTGCTTAAGGCATTGGGCGAAACAATTGATCTGAACGTCATTTCCCTTTGGGACCTGCATTTAATTCCAGCCCAGTGCCATGAGAAGATGAGAGGCCCCGATTTCAGAATAAGCAGCAGTCGTGTGAAAGGGCAAATCAAAGGAAACTTTTTCACGCAAAGAGATATTCAAATGCGGAATGTGTAAGTGTTGATTCATGTCAAATCAGTTGCAGCCTTGAGAAAGGTTCTAGGTAATTAGTGAAAAAAGAATGTAAAAGGATCAGGGCTGAAGGTGTGAAAATGGGTTTGTGCAAAAGCAGCCAAGAGTAGCCATTTGCTACTTCTGAAGCTTCTCTTTTCTCAATGGATATCAGGGATAGGGTTGAGGGTTGGGGGCTGGGGTGGGGGTGGGCGGGGAAGATGTTTGCTGTATTGACAGTCGATCTTTGGTGGGCAGAGCAGAAAATGCACGCTCCTTGGTTGTACCCCTGACCCTGGTCCAGGCCAACAGCATGGACTGCACTCACAGTGACAGAGAAGGCCACTTCAGCACTGAATCTTTATGCAACAGGCTCCTTCCAAGGGGACACTGGAGATGTCTATCAGATCTGCTAGTTTATTCTGCATACTTGGATCAGGCAAGTCACAAATTTTCTCTTTGCCAGAACTGCCCAGTTTATACAATAGCACAGTGTCTCAAGAAAATGGGTGAAGAGGGCCATAAACATTTATCAAGTTGCAGGATCTCCCAATGTGCTGAGGTCATTTGCACTCATGTGACTGTATATTCATCAAATGTCAATACTACCACAATTACAGAATTCAAAAGGGGTTTCAGTCCCTGAACTTACAGTTAAGCAGCAATCATAGTCACCAATTCTTGCATGTTATTCTCCCTATCTCTGTAACCTCCCCCAGCCGTACGACCCTCCAAGATTTCTGCGCTCTAACAATTCTGGCCTCTTGCACATCTTCTAATTTCCACAGCTCTGCCATTGATGGGCATGCCTTCAGCTCTCCAATTCCCTCCCTAAACCGCTCTGTCTCTCTACCTTTCTCTTTTCTCTGCGTGGCTCAGCATCCAATTCTGTTTGATTGTGCTCCTATAAAGTGCCTTGGGACGCTTTACCATCTTTAAGACTCTATCTAAATGCAACTTGTTGGTGTTTTGTGGGCTGCTGCAAAGCTTTCATGCTTTGGCAGTGCAGTGTTCCAGCTGCAGTCCAGCAGTTAGTGTCAGTGAGAGGATAGTTACCTGGTGACCAGAGCTACCTGCTCCTTATTGGGTTCACAACACTGCTTTGTAGGGCCAACGCTGCTGTGGTAGAGGAGGAGTGCCTCAGTGATGTGCACTTTTGAACCAGAATTCACACTGAATGGTTATTAGGAAACATAAAGAATGGTTCAAAAGCTGAATGTGTTACGCGATGCCCTACAGACTCTCTAATTGTCAGTGCCTGCTGCCTCTTCCTCCAACTCCCACCTCTACCATTATACTTTCTGCAAAGATCTGGAAGTAAAAATCATTGAAAAGATCTGGTAGGTGCAGACATATTCCTTCCATGAAATTCTCCACTCTTCCGCCTGGGATGCTTCTCCTTTAATCTTGTCTTTAAAGCCACCTCTGTGACCGAGCTTTTGACCACTACTTCCTAATATCACCTTCATTGGCTTGGCATCCATTTTTTCTGCTTTTTTAATTTGTTCATGGGAAGTGGACATCGCTGGCTAGGCCAGCATTTATTGCCCATCCCTAATTGCCCTTGAGAAGGTGGTGGTGAGCTGCCTTCCAGAACAGCTGCAATCCTTGGGGTATAGGTACATCCATAGTGCTGTAAGGAAGGAAGTTCCAGGATTTTGACCCAGCGACAGTGAAGGAACGGTGATATAGTTCCAAGTTAGGATGGTGTGTGGCTTGGAGGGGAACTTCCAGGTGGTGGTGTTCCCAGGTAACTGCTGCCCTTGTCCTTCTAGATGGTAGAGGTTCCGGGTTTGGTAGGTGCTGTCTAAGGAGCCTTGGTGCGTTGCCGCAATGCATCTTGTAGATGGTACACACTGCTGCCACTGTGCGTCGGTGGTGGAGGGAGTGAATGTTTAAGGTGGTGGATAGCGTGTTGATCAAGCGGGTTGCTTTGTCCTGGATGGTGTCGAGCATCTGGAGTGTTGTTGGAGGCAAGAGGAGAGTATTCCATCACAGTCCTGACTTCTTCCTTGTATACAGTGGACAGGCATTGGGGAGACAGGAGGTGATCTACTCGCCACAGAATTCCCAGCCTCTGACCTGTTCTTATAGCCACAGCATTTATGTGGCTGGTCCAGTTAAGTTTCTGGTCAATGGTAACCCCCAGGATGTTGATACTGGGGGATTCAGCGATGGTAATGCTGTTGAATGTCAAGGGGAAATGGTTAGTTTCACTCTTGTTTGAGATGGTCATTGTCTGGCACTTGTGTGGCACGGATGTTACTTGCCACTTATCAGCCCAAGCCTGGATGTTATCCAAGTCTTGCTCATCTGGACATGCCTTCTTCAGTATCTGAGGAGTCACGAATGGTGCTGAACATTGATTGTGCAATCATCAGCAAATATTCCCACTTCTGACCTTATGATGGAGGGAAGGTCATTGATGAAGCAGCTGAAGATGGTTGGGCCGAGGACACTACCCTGAGGAACTCCTGCAGTAATGTCTTGGGACTGAGATGATTGACCTCCAACAACCACAACCTTCTTCCTTTGTGCTAGGTATGGCTCCAACCAGTGGAGAGTTTTCCCCGATTCCCATTGACTCTAGTTTTGTTAGGGCTCTTTGATGCAATACTCAGTCAAATGCTGCTTTGATGACAAGGGCAGTCATTCTCACCTCACCTCTGGGGTCTAGCTCTTCTGTCCATGTTTGGACCAAGGCTGTATTGAGGTCAGGAGCCAAGTGGCCCTGGCAGAACCCAAACTGAGCGTCAGTGAGCAGGTTATTGCTGAGCAAATGCCGCTTGATAGCATTGTTGGCGACCCCTTCCATCACTTTGCTGATGATCGAGAGTAGACTGATAGGACGTTAATTGGCTGGGTCAGATTTGTCCTGCTTTTTGTGCACATGACATACCTGGGCAATTTCCCACATTGCCGGGTAGATGCCAGTGTTGTGGCTATACTGGAACAGCTTGGGTAGGGAGTGGCGGCTAGTTCTGGAGCACAGGTCTTCAGTACTATTGCTGGAACGTTGTTAGGGCCCATAGTCTTTGCAGTATCCAATGCCTTCAGCTGTTTCTTGATATCACATGGATTGAATCGGGTATGCTGAAAACTGACATCTGTGATGCTGGGGACCTCAGGAGCTCCTTGGCACTTCTGGCTGAAGGTGGTTGCAAATGCTTCAGCCTTATCTTTTGCATTGATGTGCCGGGCTCCCCCATTAATGAGGATGGGGATATTTGTGGAGTCTCCCCCTTCTTTCAGTTGTTTAACTGTCCACCATCATGCATGACTGGATGTGGCAGGACTGAAGAGCTTCGATCTGATCCTTTGGTTGTGGGATCGCTTAGCCTTGTCTGTTGTATGCTGCTTCCGCTGTTTGGCATGCAAGTAGTCCTGCATTGTACCTTCACTCGGCTGACACCTCATTTTGAAGTATGCCTGGTGCTGCTCCTGGCAGTCCATCCTGCACCGCACTCTTCATTGAACTGGGGTTAGCTCTCCGGCTTGATGATAATGTAGAGTGAGGGATAGGCCGGGCCATGAGGTTACAGATTGTGGTTGAATCCAATTCTGCTGCTGCTGCTGATGGTCTACAGTGCATCATGGAGGCCCAGTTTTGCTAGATCTGTTCGAAATCTATCCCATTTAGCACAGTGGCAGTGCCGTACAACACGATGGCAGGTATCCTCAATGTGAACACGGGAATTCGTCTCCACAAGAACTGTGCAGTGGTCACTCCTTCCAATACTGTGATGGACAGATGCATCTGTGACTGGTAGATTGGTGAGGATAAGTTCACATAAATTTTCTTCCTTTTATTTGTTCTCTCGCCACGTGCTGTGCCCTTGCTACTCTCAGTGCTTTTTCCAATTGGTTTTCAACATGGTGAAGTACTGATTCAGCAGCAGGAGGGTTCCTTGCCCATGTCTGGCCTGATGCCATGAGATTTCATGGGGTCTGGAGTCAATCTTGAGGACTCCCAGGGCAACTCTCCCACAACTATATCCCACTATGCTGCCACAGGACATACCCGGCAATGGTGATGGTCATTTTTGGGACATTGTCTGCAAGGTATGATTCCAAAAGTGCACCTATATCAGGTTGTTGCTTGATCAGTCTATGGGAAAGCTCTCCCAATTTTGGCATAAGCCCCCACATGTTAAGAAGGAGGACTTGACAGGGTTGGGTTTGCCTTTGTCATTTCTTGAGCCGAGGTCAATGCTAGGCAGTCCATCGAGTCGCATTCCTTTTCTGAGGCTTTGTAGCAGTTTGTTACAACTGAGTGACTTCCATTTTAAGAGTCAACCATATTATTGCAGCTCTGGAGTCATATGTAGACCAGACAAGGATGGCTGATCTCCTTCCCCTAAAGGACATCAGTGGACCAAATGGGTTTTTGCAACAATTGTTTCCTGTTCACGATTAGACTAGCTATTTAATTCCAAATTAATTCAATTCAAATTTCACGACCTGCTATGGGGGGATTTGAACTTCTGTCTCTTAGATTTTTAGTCCAGTGACATTACCACTGCACCACTGCCAACCCTGAGAAACACTGGGTGCTGTTTTTATGTGTGTTAAAGGCAGTGTATTGTTGCTATTAGAGTCATAGAATTACACAGCACAGAAACAGGCACTTCGGACCATCGTGTCTGTGCCAGCCGTCCAGCACCCAACAATTCTTATCCTATATTCCTGTACTTGGCCCATAGCCTTGTATGCTATGGCATTTCAAGTGCTCATCTAAATACTTCTTAAATGTTGTGAGGATTCCTGCCTCCACCACCTCTTCAGGCAGTGCATTCAGATTCCAACCCCCCCTGGGTGTAAAATCTTTTCCTCAAATCCCCTCTAAACCTCCTACCCCTTACCCTAAATCTATGCCCCCTGGTTCTTGACCCCTCCTATTTAACCTATCAATGCCCCTCATAATATTGTACACCTCAATCATGTCCCCCCTCAGCCTTCTCTGCTCCAAGCAAAACAACCCTAGCCTTTTCAGTCTCTCTTCATAGCTGAAATGCTCCAGCCCAGGCAACATCCTGGTGAATCTCCTCTGCACCCTCTCCAGTGCAATCACATCTTTCCTATAGTGTGGTGACCAGAACTGTACACAGTACTCCAGCTGTGGCCTAACTAGCATTTTATACAGCTCCACCATAACTTCACTGCTCTTATATTCTATGCCTTGGCTAATAAAGGCAAGTATCCCATATGCCTTCCTAACCACCTTATCTACCCTGTGCTGCTGCCTTCAGTGATCTATGGACAAGTACACCAAGGTCCCTCTGACCTTCTGTACTTCCTAGGGTCCTACCATCCATTGTATATTCTCTTGCCTTGTTAGTCCTCCCAAAATGCTTTACCTCACACTTCTCAGGATTAAATTCCATCTGCCACTTCTCCGCCCATCTTACCAGCCCATCTATATCGTCCTGTAATCTAAAGATTTCCTCCTCACTATTTACGACACCACCAATTTTCGTGTTATCTGCGAACTTACTGATCATACCTCCTATATTCCCATCTAAATCATTAATGTACACTACAAACAGCAAGGGACCCAGCACCGATTCCTGCGGTGCACCAATAGTCACAGGCTTCCACTCGCAAAAACAGCCCTCGACCATCACCCTCTGCCTCCTGCCACTAAGCCAATTTTGGATCCAATTTACCAAATTATCCTGGATCCCATGAGCTCTTACCTTCTTAAGCAATCTCCCATGCGGGACCTTATCAAAAGCCTTACTGAAGTCCATGTATACTGCATCAACTGCTTTATCCTCATCTACACATCTAGACATCGACTCGAAAAATTCAATCAGGTTAGTTAGACACGATTTCCCCCTAACAAAGACATGCTGACTATCCCCGATTATTCCCTGCCTCTCCAAGTGGAGATTAATCCTGTCCCTCAGAATTTTTTCCAATAGTTTTCCAACCACTAATGTTAGACTCACCCGCCTGGAATTACCTGGTTTGTCCCGGCTACCCTTCTTGAATAATGGTACCAAATTGTTGATGATGCAGATCAGGAAGAGATTGTGGCAGGCCAATTGGCCATGAGAGATGCAAACGTAGTCTGCACACCTTCTGTGATGCCTGATCCATTAACTATCACAACTCAACTCCATCACTGATCAGCCCAGTTTCCACAACTACCTTTTCCTGAAAGTGCAACCATTCATCTGTATGTCTAGCAACAACAACAACAACTTGCATTTACATAGCACCTTAAATGTCGTAAACATCCCAAGGTGCTTCACAGGAGCATTATCAAACAAAATTTGACACCAGGAAACATAACGTGATACGAGGGCAGGTGACCAAAGGCTTGGCCAAAGCGGTAGGTTCGAAGAAGCCTCTTAACGGAGCAAAGAGAAGTAGAGAGGCAGAGAGATTTAGGGAGGGAAATTTAGGGAAGCAACTGAAGGCACAGGTGGAGCGATTAAAATAGATGATGTGCAAGAGGCCAGAATTGGAGGAGCACAGATATTTCAGAAGTATGAGGGGCTGGAGGAGATTACAAAGATAGAGGTGAGGCCATGGAAAGATTTGAAAGCAGAGGTGAGTATTTTAAAATCTCATTGACAATTGCTTTTAAGTTGATACATAAGAAGCACAATAACTGTATCATATTCTTCTCTCATCTAACCAAAAAGCAACCAACCAGTCCATCCATCATTCAAGTTGTTTATTATTGCATTATCCAAAAAAAAATTATAGAGTCACTCTAGTGCTTGTGCATCATTTTTTCTGGCCTATTCTCTGGCAGGGAAATCCAAAATGAGGGGGCAGAACCTTAAAATTAGAGCTAAGCCATTCAAGAGTGATGTCAGGAAATACTTCTTCACACAAAGGCCAGTGGAAATCTGGAACTCTCTCCCCCAAAAAAGCCATTGGGACTGGAAGTCAATTGAAAATTTCAAAATTGAGATTGGTAGATTTTTGTTAGCTGAAGATATTATGGATTACAGAACAAAGGTGAGTAAGTGGAGTTGTAAAGCAGATCAGCTATGATCTAATTGAATGGCAGAAGAGGCTTGGGGGCTGAATGACTTTCTCATATTCCAATGTTTCTACGTTACTCTCCGAAGTGCCACCTGAATGCCAGCGGTGGAAGATGAGCTTCTTGGGACTGATGTTAACTTATTTTAGGGCCATTAAATTGTTGGATGGTCCCATGACAGCCACTGTCTCTTGTATTTGCTCATTAACATCTGGTTCTGCAGTTTATCTTTCCCCTGTGAAGACTGAGGTAAAAACTCAGAATCTTGCCCTGAGGCAACAAGCCTGTCAGTGCATGTTCTAGCCTACCTTGTCCTACTTAGCATTGTGCAAAAACAGCTGACCCTGGGAATTCTGATGGAGTCAACACTGGAGATTATCTGTCCATCAGAAGTCCTGTCCTCCCAACTGGAGCTGGAGTTGGGGCCTGGGATTTTTGGGCAAACATAATGGAAAATAATAATATCCATGAAGGTATTAGTGTGTACACCAACCTCTTCTTCTTTGGCCTCCTTGTCTCGAGAGACAATGGGTAAGCGCCTGGAGGTGGTCAGTGGTTTGTGAAGCAGCGCCTGGAGTGGCTATTAAGGCCAATACTAGAGTGGCAGGCTCTTCCACAGGTGCTGCAGATAAAATTGGTTGTCGGGGCGGTTACACAGTTGGCTCTCCCCTTGCGCTTCTCTCTTTTTTCCTGCCAACTGCTAAGTCTCTTCGACGCGCCACACTTTAGCCCCGCCTTTATGGCTGCCCGCCAGCTCTGACGATCACTAGCAACTGACTCCCACGACTTGTGATCGATGTCACAGAACTTCATGTCGCGTTTGCAGACATCTTTAAAGCGGAGACATGGACGGCCGGTGGGTCTGATACCAGTGATGAGCTCGCTGTACAATGTGTCTTTGGGGATCCTGCCATCTTCTATGTGGCTCACATAGCCAAGCCATCTCAAGTGCCACTGGTTCAGTAGGGTGTATAAGATGGGGATGTTGGCCGCCTCGAAGACTTCTGTGTTGGAGATACGGTCCTGCCACCTGATGCCAAGGATTTTCCGGAGGCAGCGAAGATGGAATGAATTGAGACGTTGCTCTTGGCTGACATACGTTGTCTAGGCCTCACTGCCATAGAGCAAGGTACTGAGGATACAGGCTTGATACACTCGGACTTTTGTGTTCCGTGTCAGTGCGCCATTTTCCCACACTCTTTTGGCCAGTCTGGACATAGCAGTGGAAACCTTTCCCAAGTGCTTGTTGATTTCTGCATCGAGAGACAGGTTACTGGTGATAGTTGAGCCTAGGTAGGTGAACTCTTGAACCACTTCCAGAGCGTGGTCGCTGATATTGATGGATGGAGCATTTCTGACGTCCTGTCCCATGATGTTCATTTTCTTGAGGCTGATGTTCAGGCCAAATTCATTGCAGGCAGCCGCAATCCTGTCGATGAGTCTCTGCAGACACTCTTCAGTGTGAGATGTTAAAGCAGCATCTTCAGCAAAGAGGAGTTCCCTGATGAGGACTTTCCATACTTTGGTTTTCGCTCTTAGACGGGCAAGGTTGAACAACCTGCCACCTGATCTTGTGTGGAGGAAAATTCCTTCTTCCAGTGGAACTCTTATCACACTGTTAGCATAAGTTATGCACCAGGAAACATTGAAACAAATCGGCTATAGAATGTGTTTTTTTTTAATTCATTCATAGGATGTGGGCGTCACTGGCCAGGCCAGCATTTATTGCCCATCCCTAATTGCCCTTGAGAAGGTGGTGGTGAGCTGCCTTCTTGAACCGCTGCAGTCCAGTTGCGGTAGGTATACCCACAGTGCTGTTAGGAAGGGAGTTCCAGGATTTTGATCCAGCAACAGTGAAGGAACGGCGTGTGACTTGGAGGGGAAATTGCAGGTGGTGGTGTTCCCATGTATTTGCTGCCATATATTTACTAGGGACATAGGTTTAAGGTGAGAGGGGCAAAGTTTAGAGGGGATGTGCGAGACAAGTTCTTTACACAGAGGGTGGTGAGTGCCTGGAACTTGCTGCCGGGGGAGGTGGTGGAAGCAAGTACGTTGGGACGTTTAAGAGGCATCTTGACAAATACATGAATAGGATGGGTATCGAGGGATACGGTCCCCGGAAGTGCAGAAGGTTTTAGTTTAGGCAGGCATCAAGATCGGCGCAGGCTTGGAGGGCCGAATGGTCTGTTCCTGTGCTGTACTGTTCTTTATTCATTGTTCTTTGCCCTTGTCCTTCTAGTTGGTAGAGGTCGCGTGTTTGAAAGGTGCTGTCTAAGGAGCCTTGATGCATTGATGCAGTGCATCTTGTAGATGGTGCGCACTGTTGCCACTGTGCGTCGGTGGTGGAGGGAGTGAATGGTTGTAGATTGGGTGCCAATCAAGCGGGCTGCTTTGTCCTGGACGGTGTTGAGCTTCTTGAGTGTTGTTGGAGCTGCACCCATCCAGGCAAGTGGAGAGTATTCCATCACACTCCTAACTTGTGCCTTGTAGATGATGGACAGGCTGTGGGGAGTCAGAAGGTGAGTTACTCGCCGCAGGATTCCTAGCCTCTGACCTGCTCTTGTAGCCACGGTATTTATATGGCTGCTCCAGTTCAGTTTCTGGTCAATGGTAGCCCCTAGGATGTTGATAGTGGGGGATTCTGCGATGGTAATGCCGTTGAATGTCAAGGGCAGATGGTTAGATTCTCTCTTGCTGGAGATGGTCATTGCCTGGCACTTGTGTGGCGTGAATGTTACTCGTCACTTATCAGCCCAAGCCTGGATATTGTCCAGGTCTTGCTGCATTTCTACACGGGCTGCTTCAGTATCTGAGGAGTCACGAATGGTGCTGAACATTGTTGTCATATTTTCAACAGATCAAGCACATTTTCAAAAGCTGTTCTTGTTTTTTGCCTGATCAGCATTTACGAACGCCACATAGAAGAAAAAGATATTCAGACAGATCTACCAACAATATCCCAATTAACATATTGTTATAAAAGAATACAGGCACTGTGTTAATAGAAACAGCGAGAGAAGGAGCAGACATGGACTGCACAACAATTAAACCTGTTGGAAAGATGCTTTCAAACAAGTTGTGTTAGAATTTGCAATTAAAGAATTTTAACTGACTGGGCCTTGCTTTCTCCACTTACCAGCCCTTCTGCTTCTCAACACGTTAATCGATCTCCCTGTTTAATTATTAAAGCCTAGTCGGCTGCTTTTCATTTCTCGATCTTGTCTAGTATTCATTTATCCCCTTCCCTTTGGTTCCCATTCCCGTCATTTTTCAAGTTCTATTGCATTCCATGTAAACCATACTCCATTTCATTCCTCAGATGGAGGTCGATTTATTTTAATGGGTTTCCAAACTTGTCTGTGCGGGATACTCCTAATGGATAGATTTTTGTTGGTTAAGGGTAGCAAGAAATATGGGCAAAGGCAGAAAATGAGGTTGAGTTAAAAGATCAGCCATGATTTAAATGAACAGTGGAACATGCGCGAGGGGCTGAATGGCCACCTCTGTTCCTATGTTCCAATTTGCCTCCCAAAAAATACAATCAGCCACTCACAGGATAGGAAGTGCTGCTTTGGTGCCCTTTTTGACCCTGAGTTGAGCTTCCATATCCTCTCCATCACAAAGACTGTCTACTTCCACCTTGCCCCTGCCTTAGCTCATCCACTGCTGCAACCTTCATCCATAGAGACTTCATATGCGATTATTTCAATATTTTCTTGGCTGGCCTCCCATTTTTCACTCCTTTCTTTTATTATTACTGTACAGTAATAGAAATGCCCTGCTAGTAAAAAAAACCCCAATAAAACATAGAAATCTGATAGAGTCCTCCACCCACGCTCCAACCCATCCCCACTTACCTCTCACTAGGGAGTGCCATTTTGGCATCTCTGAGTTAAATGGTTGTGTGTTGAAGTCCCTAAGTGTATGATCCAGGTTAACACTTCTGTGCAGCAGTGAAAAAGACTCATATTTACATAGTGCTTTTCACAACCTCAGGACATCTGAAGCTGTTCGTAACCAATTAAGTACTTTTTGAAGTATAGTCACTGCTGTAATATTGGAAATGTGGCAGTCAGTTTGCACACAGCAAGATCCCACAAACAGCAAAGACCAGACAATCTGTTTCTTTGGCCACATTGTTTGCAGGATAAATATTGACTCGGACATTGGGGAGAACTCTGCTGTTCTTCGAAATTGTGCTATGGAATCTTTTACACCCATCTGAGAAGCCAGGTAGATCATCGGTTTAACATCTCGTCCGAAAGCAGGCGGCTCCAACAGCGCAGTTCTCCCTCTGTACTGCACTGGGGTGCTCAAATAGCTGGAGTGAGAATTGAACCTATGATCTCCTGACTCAGATACAAAAGTGTGACCAACTGAGCTGCAGGAGTACTACAGCAGCAATGGCGCCATGACTCAAATGTTTAATCGAGGCCCTGTCGGTTGCATCAGAGATTATAAAAGATCCCTTAGCACTGCTTCAATACCATCCTCAGTGACCTGACCAGCAATCAGGTGAACTGGTCATTTACTGCATTTGCTGTTTGTGGGATCTTTCTGTGTTCAAACTGACTTTCCCATTCCCTGCATTACAACAGTGACAACACTTCAAAAATACTACATTAACTGCAGAAGTGTTTTAGGATGTCCTGAGGTGGTGAAAGCCTTTTATTTCAATGCGAGTCTTTCTTTCATTCATTCCATCGCTGGGATCTGCAAATAGAGGCTCCGATTCACATGAAGCAGCAAGTCTATTGAGGACTGCAGCTGTCAGAGAATTATGCTCAGGCTGTTCTCTAAGTAATGTTCCAGTGACCTGCAGAAGTCTTTAGAAACAGAAGGTAGACATTGATAGACAGCTTCCTCTCATGCTGTGTGCCAGATAACTATCACTGTTTTCATATCGCGGCCTCAGCGCTGTGCTTTCAAGATTAGCCCAGCACTGATCCACTCAAAGCAGAGGCACTTACTGTCTGATCAGCAAAAAATTCCGAACTAAAGAAAGGGAGCAAGATGGCACCCTCCACTAACACCTCTTAGCCAATGGCTCAGTTGTAAAAGCACTTCCAGTACTCAGCTTTGCAGACCTGGAATGTTCCAGGTTCAAACAGAGGTGGGAAATCACAGAATTATGGAATCGTACATCACAGAATGAGGCCATTTGGTGATCAAGTCTATGCTGGCTCTTTTGAAGAGCAATCTAGTTAGTCATACTCTCCCGCTCTTTCCATTTCTCCTCCTTCAAGTATTTATCAAATTCCCTTTTGAAGGCTACTATGGAACCTGTATCCGCCACCCTGTCAGCCAGTGCATTCCAAATCCTAATCTCCCTTGTGTAAAAAAGTTTTTCCTCATGTCGCCTCTAGCTCTTTTGCCAATCACCTTTAATCTGTGCCCCCTGGTCATCGAGCCTACAGTCGCTGGAAACTGTTTCTCTTTATTTGCTTTATCAAAACCCTTCGTTATATTAAATACCTCCATCAAATCTCCTCTTAGCCTTCTCTGCTCTAAGGAAAACAGCCCCAGCTTCTCCAGTCTATCCATGTAAATGTCATCCCTCATCCCTGCAACCATTCTCGTAAATCTCTTCTGTACCTTCCCCAAAGCAATCATTGAGGTTGGGAGTGCAATTGCTTCAGGAACTTTGAGCAATGCAGGACAGGGGGAAATTATCCAGGGATCCTGTTGTTCATCAGTTGCAGAGCTCTGTGATGGGGTTTGGTATGGAGCCCCTACATGTTACAAAGATTACTAAACAAATTACTGCTTAATCTGGTGTCAAATCCTCACATGAATAATTGTAAAAAGGTTTTTGCAACATGTAATGTAAACTAGGTGATTTACCTCATTCACATATGGCAGGACAAGTTTAGAAGGCTGTTAAAAAGGCATATGGGAGTCTTGACTTCGTAAATAGAGGCATAGATCAATGGCTGGGTCACAGTTGGAGTAGTGTCCAATTCTGGCCATTGCACTTTATAAAGGATGTCAAGGCTTTTAGAGGATGCAAAAGAGATTTATCAGAATGGTACCAGGGATGAGGGACTTCAGTTATGTGGAGAGACTGGAGAAGCTGAGGTTGTTCTACTTAGACCAAAGAAGTTTAATGGGAGTTTTGATAGCGATTGAAAGTATTTTGATAAAGTAAATAAAGAGGAACTGTTTTAAGATGGCAGGAGGGTCAGTAACCAGAGGACACAGATTTAAGATAATTGATAAAAGACCCAGAGGTGAGATAAGGAGATTTTTTTTTTACCCAGCTAATTGTTGGAAGCATCTTAAAGGAGATGAGAGAGGTAGAGAAGTATAGATGTCTACGGAGGGAATTCTAGAGCATAGGGCCTAGACAGCTGAAGGCAGGGCTGCCAATGGTGGAGTAATGAAATTCGGGGATGTAGAGGTGTTCAGAATTGGAGAAACACAGAATTCTCAGAGGGTTGTAGGACTGGAGAAGGTTGCAAAAATAGGGAAGGCCAAGTTCATAATGGGGTTTGAAAAGAAGATGAGAATTTTATAGAGATAGGGAAAAGAGCACCAGTGCCCTGAACCACATCCAAACATGCGACCATACAAATTAAGAGCAGAAGTAGTCCATTCAGCCCGTTTAGCCTGCTCTGCCATTTAATAAGATCATGGCTGATCTATTTCTGTCTCGAATTCCACACTCCCATCTACCCCCGATAATCTTTGATTCCCTTGCCTAACAAGAATCTATCTATCTCCGCCTTAAAAATAGTCAATGACCCCATCTCCACCACCTTCTGAGACAGAGAATTCCAAAGTCGCACAACCCTCTGAGAGAAAAAAATTCTCCTCATCTCTGTCCTAAAAGGGCGACCCCTAATTTTAAAACAGTGCCCCCGAGTTCTGGACTCACCCACCAAGAGGAAACATCCCCTCCACATTTACCCAGTCAAGACTGTTCAGGATCTTATATACTTCAATCAAGTCTCCCCTCACTCTTCTAAATTCCAGTGAAAACAAGCCCAGTCTGTCCAACCTTTCCACATACAACAATCCACTCATTCCAGGTATCAATCTAGTAAACCTCCTCTGAACTGCCTCCAACGCATTCACATCCTTCCTTAAATAAGGAGACCAAAACTGCACACAGTATTCGAGATGTAGTCTCACCAATGCCCTGTATAACTGAAGCATAACATCCTTACTTTTATTTTCAATTTCTCGCGTAATAAAGGATAGCATTCCATTAGCCTTCTTTATTACTTGCTATACCTGCATACTAACCTTTTGTGACTCCTGCACTAGAACACCTAGATCACTCTGCACCTCAGAAATATTCAGATATTCCCCATTTAAGAAATACTCTGCTTGTTTATTCTTCCTGCCAAAGTGAACAACTTCACATTTCCCCACATTATACTCCATCTGACAGGTTTTTGTCCACTCACTTAACCTATCTATACCGGTCTGCAACTTCTTTAATCCTCTTCACAACATACTTTCCTACTTATATTAAAAGCAAAATACTGCAGATGCTGGAAATCTGAAATAAAAGCAAGAAATGCTGTAAATACTCAGCAGATCTGGCAGCATCAGCGGAGAAGCAGAGATAATGTTTCAGGCCAATGACCCAGTTCTGATGAAGAGTCACGAACCTGAAATGTTAATTCTGCTTCTCTCTCCACAGATGCTGCCAGACCTGCTGAGTATTTCCAGCATTTCTTGTTTTTATATACTTTCCTACCTATCTTTGTGTCATCTACAAATTTAGCTATCATGCCATCGCTCCCCTCATCGAAGTCATTGATATAAATTGTAAAAAGTTGAAGCCCCAGCACAGACCCCTGCGGGACTTCACTTGTCACATCCTGCCAATCAGAAAAGGACCCATTTATGCATACTCTCTGTTTTCTGCCAGCCAGCCAATCTTCTACCCATACTAATATGTTACCCCCTACACCATGAGCTCCTACTTTGCACAATAACCTTTTATGTGGCAATTTACCAAATGCCTTCTCAAAATCCAAGTACAGTATGTCAACGGGCTCCCCTTTATCCACAGTGCATGTTACTCCTTCAAAGAACTCCAATAAATTGGTTAAACATGATTTCCCTTTCACAAAGCCATGCTGACTATTCCTGATTACCTTGAGTTTTTCTAAGTGCCCAGCTATAGCCTCCTTAATGATTGATTCTAACACCTTCCCAACAACAGACGTCAAGCTAACTGGCCTATAGTTACCTGTTTTCTGCCTCCCCCCCTTCTTGAATAGAGGGGTTATATTTTCTACTTTCCAGTCTGATGGAGCCTTTCCAGAATCTAGTGAATTTTGAAAAATTAACACCAACGCATCGACTACCTCATTAGCCACCTCTTTTAAGACTCTAGGATGAAACCCTTCAGGATCCGAGGACTTGTCAGCCTGCAGTTCCATCAGTTTAGTCAGTACCGCTTCCCTGGTGATTGTAATTTCACCAAGTTCCTCTCTTCCCTCCATCTCCTGATTTTATAGCTATTACTGGAATGTTTTTAGTATCCTCTATAGTGAAGACAGACGCAAAATATTTGTTCATTTCATCCACCATTTTCTTTTTATCTACTCTTAACTCCCCATTCTCACTCTCTAGAGGAACAACACTCACTTTATTTACTCTTTTCCTTTTTAAATATCTGTAGAAACTCTTGCAATCCATTTTTACATTTTAAGCTCTCATACTCTAATTTCTTTCTCCTGAACAACCTTTTAGTCATTCTCTGCAGTTCTTGATATTCTGACCAATCATCTGACCTGCCATTCATCTTTGCACTGTTTTATGCTTTTTCTTTAAGTTTGATGCTTTCCTTAACTTCTTTAGTTAATCACAGATGGTGGGTCCTCCTCTTAGAATTTTTCTTTATAGTAGGACTTATCCTGAGTATTCTGAAATATCCCCTTGAATGTCTGCCACTGCTTCTCTATTGATCTTTCTCCTAGCCTAGTAACCCAGTTCACTTCAGCTGGCTCAACTTTCATGCCCACATAGTTGCCCTTATTTAAGTTTAAAATGCTAGTCTTCGACCCACTCCTCTCTCTTTTAAACTGTATGTAAAATTCAACCATATTGTGATCATTGCTACCTAGAGGTGCCTTTACTCTGAGGTCATCAATTAATCCTGTCACATTACACAATACCAAGTCTAACTTAACATGCTCTCTGGTTGGTTCCAGAACGTGCTGCTCTAAGACATGTTGTAACACCTTCAGGAGATGGGATTGGGAGACAATTGGAATGGGGTAAGAGGGAG
Source organism: Heterodontus francisci (assembly GCF_036365525.1). Lineage (NCBI taxonomy): Eukaryota > Metazoa > Chordata > Chondrichthyes > Heterodontiformes > Heterodontidae > Heterodontus > Heterodontus francisci. Next base: position 10,290,459 of record NC_090387.1, read on the forward strand.
AAACAATTCTGCATTTCCAAAGTATCTGCTGTTCTTACCCTTGTTGTAAATCTGGCACTTCTAAAATAAGAAGTGTTAGAATCTCTATTTTTGAGGTAACTGAGAATCTGGAATCACTCCAGGAGCTGATATCTTCAATGTGTGATATGCACATTTTAAATCTTTGTTTAATTTAAAGGGAAGGTGCTAAAATAACACATTTTACTTTCCATATACATTAATGTGTACAGATCACATCCACTCAGCAACATGGTAATTTTCATGGGTAAATGAAACAGTCCATGGGGCAATATGTATAGCACCAGTGAACCAGAAAGAATTTCTATTTATTGGACCTCTATAATAATCAGAAGCAGTATTGGAGTCATTGGTCCATGTGCCACTTGCAAATGTCTCTTGGCTCATTGAACATCTTTGCAAATTGCTAACAGCGATCTATGAGAACAATAGAAAGAAAAAGCATTTATATAATGACCTCAGGATGTTCCAAAGTGCTTTACAGCCAATGAAGTCCTTTGAAAGTGTAGTTATTGTTGTACTGTAGGAAATGCAGCAGCCATATTGCACACAGCAAGCTCCCATAAATTATAACTTGATAATGTCCAGATAATCTCCTGTGGTATTGGTTGTGTGATAAATATTGGCCAGGACACCGGGGGAATTCTTCATAATAGTACCATGAGACCCTGAGAGGGCAGATGTGAGTTCGGTTTCACATCTCCTCCAAAAGACGGCACTTTCGACAGTGCAGCACGCCCTCAGTATGGCACTGAACTCACAAACTGAATTTCTTACACTTACACAGTAGGTTGCCTGTCCGTGTAACTGTCATCGGCTTAGAATCAGGGCTGTTCTTGAACCATGAACTTTTTGAAATCTCTGCCAGCTTTCATGAACCTGTTAGTCAGCTTTTCTGAAGTTATTGATCAGTTTTCACATGGCTGTTGCCAGCCTTTGCGACACTTCTGGACCTAAAGTCTAAATGTTGTTAATTTAACTTAGGTTGTGATCACTCAGAGTTTAGTTGTTACTTAGTTAGAATCTAGAATCTATAATAAAGGATGTGATAACAGGACACTTATAAAATAATGGTAGGATTGGGCAGAGTCATGAAAGGGAAATCATGTTTGACAAACACTTTAGAGTTTATTGAGGATGTAACTAGCTGAATAGATAAGGGGAAACCAGTGGGTGCTGTCAATTTAGATTTTCAGAAAGCTTTTGATAAGGTCCCACAAAAGAGGTTCATCAACAAAATTTAAGCACATAGAATTGGGGGGAATATACTGGAATGGATTGAGAACTGGTTAACGTACGGAAAACAGAGAGTAGGAATAAAAGGGTCATTATCAGGTTGGCAGGCTGTGACGAGTGGGGTACCGCAAGGATCAGTGCTTGGGCCCCAGCTATCCACAATCTGTATCAATGATATGGATCTGGGAATTAAATGTAATATTTCCATGTTTGCAGATGTCACAAAACTAGGTGGAAGTGTGAGTTGTGAGGGGGATGCAAAGACGCTTCAAGGGAATTTGGAGAGGCTAAGCGAGTGGGAAAGAAATTGACAGATGGAATACAACGTGAAGAAATGTGTGAGGTTATCCACTTTGGTAAGAAAAACAGAAATACAGAGTTTTTCTTAAATGGTGAGAGGCTGGAAAGTGTTGAACTTCAAAGGGATTTAGGCATCCCTGTTCATGAGTCACTGAAAGCTAACATGCAGGTACAGCAAGCAATTAAGAAGGAAAATGGTATGTTGGCCTTTATTACAAGAGGATTTGAATATAGGAGTAAAGATGTCTTACTGCAATTACATTGAGCTGTGGTGAGACCACACCTGGAGTATTGTGTGCAGTTTTGGTCTCCTTACCTCAGGAAAGATCTACTTGCCATAGTGGGAGTGCAACGAAGGTTCTCCAATCTAATTCCTGGGATGGAGGGATTGTTCAAGAGGAAAGATTAAATAGACTGGACATTTAGTCTCTGGTGTTTCGAAGAATGAGAGGTGATCTCATCAAGCATACAAAATTCTTACAGGGCTCGACAGGGTAGATGCAGGAAGAATGTTTCCCCAGGCTGGTAAGTCTGGAACCAGCAGACACAGTCTCAGAATAAGGAGTAGGCAATTTAGGACTGAGATGAGGAGGAATTTCTTCACTCAAAGGGTGGTGTAATCTTTGTAATTCTCTGCCCCAGAGGGCCATAGAGGCTCAGTCGTTGAGTACATTTAAAATTGAGATCAATAGATTTCTACATATTAAAAACATCAAGGAATACGGGGATAGTGTAGGAAAATGGTGTTGAAGTAGAGATCAGCTGTGATTTTACTGAAGGGAGGAGCGGGCTTGAAGGGCTGAATGGCCTAGTCCTGCTCCTATTTATTATGTTCTATGTTAGAGAAGGGTAGGTACTAAAAAAAAAGACTTGTAGTTTCAGGCTCCAGGTGACTGATTCACTTACATGATCTTTTTACTTTAAATTGTTTTGCAACAGTAACAAATGTTATATTGGGCCTGTGACTTCTGGTGTGTGACACCTGTGTGTCCTGCCTGGTGACAGACATACACCAGATACAGGTGGGTTTATTTTGTATTCGGATACAATATTGGAATACAATCATACAGGAGTGTGATGGAATACTCTCCACTCGCCTGGATGGGTGCAGCTTCAACATCACACAAGAAACTAGACACCATCCAGGACAAAGCAACCCGTTTGATCAGCACCCCATCCACCACCTTCAACATTCACTACATTCACAATGGCCAGCAGTGTGTACCATCTACAAGATGCACTGCAGCAACTCACCAAGGCTCCTTTGACAGAACCTTCCAAACCCGCGACCTCTACCAACTAGAAGGACAAGGGCAGCAGATGCATGGGAACACCACCACCAGCAAGTTCCCCTCCAAACCACACACCATCCTGACTTGGAACTGTATCACTGTTCCTTCACTGTCGCTGGGTCAAAATGCTGGAACTCCCTTCTGAACAGCACTGTGGTGTATCTACCCTGCATGGACTGCAGCGGTTCAAGAAGGCAGCTCACCACCACCTTCTCAAGGGCAATTAGGGATGGGCAATAAATGCTGGCCTAGTCAGTGACGCTCACAAATGAAAAAAAAAGTCATAGAGCTGAATTTATGGGGCCCCAAGACAGGCTTGGAGGTGGTGGAGGGGTGGGGCGAGCCCATAGAATTGCGACAGGAGGCGGAGGGGGTGGGGGTGGGAGGTGGAGGGCCCATCGCAATAACTTTTTTCGGGGGCAGGATAGGCTGAAGACGGCATTCCCACATAGAGTCATTTTAAGGCCCTTATGATGCCTATTAGAAGCCACTTAAGGGCCTCTTCTCCCCACTGTAAGAGGTTCTGTTCCTGTACCCCCTTACTACAGTTCTTGGTCTTTTGGAATTATAACAAAATTGTACATGACACAGGGTTTGGCTTTACCATGAATTATTGTTTTATTGAATCCAATAATATCCCTAGTACAGACACCTCGATGGTTAGTTGAAACAGAAATAAAACAAAACTGTCCTCAGTACAAAGCCCCCTGCAGTAACTTAAAATTGACACCCCAATTTCCAGCTGAACCCTTCAGCGATTTGACCACTGTTCCCAGTTACCAAAACAAAGTCACTACAACTTGGCTCAAACTTTCAAATTTCAGGCAAAAACGCCATGAGCTAGATTTTACCTTAGGCGGACAGGAATGCGCCACCAGCGCAAAAGTCGGTGGCGAACCCGTTTCCACCGAGCATGGGGATCCGTCCCATATTTTACGGGTCCCCGGGCTTTAATTGTTCCGAGGCGAGACTTCCACCTGCTTGAGGGAGGAGGTCCTGCCTCATTGAGCTGCCGGCCAATCGTCAGGCCGGCAGCTCTTAGTCCCAGCAACGCCACTGGGAGCAGTGGCCACTGCTGGGACTGCAGCCCAGCTGACACCATGGACCCTGGAGACGAGGTATGTTGGGCTTGCCTCACCAGGGGAATCGGTCGTGACCTGGTGAGGCTCGGATGGTCTTTGGGGGGAGGGGTGGCGTTTTGGGTCCCGGGGTTGGGTTGGGAGGCAGGAGCAGCCCTCAATTGGGCACCCTGTGCCCGATAGCCCTGCACCACCCCCCAGGGGCGTGGAAAGGCCGACAGCTAACACTGGGCGGCCTTGCACGTCCCCAGCACACCCGCTTGCCATGGGTAAAATACCCATGGAGGTGGGCACAGGCACTTAAGTGGCCATTAAGTGACCTCGGGCAGGCAGGCCATTCCACCCCCACCCCCCATCCCCCCCCACGCGCCTGACCGCCGTAAGGTCGACTGGAGGTGGGAGCGGGACAGGTAGCCCTCCCGGAGCCTCAGGCTCAATTTTATGGCGCACCCCACGCCACCAACTGACCCTCTGGGGAGGCGTAAAATTCAGCCCTGTGCTTTTGTCCCAACATCCTCAGACCATTATCACTACGAATTGGCTGAACACAAAAAAAGGCAAAAACACGATGCTTTTGTCCCGGTCCCTCAGACCAAGATCATTATGATTTGGCTGAACCTCAAATGCGGGCAAAAACACTACGTTTTGTCCAAAACCCTCAGACCAATATCACTACAATTTGGCTGAAAACACTTACAATCACCCACATGGCCGGCCGGTCCCGGTGTTGATTGTAGGTCCTGAGGCAAGATGACCAACTTTGACCCTTCTTCCGACTGCAGCACCCACAGTATAAACCCCTTCAAGATTTGGCTGAAAAACTTACAATCACCCACACGGCTAGTCATTACCAATGTTGATTGTAGGCCTGGACCTGAGATGACCAGTCCCTGCCCTTCTTCATATAACTGCAGCGCCAAACCCTTCAATCAGTCCATTCCCCCCCACTGTTCTATCCCTGTAGTCCTGCAAATTTATTTCCCTTAAATGTCCATCCAATTTCCTTTTGAAATCATCCATCATCTCTGCTTCATAGTAGGCAACAAGTTCCAGGTCATTACCAGTTGCTGCGTAAAAATGCTCTTCCTCAGACTCCCCCTGCATCTCTTACCCAAAACCTTCAATCTGTGGCCCTTAGTCCTTGAACCATCAGCTAATGGGAACAGCTTTTCCTTGTTTTCCCTTTCCAAACCTGTCATAATCTTGTATACCTTTATCAAATCTCAATCTCCTTTGCTCCAAGGAGAACAACTCCAGCTTCTCCAACCTAACCTTGTAGCTATAATCGCACATCCCTGAAAACATTTGGGTAAATCTCCTCTGCACCCTCTCATGGACTTACACATCATTGAATGAAAGGAGCATTTCCTAAACTCTTCCTATTTAAACGAACACCAGAGAGTTCTGGTCCCATTAGTGTTTAGGAATTCTCTGTGCATTACTTTTATCCCATGGACAAAATCTAAGTAGCTGCCTAACTTTGCTCATGAGATAAATAAAACCTAGAATGTAATTACAAGTCAGTACATCGCCTGCAAGTTGCACTGTGAGTTATCAGCCAAATGCTTAATGCGTGCTATCAAATTCCTCTGTTCATATTTTAATAAAGGTATAAACCATTTTATTTTAAATGTGTTATCATCTTTGGGAAAATATCAGACAAAGAAATTTATCTGAATGCATTAAGCATTCACATGGTAATACCATACAGCATCATTTTGATGCTTACATGTTTTAGTCATTCAAAAATTGATAGTAAACACAAAGTAATTGAAATCACACTGTGCTACATTAGTGGAAAATGCACTAGCATATTCACATGAAATTCAGTTCCCACTGTTTGAACAAAGGCTGACCTCGTTTAGTTTAAATGCGTTATTGTGTAACTTAAAATAACGGATAGAGGAGATCCATATGGAGGCTTTTACATTCTTTAGCTTCCTTCACAATGTCAGGATGTCCCAAAGCCCTTTACAGCCAGTGAAGTACTTTTTGAAGTGTAGTCACCTTTGTAACGTAGGAAGGGCAGATTAGAGGAAATCTAATTGAACTGCTCAGAATTATGAGGGAGTCTGATGAGGGAAATGGGGGAAAACTATTTCTACTGATCAGTGAGTGAAGAGGGTAAATTTAAGACCGATGCCAAAAGGAGGTGGTCCGCAGCGGGTTTTTTTAACACAAAGTTGTTAGGATATGGAATGCCCTACCAGAAAAGGCTGTGGAGGCGGAATCTTTTAAGAGTGGTAAAATCTTGGGGAGGGATAAAATTGGCAGGTATAATTTACCAAGTTTTTATTTTAAGTCTTCCTGTATTTTGTCACAGTCCTCCTCAGTATTATTACGCATCAATTTGGTATAGTCTGTAAATTTTGAAAGGTTAGTAGCTTCAGTAAAGAAATATTGATTGAAATCAGTTTTGCAGCTTACAAAATTGGGGTGTGGCCCTTGGGTTGCTGGTTTAGTACCATAATCACCAAGACTACCATACCCTCGTAAGTGAACTATTGTCATATTTTGGTTGCAGTAGGATCAAAGTGAATATTAAACACTGCAGCCTGTTACGACCACTCAGGACAAAGCCCCCAATCAAAATATATGATTCTGATTGCGATGAGAGCAACGCACTGTCAATTCAGTCCCGTCGCTCCACACGTTGCATCATATTTCTTGAAGCTTTGCAAATTGAAGAAAGCGGCAGCCAAATTGAAGCAATCTAGTAACCCCCAAATGAAGCAAACCAAACCAGGTATCTTTAGATATCGACAAATTAACTATTTATTTTTAAAAAACTAAAATCTTAAACACTACTGAGATAATCCAATATCTAAAGACCTTGTAACTTCTTATTTAAAAATCTAACTCTCATATTTGCATATACTCAAACTAACAGTAGTTTGGTTTTTAATTAGCTGCCCGAAAAAATAGAAAAAAAAGAATAAAGTCTTTGCAGATTACGCTTCCTGGCAAATGATTTTCTAATGCAACACAGTCAAAGTTCACTTGCAGTCTTCTGAGGTCTGATGAGAAAAGGGTCCTTCCAGAGATAGGGGTTCAACTGTTCAGTTCAGCAGCTGCAGTATTAAACTCTTTTATTGATTTAATTTTGAGATACAGCACTGAAACAGGCCCTTCGGCCCACCGAGTCTGTGCTGAACAACAACCACCCATTTATACTAACCCTACAGTAATCCCATACTCCCTACCTACACTAGGGGCAATTTATAATGGCCAATTTACCTATCAACTTGCAAGTCTTTGGCTGTGGGAGGAAACCAGAGCACCCAGCGAAAACCCACGCAGTCACAGGGAGAACTTGCCAACTCCACACAGGCAGTACCCAGAATCGAACCTGGGTCACTGGAGCTGTGAGGCTGTGGTGCTAACCACTGCACCACTGTGCCGCCCAGCGACGAACAGAGCAGATCATTAATTTGTTATTTCTTTAAGGAATTAATTTGGCTTGATGCTTTTTAGAAGTTTGAGAGAGAAACTACCCAGGGTCTAAATTGACTTAGAGAGGGCTCTCCTATTTCCTTCCCGGGCTGGATCAGTCTGTCAACCGTGCATCTCTGCGAGCCAGTTTCAAAGTCAAAATGGACACATTGAAGCCCTGTTCTCCCTCTCTGTATGTTTTTTGCCTGGCGACCAGGATGCACTTTGGCTTACAGTCTCCAGAGCTTGCTGCCTCAAAGAAGTACTGATTTTTTACAGCCTTAAAGGTGCACCGCAATATTTCCTGAAGAGAAAAAAGACACAGGATCGTGACAAGTCTATGAACTACATCAATCTGGACTTAGTGACAACAATCTGACATCACCTGTTTCTGTACCTCTATGACCTAACTCTTGGAATCTAATATAATGGCAATCTACTAAAAAGCAACAGTTAAGTAAGAAAATGAACTATTAGTGTCTCCATGCAGAGTCTTATTGGCCTCACATTTATCTTGCCCATGACTGCACTGCACTGTTCTGTTAACCTACTTGCAATATTGCCAATCTTGGGTTAGATGGTTCAATATAAAAGAAATTGCATTTCTACAGTGTGTTTCATGACCTCAGAACATCCCAAATCACACTGCAGCCAAGTAATTACTTTCTGAAGTGTAGATATAGTCTTAAAGTAGAAAATACAGCAGCCAAATTACGCACAGCAAGCTTCCACAAACAGTAATGTGATAATGACTAGGTCATCTGTTTTGCAAGCTTGAGAGATAAATAAAGCCTTGCTCTTCCTCAAGTGCGATAGGATCTTTTACTTCCATCTGACTGAGCAGACGGGCCTCAGTTTAGCATCTCATGTGAAAGATGGCACCTCTAGCAGTGCAGCACTCCCTTCATACCGCACTAGAATGTCAGCCTAGATTTTGTGCTCAAGTGTGGGACTTGAACTCACAACTTTCTAATACCCTCAGCTGACACTTCTATTCCATTGAATGGACTCCCATTGCCAAGAATGCCATCAGCTGATTTTGCTGGAATGATGTGTGGCATTTCTGCAAAAAGCTTATTCAGCAAGTACCTTAGGACCAATCTACAACAGGGCTGCCATTTGACTTGAAGCTCCAGCAATAGATAGCAGCAAAGATGGGAATGTAACACAGGAATGATTGTTGAAATGTGTACTGCTCTGTAACATGAAACGCTGAATAGTTCCATACAGTCAGCTTTTGAGAGCTTCACCTTAAACATGTGTTTATCTCGTTGTCTCCTTCACAGGTGATTTTGCCTTCAGCTACCTAGGCTCTAAGCTCTGTAATTCCCTCCTTAAACTTCTCTGCCTCTCTACTTCTCTTTCCTCCTTTAAGATGCTCCTTAAAACCTAGCTCTTTGACTAAGCTTCTGATCATCTACCTGAATATCGCATTATGTGGCACTGTGTCAAATTTTGTTTTATAATGCTTCTGTGAAACGCCTGGGGATGTTTTATTAAATTAAAGGTTCACATACATCTAAACTGTTGTTGTAAAAAATCACTGGTTATACCTCACCTAGAGCATTGTGTCCAATTCTAAGTACCACACTTTAGAAAGGATGTCAAGGCATTGCAAAAGGTGTAGAGAAGATTTATGAGAATGCTAACTAATGATGGGGGAATTCAGTTATGTAGCAAGATGAGAGAATCTGGGATTGTTCTCATTCGAGCAAAGAAGGTTAAGTGGAGATTTAATACAGGTGTTCAAAATTGAGTCGTTTTGATAGAATAGATAGGGGTAAACTGCTTCCACTGCCAGCAACGTCAGTAGCCAAAGGATACTGATTTAAGATAATTGGCAAAAAAAAGCCAGGTCAGAGATGAGGTATATTTTTTTCGTAGAATCAAAGAATGGTTACAGCACAGAAGGAGGTAATTCAGCCCATTATTTCTGTACTGGCTCTTTGCAAGAGCAACTCACCTAGTCCCACTTCCCTGACTCTTCTCCGCAGCCCTGCAAATTTTTTTCTCTTTGGATAATAATCCAATTCTCTTTTGAAGGCCTTGGATGAATCTGCCTCCACCACACTCTCAGGCAGTGCATTCCAGATCCTAATCACTCATTGCGTTGAAAAGTTTTTTCTCATGTCACAATTGCTTCTTTTGTCAATTGCCTTAAACCCACCAATGGGAACAGTTTGTCCTTATCTACTCTGTCCAGATCCCTCATGGTATTGAACACCTCGATCAAATCACTCTTAATCTTTTACCAAGGAGAAAAAGCCCAGATTCTCCAACCTATCCACAGTATTGAAGTTCCTCATACCTGGAAAAATTCTGCTGAATCTTTTCTGCACATTCTCTAATGCCTTAACTTCCTTCCCAAAATGTGGCACCCAGAACTAGACACAATATTCCAGTTGAGGACCAACTAGTGTTTTATGCAGGTTTATCATAACTTCCTTGTTTTTGTACTCTATTCCCCTATTAATAAAGCCTAGGATATTGTATGCTTTACTAACCAAATTTCTCAACCTTCCCTTCTGCTTTCAATGATTTAGGCACATATACCTGAGATTTCTCTGCTCCAACACCCCCTTTAGAATTGTACCCTTTAGTTTGGGTGGCACAGTGGTGCAGTGGTTAGCACTGCAGCCTCACAGCTCCAGTGACCCGGGTTCAGTTCTGGGTACTGCCTGTGTGGAGTTTGTAAGTTCTCCCTGTGACCGCGTGGGTTTCCGCCGGGTGCTCCGGTTTCCTCCATCAGCTGAAGACTTGCAGGTTGATAGGTAAATTAGCCATTATAAATTGCCCCTAGTGTAGGTAGGTGGTGGGAGAAAGGTATGGATGTGGTAGGGAATATGGGGTTAATGTAGGATTCGTATAAATGGTTGGTTGTTGGTCGGCACAGACTCGGTGGGCCGAAGGGCCTGTTTCAGTGCTGTATCGCTAAATAAATAAATTATATTGCCTCACCTCATTCTTCCAACCAAAATGAATCACTTCACACTTTTCTGCATTAAATTTCATTTGCCACTTGTCCACCCATTCCACCATCTTGTCTATGTCCTCTTGAAGTTTATCACTATCCTTCTCACTGTTCACAATACTTGCAAGTTTTATGTCATCCACAAATTTTGAAATGGTGCCCTGTACACCCTAGTCTAGGTCATTAATATATATCAAGAAAAGGAGGGGTCCTAATATTGATCCCTGGGCAACCCTACTATATACCTTCCTCCAGTCTGAAAAACAACCATTCACAACTACTCAGCTTCCTGTCATCGAGTTTTATATCTATACTGCTACTGTCCCTTTTATTCCATGGGTTCTAATTTTGCCGACCAGCCTGCTATGTGGCACTTTATTAAATGCCTTTTGGATGTCCATGTACCCCACATTAACTGCATTACCCTCATCAACCCTCTCTGTGACCTCATCAAAAAACTGAAGCAAGTTAGTTAAACACGATTTGCCCTTTACAAATCCATGCTGTCTTTCCTTAATTAATCCATATTTGTCCAAGTGACTGTTAATTTTGTCCTGAATTATTCTTTCTAAAAGCTTTCCCACCAATGAGGTTCAACTGACTGGCCTGTGGTTGCTGGGCTTATCCTGACACAATATTTTGAACAAGGGTGTAACATTTGCAATTCTCCAGTCCTCTGGCATCACTCCTGTATCTATGAAAGATTGGATGATTACAGCCAGTGCCTCTGCAATTTCCACCCTTATTTCCCTCAGTACTTTTGGATGCATCTCATCCGGTCCTAGTGACTTAGCAACTTTCAGTACAACTAGCCAATTTAATACCTCCTCTTTATCAATTTTTAACCAATCCAGTGTCTCAACTGCCTCCTCTTCCACTATAACACGGGCAGCATCTTTTTACTTAGTAAAGACAGATGCAAAATACTCATTTAGTACATCAGGCATGCCCTCACCTCTATGCGTAAATCCCCCTTTAGGTCCCTAGTGGCCTCACTCCTTCTTTTAACAACCTTTTTACTATTTATTGACCGAGAAGACTTTTAGATTTCCTTTTATGTTGGCTGCCAGTCTCTGCATACTTACCTTTTGCTTCTCCTATTTGCTTTTCCATTCCCCCTCTGAACCTTCTATATTCAGCCTACTCACTTTTTGCTTCTCCTGTTTACTTTTCCATTCCCCCTCGGAACCTTCTATATTCAGCCTAGTTCTTCATTATATTATTCACCTGCCATCTGTCATATGCACCCTTTTTCTGCTCCATCTTACTCTCTATCTCTTTCATCATTCAGGGAACTCTGGATTTGTTTGCCCTACCTTTCCCCCTCGTAGGAATGTATCTTGACTATACCCAAACTTTCTTCTCTTTAAAGGCAGCCTATTGTTCAGTTACAGTTTGGCCTGCCAATCTTTGATTCCAATTTACCTGGGCGAAATCTGTTCTCACTCCATTGAATTTGTCCCTCCCTCAATTAATTATTTTTACTATGGATTGCTCCATAAGTTGTTATGATCTAGAATGCACTGCCTGAAATAGTGCTGGAAGCAGATTTAATAGTAACTTTCAAAAGGGAGTTGAACAATAAAACATTCCAGGACTACAGGGAAAGTGCAGGGGTGTGGACCCAAAAAGCTGGCACAGCCACAATGAGCTGAAAGCCCACATTCTGTGCTGTACAACTCTATGGCCGGGATTTTATGTTGGTGCCGGGGTCTCGATGTGAGGAAAAAGTGACACCGAGAACCTCGCGTCACCTCTTCTTTGGAAGACCCGCCGATTCTTGTGACAATCAGGCACTTAAGTAGACAGTGGTGGGCCTTCCATGGGATCAAGGATCTTGGTGACAGAAATCCCGCCCTTAGAGAGCTGCCAACCAATCGGAGGCCAGCAGCTCATCTACTGAGCAGCGCCACCAAGGAGGCAGTGGCTGCTGCCGGTGGAGCAACTACAATGGGACGAGGAGCAGTGCTGGACCTAGGCCATAGGTAGATTAGGGCGGGAGGGCTCTTGTTGGGTGGGGGTTGTGGGGGAGGGGATGTAGGGGGGTCGCTAGCATGGGCAGGGTGGTGGCTCTCAGCAGGCTCCCCCCCCTTCCCATTACCAGGTCTCTTGCTCAGGCACTGTGTCTTTTAATGAGGGACACCCACTCCCCCCACCCCTGCCCCTGGAGCCAGGAAGCAGCCTGCATCGTTTCTGGTGCCATGCTTCGCGTACAGCAAGAGGACTCCGCTGCACAGCTAATTGCAGCCATGGTGGGATGAGACCCTTAATTGGTGAGTCATTGCCCAGTTAAGGCCTCAATTGGCGGCGGGGCAGGAAGACTGTTCACAGGCCTTGCTGCCCCAGACTAAACTTTGGCGGAGGCGGGAACGTGCAGGAATCACCCCGCACCCACCCCTCCTCCACCCACCACCACCATCCCACCTGATTACCCAATTTTATGCTCTCTCTGCCTCCAAACCCACCATGGGGGACAGCATAAAATTCCTCCCTATTACTCCATGTTATTTAACAAAAGTGGAATAATGAGATGATTCTCGCAAAGTGTTGGCACTGACCCAAGGGACAGAATGGCAGCATTTATACATCACATTTCACAATGTCGCACAGCTCTTTACAGTCAAGAAGTGTAGTCACTGTTGTACTGTAGGAAATGCGGCAGCCAATTTGTGCACAGCAAGATCTCACAAAAAGGCAACATGATAATGATCAGATAATCTGTTTTTAGTGACGTTGATTGAGGGACACCAGGGAGAACTCCCCTGTTCTTCTTCAAAATGGTTCAATGGGATCTTTTACATCCACCTGAGAGAGCAGGTGGAGCCTTGAATTAACATCTTATCCAAAAGACAGCATCTGACATTGTAGTACTCCCTCAATGGGAAAGCGAGCTAAGATTTTTGTGCTCAAGTCTCTGGAATAGAGCTCGAACCCAAAACCGTCGGACTCTGAAGTAAGAAATCTGCGTGTGAGCCACAACTGATACCCAACTTCAGTGTTGCAAACTCACTTATGCTTCTAAACTTGTCTTGAAAGCAGATGAAAGAAAATTGGTCAGATTGGTCAGTAGTAGTGGGTGAGCATTTTGGAGATAGCAATCATAATACAGTTAGTTTTAACATAATCATGGAAAAGGACAAAGATAAGACAGGAGTTAAAGTTTTAAATTGGGGGACAGCAAATTTTACGAAACTGAGAAGTGATCTGGTGAAAGTGGACTGGATACAGCTTTTTTGTTCTTTGGGCCTCCTTATCTCGAGAGACAATGGATACGCGCCTGGAGGTGGTCAGTGGTTTGTGAAGCAGCGCCTGGAGTGGCTATAAAGGCCAATTCTGGAGTGACAGGCTCTTCCACAGGTGCTGCAGAGAAATTTGTTTGTTGGGGCTGTTGCACAGTTGGCTCTCCCCTTGCGCCTCTGTCTTTTTTCCTGCCAACTACTAAGTCTCTTCGACTCGCCACAATTTAGCCCTGTCTTTATGGCTGCCCGCCAGCTCTGGCGAATGCTGGCAACTGACTCCCACGACTTGTGATCAATGTCACACGATTTCATGTCGCGTTTGCAGACGTCTTTATAACGGAGACATGGACGGCCGGTGGGTCTGATACCAGTGGCGAGCTCGCTGTACAATGTGTCTTTGGGGATCCTGCCATCTTCCATGCGGCTCACATGGCCAAGCCATCTCAAGCGCCGCTGACTCAGTAGTGTGTATAAGCTGGGGATGTTGGCCGCTTCAAGGACTTCTGTGTTGGAGATATAGTCCTGCCACCTGATGCCAAGTATTCTCCGAAGGCAGCGAAGATGGAATGAATTGAGACGTCGCTCTTGGCTGGCATACGTTGTCCAGGCCTCGCTGCCGTAGAGCAAGGTACTGAGGACACAGGCCTGATACACTCGGACTTTTGTGTTCCGTGTCAGTGCGCCATTTTCCCACACTCTCTTGGCCAGTCTGAACATAGCAGTGGAAGCCTTACCCATGCGCTTGTTGATTTCTGCATCTAGAGACAGGTTACTGGTGATAGTTGAGCCTAGGTAGGTGAACTCTTGAACCACTTCCAGAGCGTGGTCGCCAATATTGATGGATGGAGCATTTCTGACATCCTGCCCCATGATGTTCGTTTTCTTGAGGCTGATGGTTAGGCCAAATTCATTGCAGGCAGACGCAAACCTGTCGATGAGACTCTGCAGGCATTCTTCAGTGTGAGATGTTAAAGCAGCATCGTCAGCAAAGAGGAGTTCTCTGATGAGGACTTTCCGTACTTTGGACTTCGCTCTTAGACGGGCAAGGTTGAACAACCTGCCCCCTGATCTTGTGTGGAGGAAAATTCCTTCTTCAGAGGATTTGAACGCATGTGAAAGCAGCAGGGAGAAGAAAATCCCAAAAAGTGTGGGTGCGAGAACACAGCCCTGTTTCACACCACTCAGGATAGGAAAGGGCTCTGATGAGGAGCCACCATGTTGAATTGTGCCTTTCATATTGTCATGGAATGAGGTGATGATACTTAGTAGCTTTGGTGGACATCCGATCTTTTCTAGTAGTCTGAAGAGACCACGTCTGCTGACGAGGTCAAAGGCTTTGGTGAGATCAATGAAAGCAATGTAGAGGGGCATCTGTTGTTCACGGCATTTCTCCTGTATCTGACGAAGGGAGAACAGCATGTCAATAGTCGATCTCTCTGCACGAAAGCCACACTGTGCCTCAGGGTAGACGCGCTCGGCCAGCTTCTGGAGCCTGTTCAGAGCGACTCGAGCAAAGACTTTCCCCACTATGCTGAGCAGGGAGATTCCACGGTAGTTGTTGCAGTCACCGCGGTCACCTTTGTTTTTATAGAGGGTGATGATGTTGGCATCGCGCATGTCCTGGGGTACTGCTCCCTCGTCCCAGCACAGGCATAGCAGTTCATGTAGTGCTGAGAGTATAGCAGGCTTGGCACTCTTGATTATTTCAGGGGTAATGCTGTCCTTCCCAGGGGCCTTTCCGCTGGCTAGGGAATCAATGGCATCACTGAGTTCCGATTTGGTTGGCTGTATGTCCAGCTCATCCATGACTGGTAGAGGCTGGGCTGCATTGAGGGCAGTCTCAGTGACAGCATTCTCCCTGGAGTACAGTTCTAGGTAGTGCTCAACCCAGCGGTCCATCTGTTTGCGTTGGTCAGTGATTATGTCCCCCGATTTAGATTTGAGGGGGGTGATCTTCTTGATGGTTGGCCCAAGAGCTCTCTTCATGCCATCATACATTCCTCTGATGTTTCCGGTGTCTGAGGCCAGCTGAATATGACTGCATAGGTGTTGCCAGTAGTCGTTTGCGCAACGCCTAGCTGTTCTTTGTGCAGTACTTCTGGCTGCTTTAAGTGCTGCGGATGTTAAATCGCTGGGGGCTTTCTTGTAGTTCAAAAGTGCAAGAAGCTACTAGAAGGAAAATCAGTGGGAGGCATTCAAAAGTGAGATTCCAGGCACAGTGTAGGCATGTCCCCACAAAAATAAAGGGTCGTACTGCCAAATCTAGAGCCCATTGGTTATCTAGAGACTTACATAATATGTTGAAGCAGAAAAAGAAAGATTATGATGATCACAAAAAACTTAATACTTTAGAAAGCCTAGCGGAGTATAGAAAGTACAGGGGTGAAGTAAAAAAGAAAATTAGAAAAGCACAGAGAGCTCATGAAAAAATATTAGTAGGCAAAATCAAGGAAAACCCAAAGATGTTTTATCAGTATATTAGAAGCAAGAGGATAACTAAGAAAAGAGTAGGGCCTATCAGAGATGTACAAGGGAACTTACACGTGGATGCAGAAGATGGGGACAGGGTTCTTAATGAGTTTTTGCCTCTGTCTTCACAAAGGAGAGGGATGATGCAGACATTGTAGTAAAAGAGGAGGAGTGTGAAATATTAGATATGATAAGCATAATGAGAGAGGAAGTACTAGAGGGTCTGACATCCTTCAAAGTGGATAAATCGCCAGTGCTGGATGGATTGCATCCCAGGTTGTTAAAGGATGCCAGGGAGGAAATAGCGGATGCGCTGAAGATCATCTTCAAATCCTCACTAGATACAGGAGAGGTGCCAGAGGATTGGAGGTCTGTGAATGTTATGCCATTGTTTAAAAAGGGTGCGAGGGACAGGCCAAATAATTATAGGCCGGTTAGTCTGACCTCGGTGATGGATAAGTTATTAGAATAAATTCTGAGGGACAGGGTAAACTGTCACTTAGAAAGGCATGGATGAATCAGGGATAGTCAGCATGGATTTGTAAGGGAAGGTCATGTTTTACTAACCTAATTGAATTCTTTGAGGAAGTAACAAGGAGGATTGATGAGGTGTCGTGGATGTGGTCTACATAGATTTTAGTAAGACATTTGACAAGGTCCTGCGTGGTAGACTGGTCAGTAAAATGAAAGCCCATGGAATACAGGGAATTGTGGCAGGTTGGATCCAAAATTGGCTCAATGACAGGAAGCAAAGGGTAGTAGTCGACGAATATTTTTGTGAATGGAAAGCTGGTTCCAGTGGCGTTCCACAGGGCTCAGTGTTGGGTCGCTTGCTGTTTGTGATATATATTAATGATTTGGAATTAAAGGTGGGAGGCGTGATTAGGAAATTTGCTGATGACACAAAAATTGTTTGCGTAGTTGATAGTGAAGAGGATGGCTAAAGACTTCAGAATGACATCAATGATTTGTTTGAGTGGGTGGAAAAGTGGCAAATGGAAGTCAATCGGAAAAGTGTGAGGTAATGCACTTTAAAGCCTGGCTCGGGTATAAAATTAAAACCCGACCTGGGCCCGACCCGACCACAGCCAACCCGAGCCCGACCCCAACCCGAGCCCGACCCCAACCCGAGCCCGACCTGAACCCGAGCCCTTTAATTTTTTTTCGCGCCCGACCCGACACGACACAAATCTCCTTCATCTGTTCTGGCAGCAGGCTATTCCTGCAGCTGGGGTTGTGGGGAATCATGGGTAAGCCTGATCCCGTGACTTCTCAGAAGCAGTGTTCAGCCCGACCTGACCCGAGCCCGAATGCTGGACTCAGAATTTCGACCAATCCGACCCAAACCCGACACATGTAGTTGGGTCGAGTAGGGTTTGGGTCGGGTAGCCATGCTTTAATGCACTTGGGGAGGGCAAATAAAGCAAGGGAATACACAATAAATGGGAGACTATTGAGAGGGGTAGAAGAAGTGAGAGGCCTTGGAGTGCATGTGCAGGTCCCTAAAGGTGGCAGGACAGGTAGATAAAGTGGTAAAGAAGGCATATGGAATGCTTTCTTTTATTGGCCGAGGTATCAAATACAAAAGCTGGGATGTAATACTGGAACTGTAAAAAAACGCTGGTTCAGCCACAGTTGGAGTATTGTGTACAATTCTGGTCACCACATCACAGGAAGGACATAGTTGCTCTGGAGACAGTGCAGCGGAGATTTATAGGAATGTTGCCAGGGCTTGAAAGTTCCAGCTATGAGGAAAGATTGGATAGGTTAGGGTTGTTTTTCTTAGAACAGAGAAGGCTGAAGGGTGATTTAATTGAGGTGTACAAAATTATGAGGGACCTAGATAGAGCAGACAGGAAGGACCTGTCTCCCCTAGCAGAGAGGTCAATTGCCAAGGGGCACAGATTTAAGGTGATTGGTAGAAGGATTAGAGGGGGCATGAGGAAAAACATTTTCACCCAGAGGGTGGTGGGTATCAGGAATTCACTGCCGGGAACGGTGGTAGAGGCAGAAACCCTCAATTCTTTTAAAAGGTACCTGGACATGCACCTGAAGTGCTGTAACTTGCAAGGCTATAGACCAGGTGCTGGAAGGTGGAATTAGCTTGGGCGGCTAGTTTTTTTGACCGGCATGGACATGACAGGCTGAATGGCCTCCATCTGTGCTGTCATTTTTCTGTGGTTCTATGAAAATAAGCTTGGAAGCAGGTATCAGATGAAGTCACCACAGTGTCTGAAGGCTGCCTGCGGTCATCAATAACATCCTTTCCTTGAATATCCATACAATCTGCATTTGATTTCTGGCTAACTGCAGAAACACCACATGACTGAGCAAGAGTAAACAACAAAAACAAAACAAGCTCTTTAATGCAATATTCATGGACACCTCCTGCCAACAAAAGAGAATTTACTCAAACCATAGACAGACATGCTTATGATCATTATGAAAGTGCACAGTTTAAAGAAAAACATGTGAAATTTTTCTCCTTGTTAAAAATAATTGTGGATCAAACCTGAATGTGTTTCAAGATTCATGCTTTTTACTATTTATTCTGGGCAAAATACTGGGCCGCAATATCTGTGTACCTACAGAAAATATGAATGCCTTTAGACTAACGCATGGTAGTATAATGGTTACGTTTCTGGATTAGAAATCCAGAGACCTGGACTAATAGGAACATAGGAAATAGGAGCAGGAGTAGGCCATTTAGCCCCTTGAGCCTGCTGTGCTATTCAACTAGATCATGACTGATCTTCAACGCCATTTTCCCACACTATCCCCATATCCCTCGATGCCTTTAATCTAGAAATTTATTGATCGCTGTCTTGAACACACACAACAACTGAGCCTCCACCGCCCTCTGGTTCAAAGACTACCAAAGATTCACCACCCTCTGAGTGAAGAAGTTCCTCCTCATGTCAGTCTTAAAAGGCTTACCTCTTATTCTGAGACTGTGTCCCCTGGTTCTAGATCCCCCAGGCAGGGTAAACGTTCTATCCACAGCTACCCCGTCAAGCCCTGTAAGAATTCTATATGTTTCATTCATTTTTAGCATCCGGCTGTCATCCATTCCTACGTAAACAAAAACAAAAAACTGCAGCTGCTGGAAATCTGAAATAAGAACAGAAAATGCTGGAAATACTCAGCTGCTCTGGCAACATTTGTGGAGAGAGAAACAGAGTTAACATTTCAGGTTGATGACCCTTCATCAGAACGGTGAAAAGTTTAGAAATGTGATAGGTTTTAAGTAGGTTAAATGGGGGAGGGTGGTAAAAGAACAAAAGGGAAGGTCGGTGATAGGGCAAAAGATGCGAGCCTTTAAATGACAAATTTAAATTCTCCACCTTGCTTTGGTGCTGCCATCTCTGTCCTCGGCCTACTACAGTGTTCTAATGAAACTCAACGCAAGCTAGAGGGACCACAACTCATCTTTCAGTTAAGTCTTCTGGACTCAACAATGAGTTCAACAATATCAGACCATCAATTTTGCCTCCATTTTGATTCCTTTACTTGGCATGTTTCGGCCTTAATCGTGTTTCTCTGTTTTTGTTTTTCTCTTGCTTTTGCTTTTAGATGCCGGCTGCTCATTAATCTGTGATTCATACCTCCTTTGAAGACACCTTTTGTTTCTTTACCTGTCCCATTGCCACTCCATCTGGTTCTGCCCAACCAACTCTTTATTCATGTAATGTCTCCTCACAGATCTGAAACGTTGACTCTGTTTCCGTCTCCACAGATGCTGCCTGACCTGCTGAGTATTTCCAACATTTTCTGTCATCCACTCCCAGTTTCCTTGAGTTTAATACAACTGACTGGCTTGCCAGGCCTCTTCAGAGGGTAGTTAGGAGTCAACCACATTGATGTAAGACTGGAGTTAGTTCCAGATGGATAAAGACGGCAGGTTTCCATTCCTAAAGGACATTGAGGACATTAGTCAACCAGTTGGGTTTTTAATGACAATCTGACAGCTTCAGGGTAATTTTCACTGATACCATATTTCATATCAACAACAATAAGAACTTACATTTGTATTTTTATTTTTATTTATTTTAGAGATACAGCACTGAAACAGGCCCTTCGGCCCACCGAGTCTGTGCCGACCAACAACCACCCATTTATACTAATCTTACATTAATCCCATATTCCCTACCACATCCCCAGCATTCTCCTACCACCTACTTACACGAGGAGCAATTTACAATGGCCAATTTACCTATCAACCTGCAAGTCTTTTGGCTGTGGGAGGAAACCGGAGCACCCGGTGGAAACCCACGCGGTCACAGGGAGAACTTGCAAACTCCACACAGGCAGTACCCAGAACTGAACCCAGGTCGCTGGAGCTGTGAGGCTGCGGTGCTAACCACTGCGCCACTGTGCCACCCCCACTGTGCCATAGCGATGGAGCGGAAATTAGAAGTAAACCAGTGCTGGAAAGAACTTGCATTTATATAGCACCTTTCACAATCTAAGGATGTCCCAAAGCTCTTTATAACCATGAAGCATTTTTGAAGTGTAGTCACTATTGTAATGTAGGAAATTGTAATGCAGAAAATTGGTACACAGCAAGCTCCCACCAACACATGTTGCCCTTGTTCTTCTAGGTGGTAGAAGTCACGGTTGGAAGGTTTTGTACGGAGGTATAAATCCACAGTTCAGTACTCCACTGTCTATTCTTCATGCACAAAGCTAAACAGGAAATACTTAGTGGAATGTAGGTGTCATCACATTTCACTTTACAACAGTAATCACATAAAGGGGAGTGGAAATCTGGAACTCATTCCCCCTGATAATTTCAGAAATAAGATTGATAGATTTTTGCTAGGCAAGGGTTTTAAGGGTTATGGAATCAAGGTGGAGTTAAGATACAGATTAGCTATGATCTAGTTGAATGGCACCACAGGCTCAAGGGGCTGAATGGCCTGCACCCGATCCTGTGTTCCTACATGTTCTCTGACATCCAACATCCTGGATGATATTTATCCTTCAACCCAACATCACTGAAATAGACGATCTGATCATTATCATGTTGTTGCTTGTGGGATCTTGCTGTGTACAAACAAGCTGCCCTGAAACCTAACTTCAAGAGCCCTCATTGCCTTTAAAGCACTTCAGGATGTCCTGAGGTCGTGAAAGATGCTATGTAACTATAAGACTTTCTTTCAGTCAAGCTCAATTATGTCCTCACCTGATGCCGGTGCACGTTTAGCACCAGGGATCTATGAAGAGCAATAAGGAACAGGATGTCCTAGCTGGTATAGCCCTCTCTGACCCCAGGGAGGCTGAGACTAATTGCAGAAAGTCTAATTGTGCCCCTGCTGAGGTTCTGTAACCGTTCCACGTGGGGCTAGATTCAGTGAATGTGTTAACCAATCCCAGAACACTGCTGTAGGAGTTGCTGAAGCCAGTGTCTGAGACTCAATTACCTTCAGCTGCACAGGCAGCTTTTGACGTGTTGGACCGCACCATCCTCCTCCAATATCTCTCCTCCATTGCCCTTCTCAGTTAGGAATTAAATCATTCTTCTCTTGTCATTCTGAAGAATATGAAAGATGGATTCCAGCTTCAATCCCCGGTCAGGACTGAGCTGAGCGGGGAAGAGTACAATTAGGCACTTCTGACTATTGTCAAAGAGCTTTCATTTCCTATATTGTGAACTAGCCAACAAACCTGTATAAAGTATTTTTGTGCTTTATTTAAGGCAATTCTAAATCAATCCTTTGGTTTCACCATTGTTTAAAATAGAATACAGCGTAACTTTATATGAATGCATTAACCAGAGGGAATTAATCCTCTTGGGGAGGAGGGCAGCAGAGTCTTAGTTGTGATGCTCCCCAGAGACAAATAACTCCCTGACACTCACTATCTTGCCACGCACATGAGGATAGTAGGCTAACTGGGGTGAAGTAATGAAGTGGTAGTCGTAATCTGTGGAAGTGGAATCAACAAGATTGGCAAAGAAGGGAAATGAGTCAGAGGGACAAAAAAATATTTCTAGCCTCCTTCCTCTGTTTGCCTGAATAATGCCGATTCCAAAAACCTTGAGATTTCTTTTATTCTCTATCAGCTAGGGAGCTTCATTCTGTGGGTTTGTGCTAGAAATATCATTTCTTCCCACTTTCTTGCTAATACAGCTCCTGTAAAAACCACCTGCTGCAAATCGTTTCGACAACCTTTACCTCGCCTATTTTTACAGATTAGTCGCAAATCAGAAAATGCGCTTCAAAATGCTTTGTTGTGTTGTAAGATCATTTGGCCGTTTCCTGCCAACACAATCAGCACAAGGTGATCTCAATGTCGCAGCAAGTGTTCAAGAACAATAGCGAGAGAAAGGGGGGTAGGGAATGGAATGAATTCCAATTCTCCAATCGCAAAGCGAAAGAACAAATAACTCGACAATGGAATAGAAGGCATTAGGGCAAGGAGAGGATAAATAGCTTCTAGGAACTTGAGGGGTGAAATGGACTGTGGCTTAAAAGGAAGGGATTATTTTGACTGCAGAGACAAGCATCTTGCTCCTTAAGGAATTCAGGGCTCTTGCAGCTTGTCACTCTGATCTAGCATCTGCAACACACTTGCACTTGCAGAAAATCTAAGGTGAATTTCGTCTGTGGTTTCTCCCCCATCATTTTTTGCAGCAACCTAAAGCAACTTATGTGAAGCTTGTGTGTGTCTGTGTGTGTGTCTATGTGTGTGTGTCTATGTCTGTGTCTATGTGTGTGTGTCTATGTCTGCGTCTGTGTCTGCGTCTGTGTGTGTGTCTGTGTGTTTCTCCTTGGTTGCTAAATTACTTTCCTTTCTGTCATTAGTTATTTCCTCCTTCTGTTCCATTTCCTCTTCATTCCTGCACAGCATTCCCTTCCCTGATTCAGCAGCTGCTGTTTGACAATAGATCAGTAAAGGGAAAAATTGTGCTTTCTCTTTTTTGTTAAACTCCCCCAACCCCCTTGCAGATCTCATTGTTAAGCTTCATTCATCGATAGCGACAGATTTCCAGGGTTCACTTAGCTCTAAGCAATTATTACTGAGGGCTGCATATCCCTTTTCAGATTATACACAGATACTGATACTGGAGTTACCTTGGGAGGATGGATAAATATGTCGGGATCACTTTCACCGGATGCCCATCCTGAATTTCGTCTGATAAATTGATGAATCTTCAAAAAATATATGACAAATATTCAATAATTCATCTATTTTTCCCCAACATATTGTTCATCACAAGGCTGCTGACTCTTTATAGTAGCCTTTGACTTTTGGTAGCTTGTCCCGATAACCATCCTTCCTTTGCCCAGATGGTCGGTGTTGGCAGGTTCTTTGACCACAGGAAAATCGGAATTGAATCCAAATCTTAACTAACCCTCATAACTCCGAAAACAACAGCTTGCATTTATATCGAAAGATTGAACAGGCTGGGGCTTTTTTCTCCAGAAAAGAGATCACTGGGGGTGACCTGATAGAGGTCTTTAAGATTATGATAGGGTCGACATAGAGAAAATATTTTGCTTGCAGGCGAGACCAAATCCAATTGCAGTAATATAATGTAGTCAATAATAACTCCAATAGGGAATTCAGGAAAAACTTCTTCACCTAGAGAGTGGTGAGAATATGGAACTCATTACCACGAGGAGTAGTTGAGGGGAATAGTATAGATACATTTGAGGGGAAGCGAGATAAGCATATGAGGGGGAAAAGAATAGAAAGATATTCTGATGGGGTTAGATGTAGACGAGTGGGAGGAGGCTCATGTGGAGTATAAACACCTGTTGGGCCGAATGGTATGTTTTTTTTCTGCTGTAAAAAATTTTAACTTTCTATATAGTGTCTTTAACATTGTAAAATACCCCAAGATGTTTCACAGGGAAGCCATCAGAAAACATTTGACACTGAGCCACATAAAGAGATATGAGGAAAGGTGACCAAAAGCTTGGTCAAAGAGGTGGGTTTTAAAGAGCATCTTCAAAGAGGAGAGAGCAGTAGAGAGAGAGAGAGGTTTAGGGAGGGAATTCATGAACTTGGGGCTTAGACAGCTAAAGGCACGGCTGCCAATGGTGGAGCGCTGAAAATTGGGGATGCGCAAGAGGCCAGAATTGGAGGAGTGCAGAAATCTTGTAAGGTGTAGGGAGCTGGAGGAGGTAATAAAGATAGAGTGGAGTGGGGTTGTGTAAGGCCATGGAAGGATTTGATAAAAAGGTTGAGAAATTAAAATCTAAGTGTTGCTGGACTGCGAGCCAACGTAGGACAGTGAGCACAGAGGTGAACGGGACTTGTTGAAGTTAGGATACATGCAGCAGAACTTCGGATGAACTCAGGTTTACAGAGGTGTATGGTGAGAGAGGGTGGTGACATGACTCAACCATTGTCCACACTGCATTGTATCAGGTGCTGTCACACAGTATTCGGGAACATAGTTAAACCTTTTCCCTCCCTACCCCACTAACACTAGGAACATAGGAACAGGAGGAGGCCAAGTAGTCCCTCGAGCCTGTTCCACCATTCAATGAGATGATTCATGGCTGATCTGTGACCTAACTCCATATACCTGCCTTTACTTCATTACCCTGAATCCCTTCGGTTAACAAAATAAATTTACCAATCTGTGATCTAGAATTAACAATTGATTTAACATGAACTGCCATTTGCAGAAGAGAATTCCAAACTTCTACCACCATTTGTATGTTTCCTAACAAACCTAACAAAGCTGAAATTGACACCGACTGACTAAGAATTCATTGATGAAATCAGTCTGTATGGGTATGACACCAAATAGTGTTATTATCCACTCGGCCATGGGGTAGCATATTATTGATTTTTTTAAAAAAGTCCAATTTATAAATGTTTTAAAAGCAAACTGAAACGTTTTTGTTAATTCATTCTGGATAGAGCTAAGTGGTGCAAATGTTTCCATTCTGCCCTTGGCAATGTAAAAATCCATTTCACTCGACGGACACCATTAATACTTCCTGATTCTCATAAACCGCATTCTGATTATTGATTCGCACAAAAAGGTGTCTGCCCAGGTGTCCTGGGAATAGTGCTTTTCAATAGGACCTGCCAAAGGTTCTAAGTGTTCATGAAATAAGTGATAGGGAGGAAGAGAGAAAGGGTAGGAACATTCCTTTATAATATCAGGAGCCCCATCAACAATGCTTCTATTCTGTAACTGAATCTATTATTCCTTGCACAAAGAGCCACCCATTGCTGCATTCTGTCTCCCATCACACTATGTATGAGAAAAGACCCTCTAACGTTGAATGCCTGGACTGCAAGAGATGCTGAAAGCTGCCTGTAAAACTGCGATACTGCTCAACTCTGGATGTATCCATTACTGCACAGGTGGGGCTGACTTTGAACATGTAAGATGTCTTTCTGTTTATTTATCCTGTGCATTTTTTTTATTTGAAACGCTGGTGGACCAATTTGTGTCCCATTGCATGTGGAACTTGAAACTGAATGATTACAGTTTCATCTCCATTGTTATTTAACTTTGAGGCATGAATGGTAAGGTTTCTGTTTTATTTTGACGTCACCTTTCACTAATATGGCTGGACTCTGTGCTATCTATAGCTCTTGCTTAACTTGCACTTCTATTAAAGCTTATGAATTGTAATGTGAAACAGTTACCATCTCCTAATGGTTTCTACCTGTGGAGCAGCTCTGAATGCTATCAGATTGCTTTTGCTTTCTCTTTCAGTCTCCCCCACCCTTCAAGCTTATTTTTATTGGTCGCACAGAGTGACACCACTATTCCTGACTAGAGTGGAGATGGTTGAGTAATTTCCCATGTCAATGGCATCTGAAGACTGCACTGGGATTGATTTTACGCATATAATTTGTATTATGTAACTATCACCACTCCCTGCATTGTGCTGGAGAAATAATCCCACTGTACTCGGGAGACTTGGTTTGCTATAGTTTTAATCATGAGTTTGGAGATTTTCAAGTCCCAGCCTCTGTCCTCACCTCATTGGCTGGCACGGTGGCATCAATATTCACTCTGCTCTTTATTGTCCGTTCATTTTCCCCTCTCCCCTCCAAAACGTTCTCGTTCATTGTTTGGGCATACAGTCCCAGACATGACATGTTGCATTGTACCACAGCTTTGGTTGAGATTCGGCCACTTAGAACAGACCGGGTCTTAAACTGGGGTCTTTCTCGTCTAGACTGGGTAAACACACTGAGTCATTGCAGGAAGGTTGATTCCATCAAAACCATTGAACCGGTTTGCAATAACCAAGGAGAGATGTTAGCTGTCATCCTGATTTTTCTGCTGATATTCTCCCATTGATCCTGTCCTTTCAATGCTTTTCCAAGACTTTGATTGAGATGACCTTTTGTGTGGTATTGAGCACTTTACTTCTCTTTCCCACATCTTAAAATCTGGTTATAACTTATTAAAACTACCATCATCCTCTATATAAAAGTTCAGATCAGTTTTATATGTTAGCACCTTGTTACGGCATGTGGTGTGACATGGGTGGTTTCCACTGTTCAACTCCCCACCTGATCACAACAAGTGTATTTGTATTAGAGTTTAGCCCCTTGGCGTTTTATTTTTCAAATAACTGGACAGCGACAGGTTTTCTTATAGGTTTTAAAAACAGAAAGTCAATTGTTTATTGATCAATACATCTTATCCCGAAATTGTCACAACTGCATTCACTCACACGCATACACACGTATACACACGCATACATACACACACACACACACACGAAGAAACAGATAGAGAAAGGAAAGAAGAAGGTGCTTTTTTTAGTGGGGAAAAAGATTATGATAACCCTGTTGAATTCTCTTGTGAGTCAAGTTCTAGATGGATGCAGGTCTGAGATGATTATAGATTTCTCCCTTGATTGAAGGCTCTGTTGAAGATGGTGGGTTACTTCTAGCTCTGATTGCTGTATCAGTACATATCAGATTTTTTTCAGCAGGCCACTGTATTTGCTGGCTTGGCTGCAACTCAAGTATCTTCACCTTCTGGGTCAGTCTCTCTCTCTCTCTGTGGCTGTCTTTTTTTAAGGTAAAGCTGTGTCACCTCTCACCTCCAAGTAGGAGACATTCTCCTCTCTGCCCCATGGTGATTACACAATTGCCCAGAACATGGCTACTTCACACCACCTTTGTTTCAGAAGAAGACATTTAATTCTGGAATATTTTAAGGTAGGTGTGAGATGGTTTCCATTAACATCTTTTGGCTTTGAATATTTGTCCTTTGTCTTTGTCAAACTGTTTGAATACACAAAAGGCCAATCCCCTTTTCTTCGGTGGCCATTTTGGACCATTGTTCACTTTTAAAAATAAAGGTTCATTTTCTTAAAGACAAAGTCCGTTTTTCAGAGTTAGTCCATGATTGTTGTATCATTGTACTTGTGTTGTGCATGACAACAGTTAAAACAACAACAAAAACTTGCATTGATGTCGTGCCTCTAAGGTAGCAAAAAAGCGTTATCAGAAAAAAATTAGTCACCAGCCACATATTAGGATAAAATTAGGACAAAAATTAGGACAAAAGCTTGGTCAAAGAGGAGCAAGTGATAGAAAGGCCAGAGGTGTTTAAGAAGGGAATTCCAGAGCTCAGGGCCTAAGCTGATGGCTTTGCCACCAATAATGGAGCGATGGAACTCGGGGTATCTCAAGAAATGCCTTTTCTTCCTGCTGCAGCAGATAGGTGAGAGTAAAGGGAAGTGAGGGGTGTCATACTGAGCTGTATAACAGAAGAGAGATGTTGTAGAAGGATAGTGTGGTTGCCCATATCAAAGACTACAGAGAGGTCGGACAGGATGAGGAGGGATAATTTACTACTGTCTCAGAAGATGACATTGGTGATTTTGATTAGGTCCATTTCAGTGCTATGGCGGGAAGAAAAAAACTGACAAGAGGGATTCAAACGAGGAGTTGGGAAAAAGATGAACAGATTTAGAAGGCATTGGAGATGGGGTGGCAGTTTGAAAAAAACAGAGGGGGTCGAGGGTAACTTTTTGCAGAGGGAGTGATGACAGCTGCTTTGAAAGGTAAGGGACAGAAAAGGGAGAGATGGAGGAAGTAAGAAGACTAATAAAGAAAAATAGGAAGAAAGGAAGAGGGAGAGAAAAAGGAAAATAGAGAGGGAGAGAAATAAGTTACAACTACAGAGAGAGGCAAGGCCATGAAATGATTTAGACATAAGCATAAGAATTTTAAATTTGAGACATTGTGGGACCAACCATAACATCACTTGCCTCCACTAAAACCTCAGCTCCTGTTCCGCTGAAACCCTTAGATGTTCCATTATCACCACCGCACTGAAATATTCAAATGAACCTTTATCACTTCCACACCTGCGCATAGTTCAATGTCATCCTAGCTTCCCTTTCTTCTTTATTCTTTTAGTCCCTCTCTCTGCTACACTTCTTTCTCTCTTTCACTCTTCTTCTCTATCTTCATTCCTCTTTCTCTGTTTTTCACTCCCCCTTTCTTTCCTCTCTATCTCTCTGTCTCTCCTTTTTCCCCTCCCATTGTCTCTTTGCCTCTCGCTTTGTTTATTCCACTTTAAGCTGATCTATAAGTGCAGGAGGGAGCTCATTGCTGATCTAATTTGGAATTTCATGCCCAGATGAGTCTAATTCTTACATTTATTTATTCTTCTTTTCTTAAATTAACAGCTCAGAAACGCTCTCTCAAAGTTTGCTCTCTGCTGACTACTGAGCCCTGGGAGATTGGTGTTAAAGCTTGAGCAAAATTCAGTGGGTCAGAATTAATAGAAATTATCTAGCTGAAATAAATGGGATTCTGATTATGGGTGAAGCCAATTTTGCATGAATAAAGCCTATTTTAGACCAACACATATTGCTGTGAGCTTTATCCTTTCAATCTGATGGTGTCTTGGATCAAAACTGAAAGGGAGCTCTGTACTGGAGGAAAAGCTTTCTTGCTGGCTTCACTGCGTATTACTTCCTTGTATTTAATTTGACAAGTGCATCTGGATGATTTTCTTGTAGATCTGAACATAGTTACAGACATTTAGCAAGCAGTCTAGTCACATTTTCCTTTTGCCAGTTTTCACCTCACTTGACAGAAAGGACTTGGTATCAGAGAAGCATGGAATCATACAGCATTGAGTTAGATCAGTTGGTTCATCATATTTGTGCCGGGTCTTTGAAAGTGCTATCCAATTAGTCCCACTCTCCCTCTCTTACCCCATAGCCTGCCAATTTTTACCTTCAAGTATCTACCCAATCTCTCTTTTGAAAGTTATTATTGAATCTACTTCCCGATCATAGCAACTTGCCGCACACACACAAAAAAAATTCCTTATTTCCCGACTGGTTCTTTTGCCAATTACCTCAAATTTGTATCCTCTAGTTACCGAGCTGGTAGAAACAGTTTCTATTTACTCCATCAAAATTCCGAATTATTTTGAAAACTTTATTAAATCTCCCCTTAACCTTGTTACGGCCAGGTGAGGAGGAGGTCTCGGGCTCGCCTCTTGCCCTTTTGTTTGACCGCAACAGGGTTTATTCCTTTTTTAACATCTCAGTGAGTGTTTTACCTTTTCCTTTAATATGATTGTGAAAGAACCAACTGGACAGGTTTTCTTGAGTTTAAACAAGAAAGAGGTGAGTTTATTATACCTAATACTCTAACCCCAATTTAAAAATACAAAAAAAAAATGCTACACATTCACACACACATTCACACAAGAGTCACACGCAGAAATAGATTACAAAGATGAAAGTAGGTTTTTTGGTTAGATTAAAGTCCAGAATAAATAAAAGTTAAATACACCGTCAGTGGGGTTGGATGATTCAGCAGTTTTCCGACTGAAGTTCTATTTTTGAAAGCCTTTGGTGGTCAAAGTGCACTTTGTGGCTGTCCTGCTTTGCTCAGGGTTTTCTTGAAGGCAGACTGGTAGGTGGCTCTCTTCCCCTGGTCTCTGGCTGTAGCAGTCTGTAAGCTTGGAAGGTCCACAGTTGCAGACAGTTTTCAAACTTGATGTTTTCTGGAGAGAGAAAGAGAGAGAGTGAAAGGGAAGCCCACAGCTTTCTCTGCTGCTGCAGTCTCAGTTACTGCTTGTCTTCTTTGTCCAAAGGAAACAAAACCAGCTTCCCCCCAAGATGGACATATCGTCACATGGCTGCTTCAGGTTTTCTGGAACCTTCTAATGAAATTCAAGGTTAGGAATTGGCCCCAGGATGCCAATTTACACTTGGATGGGGTTTGCTCTTTCAAAGTCAATATGTTAGGATGGCCTTGACTGTCGTGCTAATGAAGCCATTTTAGGTAATTCAATCACTTAGAGTAAGCCATTGTTCTGAGTCCATGTTGCTCAAGTCTCTGACTCTGGGCGGATCTTTTGAATATGAAAAGGTGTTTCAGATGCAAATTGCAGTGGCCATCTTGGCTGCTAGTTCTTTTTTTAATATTCCTGTAGGATTTTTTCTATTAAAATTCTAGTGTAAGTTTCCAACCAATGAAATTAATATTTCTCATTTGTCATATGGGGTTTTCTTGACAACCTTCACAACTCCAGTTTCTCCAGTCTCTCCAAGTAACTGAAATTCCTCATCACTCGTACCATTCTAGTAAATCTCCTCTGTGTCCTCTCCAAGGTCTTGACATCCTGCCTAAAGTGCACAATACTTCAGCTGAGACCTAATCAGTGATTTAGAAAGGTTTAGTATAATTTCCTTGCTTTTTCACACCATGCCCGTATTTATCAAGGCAAGGATTCCATATGCTTTCTTTAACAGACTTTTCACCTTCCAAGATTGGAAAATGTACACCCTGAAGTGTCTCTGTTCCTGCACCCCCTTTAAAATTGTACTATTTAGTTTATATTTCCTCTCCTCATTTTCCAAAATGCACCGCTTCACACTTCTCTGTGTTAAATTTCATCTGCTATGAGTCTGCTCATTTCACGAGTATGTCAATAGGTCCTACTGAAGTCGTTTGCTAGCATCCTCATTGTTTGCTACCACACCTCAGATAAGCATTACCAGATTACTGTTTAAATGGGGGCTACAAAAATCTAACCCAAGGGCCATTCTTCATGTGGGAGCACAGACAATGAGTATGGGCAGGCTCCTTAACCATGTGGGCATTACAACTAAACAAATGTTATTCTCCCCTCCATGGCATGTAGAAACAGGAAGTGGCCATCAGCTTCGCAAGCCTGTTCCACCATTCAGTTAGATCATGGATGATCAGTACCTGAACTCCATTTAACTGCTTTGGCTCCATTTCCCCTAATGCCCTTGCCTAACAAAATATTAATCAATCATAGTTTTGACTCCCCCAGTCTCAGCAGCAATTTGGGGAGAGTTCCAGATTGGCATTACCCTTTGTGTGGAGAAGGGCTTCCTAATTTTGTTCTGGTACAGTTGGCTGATTTCTTTATCCTTCCATAGCCCAGTGGATCCTGAACCCAATTACAAAATGTCAACTGCTGCCTGGTTGAAATGAGTTCATGGAACAGTGCAAAAACTGAACCCAAGCCCTTCTGCTATGTATTCCACCAGGTAGTGTCTCTACCCACTAGGGCCACTTGAGGGAGCTCCACAGTAACTTTAAAAAAAACATAATTGGCCTTTTATTTTTCATTAACATCTGTTACTGGTGGGAGCAACAGTGGTTTCAAAGGCGTCCGTTGTGGCTCAGAGAGTAGCACTCTGGCCTTTGGGTCAGAAGGTTGTGGGTTCAGCTCCACTCCTCTGCAGTACTGAAGGAGTGCAGCGCTGTTGGGGGTTTTGTCTTTCGGATGAAACATTAAACCGAGAATCTGCCAATTTCACAAATGCTTTGTGAAAGTCAAAATAAACTACATGATGGGAGCTGTTAGATCTTCCTTTTCTAAATCCATACTGACTGTTAACAGGAAGTTCTTGCTATTGCAGTACTTCTCGACCCTACACTGTAGCATTTAACTTGCTATTAATATTAATCTATTGAGGCTTTAGGTAAATCAGCTTGATTTGTTCCTTAATTTATATACTTCACAAAGTTCTGGTTATTGTCAAATGATCTTTGAATTTACTTGTACCCCTCTCACCAACCACCTTCCCACCTCTCCCACACCCTCACTCCCCTCCGTTAATTGCTGAGAATTTATTTGTAATTCCGTTGGGTTTCCTGCTGAGCTCCATCTGCTTTCGATTTATTTTCTTCACAGGACGGCACTTGGCTTTGAAATGTTACTCTTTTTTTAAAAAGCCGTTAAATAATGTTAGCAGTGAAACTGGAAATCTAGGTTAGTGCTGTCTGGGATGACCTTTGTTCAAAAGTGAACATGGGTTAGAATCATAGAATCTT
Organism: Heterodontus francisci; assembly: GCF_036365525.1. NCBI lineage: Eukaryota > Metazoa > Chordata > Chondrichthyes > Heterodontiformes > Heterodontidae > Heterodontus > Heterodontus francisci. Next base: position 10,322,779 of record NC_090387.1, read on the forward strand.
ACAGCACAGAAAGAGGCCATTCAGCTCCTCATTCCTGTGCTGGCTCTTAGAAATAGCTGCCCAATTTAAGCCCACGTCCCAGAGTTTTCCCCATAACCCTTGAAATTAGTCCTCTTGACGTACATAAGCAAAATACTGCAGATGCTGGCAATGTGAAATTAAAACAGAAAATGCTGGGGATTATCAGCAAGCCAGGCAGCATCACTAGAGAGAGAAACAGATTTAACTTTCTGATGAAAGATCATTGACAAGAAATGTTTACTCTGTTTTTCTCTCCACAAATGTTACCTGACCTGCTGAGTGTTTCCATTATTTTCTGTTTTTACTTCTTTTCATGACCAATTGCCTTTTGAAATTTTCTATGGAATCTGGTGCATTCCAGATCTTAATAACCTTTTGTGTGATGACATTTCTCCTCATTCCCCCTATACTTCTTTGACAATGATTTCAAATCTATGGCTGGCTATTGATAGAGTGGTTGGTGACAGAGGAACGAGTGATTTGAGACAAAGTGAATGAGGGAGACAGAGACTGAGCAAAGCATGACAAGACAGAGAAAGCACAGTAAATGAGGTGAGACCCCTCAGAGCCAATGGCTTCTCCAATAACAGTCATGGAGTCATTTACGGCACAGAAGGAAGTCATTCGGCCCATCAAGTCCATGCCAAATCTCTGCAGAGCAATCCAGTCAGTCCCGCTTCCCTGTTCGATCCCAGTCACCCTGAAAGTTTATTTCCTTCATGTGCCCATCCAATTTCCTTTAGGAACTAGAGTCAGTTATAACAAAATAGCTGACTGGCAGCAGTAGGATTCAAACCCATATGTCTGAAGAGACTGCACTCTAAATCCAGCACCTTCGACCACTCAGCTAGCTCTACCAATGTCAGCACAAACTAAAATGATTTTTCAAAATAACTTGGCCATAACAGTGCGTGGCCTTGCAAAGTTTCCCCGTCGGAAGAGAGGATGAGAGGGATTAAAAGAAGGAAATTGCTTCAGTTTAAAATGGAAAGAATAAATGCTAGCATAAAAAAAGAGAGTAGATGGATGAATATTTCTGGGTAGAATCCTTCAAGAGAATTGGGGCTTAGGGGAGCCCTCATATATGAACATACGTAATTAACCACCAGGAAAAGTCGAGGTGCTCCATCAAGCTTGCTCTAAGCCTCTGATGGCTGAAGCACCATAAATAGACACCCCCCTCAGCTCCACAGCCATGTAATCTGAGAGAAGCAAAAAAAAAAGAGAAGAATCTCAGGCCCCATAAGGGGGAAAATGAACGCTAGAAAATGTCTCTCCCTCAGCCAATCAAAACCAGTCCAGGAGATTACACGGACCAAGTGCTATATATAAAGACACTTTCCTTCTACTTGATGTGATTTCTGCCCCAGTCAGGAACCGATCCAGTTCCCTTATACAGAGGCAGCACGCAGCACACCAGGCAACAACACGTTCCAGAGGTTCACTACACTCTGGGAAAAGAAAGGCCACCCAATGTCTACTCTTACTTATTATACTATTACATTGTTCAAACTGAATAGAGGGTTTAACAAAACTATAAGTTTACTGGGATGATATTTGAACTGAGAGGTTATAACTATCAGAAAAGATTGAACGGGCTGGAGCTCTTTTCTTTAGACATGTTGGGTTGAATGGCTTGTTCCTTTGCTGTAAATACTGCATAGTGGAAAGAGAAGGGGGAACAAAAGTAAAGTTCAAGAGCTCAAATATGCTAACTTGTTTTGCAAAGAACCTCTGAACACACTTAATACGCCTTGGGATTGAAGTTATCGAGTTGTCTCCCTTCTTTTAGTTTTGGTGTAGTTTATCTGGCGCTCCATGTGGAAAGCAAAGGTTCAGGTTCTGTCAGCTGTAAGGTAAGGCAGCAGGTCAGAGTGGCTTCACTGCAACTGGCTCGCTTCATCAGACATTACATTTATAGATCGTAGTTATGTGGGTTCGTTCATGATATTGGTGCCCCCAAAATAATGGTCAATGTACTATGGGAGATGGTTGCATAGATGTAATTTCACTGGGCTGGTAATCTAGAGACCTAGGCTAATGCCCTGGAGGATATGGGTTCAAATCCCATCAAGGTAGCTGTTGAAATTTACATATTAATTAATTAATTTTAAAAATCTGGAATTGAAAGCTAGTGAGTATTGGTGCCATGAAACTATTATTGATTGTTGTAAAAACACATCTGGCTCACTAATGTCCTTCAGGGAAGGAAATCTGCTGTCCTTACCTGGTCTGGCCTACATGTGACTCCAAACCCATAGCAATGTGGTTGACTGTTAACTGCTGTCTGAAATGGCCTAACAAGCCACACAACAGCAGGAAATCAGGTTCCGTGTCCTGATCAGGGGATATTGAGTGTGTCTGTCAGTGGCAGGGAGCTGCTGCTGGAGATTGAGCGGAATGAGTGAGTATTGAAACTTTCCTCTGCTGCGTCAACTTTTCCTGAAAGTGATTGAAATCTCAGAAACAGAAAAATTTATAGCACAGGAGGAGGCCATTCGGCCCATCGTGTCCATGTCAGCCGACAAGTAACCAATCAGCCTAATCCCTCTTACCGGTTCTTGGTCCATGGCCTTGTAAGTTACGACACTTCGAGTACACATCCAAATACTTTCAGAATGTTATGAGGGTTTCTGCCTCTACCACCCTTTCAGGCAGTGAGTTCCAGATTTCCCCTCGAATCCCCTGTAAATCTCCTGCCTCTAAATCTGTGTCCCCTGGTTAAAGACCCCTCCACCAAAGGGAATAGGACCTTCTTATCCACCCTGTCTAGACCCATCATAATCCATACACTTCGACTTAAATCTCCCCTCAGCCTCCTCTGTTCCAAAGAAAACACCCCCAGCCTATCCAATCTTCCTCATACCTAAAATTCTCCATTCCTGGCAACATCCTCATAAATCTCCAATGTACCCGCTGTGCTGTAATCATATGTTTCCTATAGTACAGTGACTAGAACTGCACGCAGTACTCCAGCTGTGGCCGAACCAGTGTCTTGTACAGTTCCAGCACAACTCCCTGCTCTGATATTCCATACCTCATTGTTTGGCCATTGCAAAGGCCTTTGTAGCATTGTACATTGAGTTAGTATTCGTTAAAATCCCAAGGCGTTCTATACTTATGTGAGGAACAAGAGGATGGCCAGAGTGAGGGTAGGGCCGATCAGGGATAGTGGAGGGAACTTGTGCCTGGAGTCGGAGGAGGTAGGGGAGGTCCTAAATGAATACTTTGCTTCAGTATTCACTAGTGAGAGGGACCTTGTCGTTTGTGAGGACAGCGTGGAACAGGCTGATGTTAAGAGGAAGGATGTGCTGGAAATTCTGAATGATATGAGGACAGATAAGTCTATAACCCTGGGAATTATAGACCAGTCAGTCTTACATCTGTAGTGGGCAAATTATTGGAGAGGATTCTGAGAGACAGGATTTATGATTATTTGGAAAGGCATGGTTTGATTAGAGACAGTCAGCATGGCTTTGTGAGGGGCAGGTCATGCCTCACAAGCCCTACTGAATTCTTTGAAGATGTGACAAAACACATTCATGAAGGAAGAGCAGTGGATGTGGTGAATATGGATTTTAGCAAGGCGTTTGATAAGGTTCTCCATGGTAGGCTCATTCAGAAAGTAAGGAGGCATGAGATTCAGGGAAAGTTGGCTGTCTGGATACAAAATTGGCTGGCCCATAGAAGACAGAGGGTGGTAGTAGATGGAAAGTATTCAGCATGGAGCTCGGTGACCAGTGGTGTTCCACAAGGATCTGTTCTGGGACCTCTGCTCTTTGTGATTTTTATAAATGACTTGGATGAGGAAGTGGAAGGCTGGGTTAGCAAGTTTGCCGATGACACGAAGGTTGCTGGAGTTGTGGATAGGTGTGGAAGGCTGTTGTAGGTTGCAACGGGACATTGACAGGATGCAGAGCTGGGCGGAGAAGTGGCAGATGGAGTTCAACCTGGAAAAGTGTCAAATGATTCATTTTGGAAGGTCGAATTTGAATGCAGAATACAGGCTTAAAGATAGGATTCTTGGCAGCGTGGGGGAACAGAGGGATCTTGGGGTCCATGTCCATAGATCGCTCAAAGTTGCCACCCAAGTTGATAGGGTTGTTAAGAAGGCGTATGGTGTGTTGGCTTTCATTAACAGGGGGATTGAGTTTAAGAGCCGCGAGGTTATGCTGCAGCTCTATAAGGCCCTGGTTCGACCACACTTGGGATATTGTGTTCAGTTCTGGTTGCCTCATTATAGGAAGGATGTGGAAGCTTTAGAGAGGGTGCAGAGGAGATTTACCAGGATGCTGCCTGGACTGGAGGGCATGTCTTATGAAGAAAGGTTGAGGGAGCTAGGGCTTTTCTCATTGGAGCGAAGAAGGATGAGAGGTGACTTGATAGAGGGGTACAAGATGATGAGAGGCATAGATAGAGTGGATAGCCAGAGACTTTTTCCCAGGGCGGAAAGGGCTATCACAGGGGGCATAATTTTAAGGTGATTGGAGGAAGGTTTCGGGGAGATGTCAGAGGTAGGTTCTTTACACAGAGAGTGGTGGGTGCGTGGAATGCACTGCCAGTGGTGGTAGGAGAAGCAGATACATTAGGGACATTTAAGCGACTCTTGGATAGGTACATGGATGATAGTAGAATGAAGGGTAGGTAGTTAGTTTGATATTAGAGTAGGTGAAAGGTTCGGCACAACATCGTGGGCCGAAGGGCCTGTACTGTGCTGTACTGTTCTATGTTCTACTGTTCAAGGAAATTAGGGTTGGGCAACAAATGCTGGCCTTGTCAGAGATGCCTACATCCCAAGAAAGAATTTTAAAAAAAACAATGATGGGAAAGCTGTGTAACTGCCATCAGCTACATTTCTTCAACATAATGACACAGATTTACAAGCTCGTATAGTTCTTGAACAATTCCTTAAGTCCTTGAGCTAAAGCCGTAAAAGTCACCAATCTTCCAGTTGATGTTGGGTGGACAATGTCCAGAATGTCCGGTGACTCAGGATTCCAGGAACTGAAAGTAATTTATCAGGAAATAATGAGCCACTTGGAGATGTTACTGTGGGGACGTGCTAATTTGGAGATTGAGTGTCAGCCTTAGCTGTGTGGTAGTACCTGCACCTCTGAATCCACAGAGACTGGAGCAGTTCATCTAGACTGACATTACAGCGCAATACTAAAGGCGTGCTGCACTGTCGGAAATATCATCTTTCAGAAGAGACTTTAAAAGTCCTTTTGCCCTCTCACATGGACATTAACGATCCCTAAAACAGACTATCAATTTACTGTTGGTGGGGGCTTGTTTGTGCCAAGCTGTCTGTCGTGTTACACTACATTACAACAGTGAGTTCACTTCAAAAATACGCCATTTGGCTGAGAGCACTTTGGGAAGTTGAGAAAGGTTTCTTTCAACTGAAGTGCCTTGCTTGACACACATTGTGTAGCAAAGGGAATGGAGGTAGCTGGAGTTAATAGAGCATTCCAAATCTTGATCTCCCTTTTCTTTGCCATGTTAGAGTCATGTTAAAACTTGAGGGCAGAGTTAAGAAATGCGGCCAACTGACCCAGTGATGATAGGATTGTAGAGTAATCAATGTGGTTCAACTAAGCCACCCTTGGAAAGTAGTTTTCTCAGAATCCTCTGAAGGCAGCTGCAGTGCCACCAAAGGCAGAAAGGGCCGAGATAAGACACTGAGCCTGTCAGTGTGAGTTGGATTAACATCTCATAGAAATACAGATGGTAACACAGGCCTATTGCAAAAGCAAAATATTGCAGATGCTGGAAATCTGAAATAGAAACAGAAAATATTGGAAACACTCAAAAATTTGTGGAGAGAGAAACAGAGTTAATGTTTCAGGTCAATGGCCTTCCATCAGAATTGGAAAAGGTTTGAGATTGGACAGTTTATAAGCAGGTGCAGAGTGGGAGGGAAGGGGAAAGAAAGGGAAGGGGTGAGGAAAGAATAAAGGTTAATGTCTATGATATGGTGTAGAGCGGGAGTGAGTTCATAACAAAAGGAATGGGTGCAAGGCAAAGGGGGTGGCAATGGGAAAAAAAGGAAACAAATGAAGGGCACTGGGTAGGAAATGTTTTAGAAGGAACTGATGCCAAGTTTCATGTGTTCCAACCTCAGGCAAGTCAATACTCGATACACCCCATGTGGACAACACTTCAATTTGCTAATGCTTCAAATTTGCAGCTTTCAAACAGCCTACTGTGATCAACATTGTCACCAGCATCACATGGCTATGCTGATTTATATGATTGAAAAATAATAATTAACCCCGTATGCTTCAGAAATACCTGAGTGCAATAATCATAAAATTTGGTTCGTCTTGCCTGTGCTGGCTCTCTGAAATAGCTATCAACCCATTTAACTGGTTCTTCCCCATATTCCACCTCCCACCCATGATCAGGCTCGGTAACTCCTCCCAGCTAGCACTCAGTGTAACTGATTTTCTCTCCTGATGCTAAGGCAGCACCCCACCCCCTCATAGTTACAGGTTCAGTATCTCCGCTCTTATCACTGACCATGGTCCTGAAATTTCACTGGGATTTCCCCAAGTCCGTCACTGTATCTCTAGCAGGAGCAGTTGAACTCTCCAGAAACAGCGGAGACCTGGCTATCAGAAACTGAGGGTTCCCTGCCAAATTCTGGGGCTTCTTTCTCTACTGAGGTTATTCCAATTCCCTCACACTGTTGAGCCAAGTAACCCATCCCAGCCATTGTGCTGTGTAACTGACTATCTCTCATCATGTTAATCTACTTCCCTCACACTTTTGGGTTTAATAACTCCTCTTCTTGTGATAGTAAACCAGCTCCCTCCAATCCATCAATAAAGTTATCAACACCCCTGTTAATTTGGGGACAGGATAGCCACACTTCATTAGCACCACAATGGAGTCACATACAGGTGACACGATGGATTTTGACATGCCTGATGCCTTCACTTTGTGTATTTGCAAACAAACCAAGAGGAAAAGAAATTTGCTGGCAAATATTTTTCTTGTAAGATGCTACCCCTTTAACACGAGAATATGTCAAGATGAACGTGTATGTTCCAAATTACTTTCAATGAGAAAAGCCAGTGGTCCGTGAACAGCAAGAGAGAATTTATTTTAGAAAATTTGGAGCAGCATAAGAGAAAAAATATGGATTAAAAAGTGAAAGTCAATTAAACTGTGAATGCAAACCATACTGACTCCAGTGTACTGTACCTAACAAGCCCGGTCAGATAGATCTCATAACACTTCGATCCCATTTACAGCTTTGAACAGAGTTCAGGATTTTTCCAGTCTCTAGTTACACTGGAGTTTCTGAGTCAAAACAAACAAGTTTTATTTTTCACTCCCATATACCATGCATATGTTAACAGTAACTACCTACATTTAATTGGCCTTTAATCAAGAAAATAGATACAGACAATGGACACTGCTGCAATATCAGTGACTCATTTTATTTGTGTTCATTTATTGGACTCTTTCCTGCTAGTCGACAAAAATGGGATTAAAAATCAATTACTCTTTTGTTTTCAAGGTGCGGGGAATGTACATACTGGGACGATGTGATAAATCCAATAATATGTTTCCTTGACATTATCCTGTTGAACAGGTGGGAGTTGAATTTGGAGTGATTGGTGTAATTCGTTTCATGCCGTCACTGAGAATTTGAAAAACAAAAGAAAGACTTGCACTCATGTGGAAGCTTTCATGATTTCAGGACATCCCAAAGTACTTAGCAGCTAATTAATTACTTTTTTGTGTTGATATGTGCGAACTGCAGAAACCAATTTACACACAGCAAGAGTAAGGGTACAGTAGCATAGGGGTCATGTTCTGGGTTCAGTAATCCAGAGTTATGAGTTCTAATCCCAGTGCGAAAGCTGGGGAATTTCAATTCAATTAATTAAATAGATGAGAAATAAGAAGCCAGTCGCAGTTATGATGACTATGAAACTACTTGATTCTTACTTACATTTAAAAATAAACACCCATCTGCTTTACGAATGCCCTTTAGGGAAGGAATTTTGTTGCCATTACATAGTGTTACGACCAGGTGAGAAAGCGGTCTCGGGGTTTCCTCTCAGCCTTTTCCTGGTTTGACCGTAACAGGGTTTAATTTTTTGAAACACTGTGTTTTTAGCTTCCCCTCAGTGAATCCTTGTTCACTGCTCTCCAATTGTAATGGCAAAGAAATCGACCAAACAGGTTTTCTTAGATTTAAACAAGAAAGGTGTAAGTTTATTAACCTTAAAGCTCAAATTTGGTTAAAACTACTAAAAACACGATGTGACCACACTAGCATGCATACACGATAAACACACACGCAGATAGAGACAGAAAAGGAGAAAGAATCAAGGGGAAAGGTTTGAAGCAATAGCTGGAGTTCACTTACTGTCTTTTGAGTTTGATGTAAAGTCTTTGATTGCAGTTCGATCTTGCTATCTCATTGGGGCCCAGTGCACTCTTTTAAACTTGTTTCGATGGTTTTCTGTCTTCTTGAAATCCAGTTGCAGTCTCTTCTTTTCGTGAGAGAGAAACAGGGATAGTCCTTCCTTCTCTTTTGCCTTCAAATTGCCGTCTGACCCAAACAGTTCTGTGAACACAATTCAAACCAAACCTGGGCCAGCAGTCCAGTCATGTGACTAGCTCTTTTTATCAGGACAACCTGCCCGGCGAGTTTTGTGGATTCTTTCAATCTTAGTAGACATCCTCAGTAGGGGGCTGGACTCCTGGCTTTCACACAGTCAATGTCTTGTGATGAAAATCCATTTGGTTAATTGAATCAGGGAGCAGTTCCATTGTCTTCTCCAGGCAACTGTCTCTTATAATGCAAATGTTTCCGGCCGCTATCCTGTTAGAATGCAGGTGCAGACATGTTTTCAGTCCAGTAAAAGTTTAAAATTAATGTTCCATATGATGAAATTCGTATCATTCTTGGCAGGTGTGGTTTTCATCACAATAGTCTACTCTACGTGAGACTCCAGACACACAGCAATATGGTTGATTCTGAATTGGCCTAGCAAGTCACTCAGTTGTATTTAAGAAGGAAGCTCACCACCACCTTCTCAAGGAAATTTAAGGGTGGGCAATAAATCAGCCCTAGCCAGTGATGCTCACATTTTGTTAATAAATTTTAAAAAGTGTTATAAACAGCAATGAGATAATGACCAGCTTATATATTTTTAGTAATGTTGGTCAAAGGATAAATGTTGGTTAATTCATTGAGTATAATGCCCCTGTGCTTCTTCATAATATTGCCATGGGATATGTTATGTCCACCTTAGGAGGTAGTCAGGATCCCAGTTCAATGCCCTATCCAAATAACTTCTGACCAGGCAGCAATCCTTCAGTACTGCATTGGGACTGTCAGAGTAGATTATGTGCTCTGGAGTGCAATTTGAACCAATGACCTTCTGATTCGGAGGAAAGAGTCCTAGAAATGAAGCCATGACTGACATCCAATTTGTTAAATCAGAAACTCCTTTGCGGTCCATAGTGATGCTGGAAATCTGAGTTCATGACTCCTTCATAGGAAGTTTTCAGAAAATGTCTGATTATGAGGTTTGAGTTGGTCAATCACAAGCTTTTGTTGCATTATCAGAGCCCATCCATTAGCTGTCACTCGAGTGTTTCAATACTGCATTGACTCTAACTGGGTGGGGCTTGGTAATACACAGACTGCCACTGGAGGATGCTGATGAAGATATCCTCACATCAAAACAAATGAAGTGTTACTCCAGTGTTGTGCAGGTTATCTTCTGGTTCAGTCAGAAATGCAGACATAAGGGCCAATTTCCTGAAAGGGTCCTTTTATTCAGAGTCTCTCTCACTGGGAAATCCTGAGTGTGTTCTCTATGGTTTTCTTAGATGACCATGGAAGTGTACCTATGATTTCCCAACAGATGAGGCTCTGAACCAACAACACAATTGATAAACCATGCCCACAGTCCACAGGCCTGAAACTAGTGGAAATTCACAACCTGCAAATTCTTCACAGTACCATCTGGGCAAAGTGGGATGTGGGTTCAGCACAGACTGATCATAGAATATTACAGCACAGAAAGTCATGATGATCAAGTTTGGCTGTACCAGTTGTAGTTTATTTTATGTCTGGTCTCAGTCGAAGGAATGAGAGGGGGGATTTTCCATTGTGACACTCCATGTGCGAACTGACACTGATTGGAATCGTATCTTGGGGAGGTAGGCTATTAATTCTTGACCTAAATGGTCAGTTAATTGACAAGCACTCTTGATGGGCAGCAGAAGCCAAAGTGTAATCAAAAGGAAGAAAGACTTGTATTAATATAGTGCCTTTCCAGACCTCCCAAAGCACTTTACAGCTAATGATGCAGTTTTGGAGTGTAGTCACTGTTATAATGTAGGAAAAAAAGTGTCTCCTTTAGTTCAAAATGGGCTTCGATCTACACTGCAAAACTCCAATATTCAACATCAGTTATAATGCACCGCCAACCTCACTCACACAAGAAAGACAGCTGATGGGGTAAACGGAAATGCCACACTGGCATATTAGCAGGTGCTCTATGAAACTGAGATTCAGGAAAATTGTTGGACCTGATCTGAGAGTCCCCAGTGGGACAGCGTACAGAGCCTGAGCTGGTAGTACTTAATGTTAACACAGAGTTGAAAAATTGGCAACTAACCTATTTCTGTAGACCTTGGGCTAATGATCGATTTGGCTGAGTCAGCATTTCCTATAACTGGGTGATTGCTATACGAACATAGGAGCAGGAGTAGGCCATTTGACCCCTTGAGCCTGCTGTGCCACTCAACTAGATCATGGCTGATATTCTACCATTTTCCCACACTATCCCCACATCTCTTGATGCCTTTAATATCTGGAAATCTATCGATCTATGTCTTGAACACACTCAGTGACTGAGCCTTCACCACCCTCTATACCTGCTTCTCTCTCGTCGTCTGAACCTGCTAAGGTATTTCAAGTTCAACAAGCAACCGTCGATGAGTGCAGCGCAGTATTGGATATAATCTATTTGGAACTGGACATTCAATTCACTGGAATGTTAAATACATACCAGCTTAAAATTAGAGTTCCAAGCTTTTGAGGTGCTGCTGAATAGAACATTTGGTTGAACACCATATGCATCACTTACAGGATATCAAAGCACATCTTTTCTGAATTTCCTCTAGGCTGACTGCATAGACAGAATACCAGGGAACACATGGGTGAGAAGAGACACCAGCAGGGAGACTCAAATGGACAGATAGGGAGAGACACTAAGAGCTGAATTTTTAGGCCCTGATGCGGTTGGGCATGGAAGCGGATGGGTGCGGAATTTCACACTGCCAGCTGGCATGCCAGTTTCCCAGCTCCATTCTTCCCCTGGGCCATTTTCCCAGGGATGTAAAGGGGGGCCAGCAGGGCTACCTGCCTGCAAGTGGCACGTAGCTGACTAAGCTAATTAAAGGCCTATTAAGGCCTATTATCGGAGGCTGACTGGGATTTTCCAGTTGGCCTCCAGGTCCCAACAGACAGCAGGAAACAGTGCAGCTGCCTGGAGATAGCCTCCTGCCATCAGATCAGGGGACTAAAGCTCCAGGCAAGCTTAGAAGCCCTCCCTCCCTACCTGGCTTCAGCTGCACCCACAGGCCACTCCCCCCTTCACAATGGTCACCCGCTTACTTTAAGTTCGTAAAAGTTGGAGAGAGGCGCCTCTATCTTGGGTTGCCCTCCCCGTCATTTACCTTGAATGCCATCCTGCTTCTGCCTCTGAGCTGGAGAGCCTCCTATTGGCCTGCCAGCTATGAGAGCCTGCCCATCATCCTTAATTGGACAACAAGCCTGCCCTCTGGCCACTAATTGGCCAGTTCAGGGAAAATCATAGGTGAGTGATTGTCCCCCACACAGTGCGGGTTTCTGATCCCTATTTGAGCCTGACAGTGGGATCCTGAAGCTCACAGAGAAAATCCTGCCCTCGGGGAAGGTAATCAAGGAGGAGGGGAGGGGGGAACACCAACATGGGACTTATTGGGTAGGGAGAGGAGGCAGGTAATTTGGGAGAGGAAGCAGCATAACTATTTTGGTTTTGCTTAGTTGTGTGAGTTTTTGTAAGCACAGATTAGCAGTACAATACCTAATATTGCCGTAGTACACCTTTAAGTGGGTGTGGTTACATTTTCAGTGCATCTGGCTAGAGAGGAAATGATGTAACATACTATGTGACTGAGTCTCATTCGGAGTCTGTTGCTGATCAACAGACATGTACAGATGTTCCGTTACAATGTAATGCCATGCTACTGCTCTCAATAAAGGAACCCACTATTTAAGTGTTAACTGACCCCTAATGCATTGTTACCGCCTTGATATGTGACATCTTAATAGGCACAAGGAGAATAAAACACATTATGAGGGCAATGGTAGGATTTAGCCAGCGGTGGTGAAGTTTTGAAGATTTGACCATCCGTAGCGCGGAATCATCGACAGTGGAGAAACTGGAAGCGGCTGGTAAGGAATAACGAACTTTGGAGCCAAAACCACTCAGTCGACAAAGAGTGCGTGGTGTAAAAACTGAAGACAGTTATGCAGCGAGTTCTGTAAGTTTTAAAATTGGAACAGCGCATTGGGAGGTATAGAACTGGGCAGCACTCAGCTAGGGAAGGCAAGTTACAGGCAGCCAGATCGATTGCGAGCAAGGGAAATCAGAACCGTCGTTGAAATCAGGCAGAAAAGGGTCGCGAAAGTTAACAGCGAACAGGAAAGTAAAAGTCTAGAAAAGTCTACATTGCCATTACAGGCTGGGTAAGCATCGTGGTGCATCCCTGCCACAGCCAAACTTTGTGAGCAGAGTCAGGAAAAAGCACATGAAAGTGACAACAGCACCACTCCTGTTAACTAGTGCTTCAGCAATCGGACAAGCTGTGGCAAACTGAGGACCTGCGGTGTTTACAGTCACTGCAGCATTCAGGCCCTAAGCAGCAAAACAACAGAGGCACCATTTCAAAACACAGAAAGCAACAGGAAAGTAGTGAAAAACTGGAAAAATGACTACAAAATTTCCAAGAATCAATTGGAATGCTACCGATTTATTATCGGAGTTCAGGCTGTTCAAACTATGAACAGAGCTTTGGTTTGTTGACCTGGGAATGTCTAAGCCAGATAGGCAAGCTATCAAAATGCGTATTGCAATTGGAAACAAAGGCCTACATCCATTAAATACTCCTGGGCTCACTGAAGAAAACCAAGGGATACGAAGCAAATCTGGACGACTCTAGAAGAACAGTTAAGAGTCCAAATTAATTTTGCCTCCATAGACTAGAGTTTATGTGTTCCATCAACATTCCATGAGTCCATTGACCACAAGGTGCAGGGAAAAGCGTGCATACTGCGACTTTTCAGATGCCGAGCTATCAGAAATAGCTGAGCTGTTGATTGCATCCACACTGATCAATGCATTTCAGAAAGACCTACTAGGTAAACACAAAGATTGCAACATTGATGAACTGTTTAAGGACGAACGCAAATACGAAGCCATTATTGCAGGCCGACAAGGCCTATGTACAACCTCGACAGTGGACACACTGAGAGTACCCAAGCCTAGGAAGCCGTGTAAGAGACATGGACTTCTACACACGACAAAGAGTTGCTCAGCATTCCTTGATTTCTGAAAAGTATGCAGCATGAAGGGTTACTGACAGAAATAATGCAGAAGAGTAAACGCTGAAGGAGCTGTGAGGAGTCGCACAAAGTGACCACAAGCAGTTGGTACATTCAGGCAGCAATAAAGACTGGAGCAGAATCAGCAGGAAAAGCATACATAAGGTGGTGGATAAAGAAGACAGTAGCAATGAAGAGCAAGCTGATGTGAGCGGGGGTGAGCACACTTTCCATATCGTCCGTATCACAGAACACAGAGACGTCATTGCAACACCTGAAGTTTTTGCCACGATCAGATTATTTGGCCACAAAAAGTTGGGGAGCCAGTGGCATAGTGGTAATGTCACTGTACTAGTATCCCAAAGATTCAGGGTATTGCTGTCAGGACAAGGGTTTGAATCCCACCATGGCAGATGGTTCAATTTGAATTCAATTAATAAATCTGAAATTAAAAGCTAGGCTAATGGTGACCGTGAAACTATTGTCGATTGTTATAAAAACCCATCTGTTTCACTGATGTCCTTTAGGGAAGGAAATCTGCCATCCTTACCCGGTCTGGCCTACATGTGACTTCAGACCCACAGCAATGTGGTTGACTCTTAAATGCCCTTTGAAATGGCTACTCAATTCAAGGGGTATTAGGGATGGGCAATAGATGCTGGTCGAGCCAGCAATGCCTACATCCCATGAGCAAATAAAAAAAAGATACAGAGGCGCACAAACATACTCCCTCTGCAGATTCTCCAAGAAATGTATCCAAACGAATGGAAGGCCATGGTGAAAACAACTGCAGTAAAATTGTCTGCATACAATGCATCAGCCATTCCATCGTGAGAGTGTAAATACAGCTCGTCATCCTGGATGTCGCAAATGTTCCACATCATAGAGACAAAAGGTCCAGTGATTGAAAGTCTACCAGCATGTGGAAATCTAACCTTGGTCACGATACATGGGATCATGAGTTCCGAAGAAGGGTCACTGACCTGAAACGTTAACTCTGCTTCTCTTTTCACAGATGCTGCCAGACCTGCTGAGTGGTTCCAGCATTTCATGTTTTTATTTCAGAAGATACACCCATCACTTCAGTCGGCGATCTAACAGCACATTACCCAGATTGCTTTGATAGAATTGGCAGCTTCCAGGGAGTCGCAACTTTACATCTAAGGCAGGATGCTGTACCATCAATCAACCTCGCAAATGCACCATCCACATTCAGTCCAAGTTGAAAGTCGAACTGAACAAGATGGAAACCAATGGGATCATCAGAAAGGTACAAGAACACACGGATTGGTGCAGCTCAATCATGAGTGTAGTCAAGAAAGACGGATCAATTAGAGACTGCCTGGATCCAAGAAGGTTGAACAAAGCGCTCAAGTGTTGTCCTCACAAGTTTCCCACACTGGAAGAGCTTAACCTGAAATTCACAGGAGCCAAAACTTTTCTCAAAACTAGATGTAAATAACACAACTGGTTATCAGCTAGTACATTCGGCTGAGAAGTCTCAAGAGCTGACTACATTCTATACCCCATTTGGTCAGTATTGTTTTCAACATCTTCCTTTTGGACTATCAATTAGCCAAGATCTCTTTCAGGCACATATGGATCATATTATTTGTACAGTACCAGGTTGCATTGCGGACAACATTGCTGTAGTGGGAAGGATGAAACAGGAGCATGACAGATATCTACATCTCCTGATGCAAGCAGCATGCAAAGAAGGGCTGGTATTTAACAGTCACAAATGCAAAATTAATGTACAACAAATTAATTTTTTGGGGTCAATATACTGAAGTGCAGGTATTCGTCCTGACCCCAGCAGGCGGGAGGATGTTCATGAGGTGCCAACACCCCAAGATAAGGAGAATCTCCAATGTTGTTTAGGTCTCAAACTTTTTATCTCCCCATATTCCAAATTTTGCACAGGACGCGTTATCTCTACGGGAATTATTGAAGCAGGAGGTGCCTTTTCTTTGACACGAAGACCACCCATGTCTTTTCCAGAAACTGGGAAGGTCGATATCGGAAGCACCGTTGTTACAGTTTCATGACCACAGAGAGGTGACCACTCTCGAAGTGGATGCATCCCGGAAAGGATTAGGAGCATGGATCTTACAGAAAGGCAAGCCCATTGCATTTGTATCAAAATCTTTGTCTGCAGCACCATCAAACTTCTTGAACATCGAGGCAGAAACATTAGCCTTGGTGTTCGGAATTATATGTTTTCACACCTACCTAGTCGGGAAGAGATTCTTGATAGGAACAGACCACAAACCGCTCAAGATGATTTAGAAGAAGCCATTGACTAGTGCACTGCTGAGATTGCAACACCTTTTTGTAAAAATACAGGGTTACGACTGCAACATGTGGTACAAAGCTGGCAATCTTATGGTTACGTCCAACACGCTAAGCAGGTTGCCCAATCCAGTGAAGACTGCAGAATTAAACGTTGATTTACACATCAATTTGATAGACATAGAGCTAGAGAATATACTCCATGCCTCCTTTATTTCCCCCTCATGAACACTGCAAATACTGATCATTAAAACCATATTTCACTGCCCTAAGGACTGACATCTCTCAATTTGACAAGACAGAAGTTCAAACGCCTGCTGCTGTCCTTCCTTTAAATGCATTGAATAACTCACTGCACCATGCGGTAATATATGCAATGCATGCACCATCATTTGCTGGGCCAGTAAACTAAAAAGGCTAGCAATTTTTACTTAATGATCGAAAAAGGTCAAGAGGCTAGAGAAATCAGGGAACAGTCAGATATTAGACATTTAAGTGGTAATGAGAAAGAAAGTTTTATTCAAATCATGTTAATTTTTATTCAGTCATCCTCTTGTGTCTTCTGTATATTTAATATATTTCACTGGAAGCTTTGCTGCACCCTGGGCAGGCCTAGTCTAGCAAAGCCTACTATGTGATCCAGAGTATTTTAATTAATAACAGATTAAATTCACCCCTGCCGTTTGCTGGGTCAATTTATGCTGTCGCTTCTGAGACTGAAGGAAAAGCACAAAGGCTGATTTTTTTGTCAAAGGCAGAAGGAGATTGTAAAAGTGTCACTTGATGAAGGGTGGTGCATTCAGTTAGTCTCTAACCTTTCACTTCTGGGAATTGAGTTCCAATCCCAGATTGTACCAGTATCTTAGAGTACAGTGCAAAGTTCTGATCTCCATGTTACAAACGGGATATAGAGGCACTGGAGAAGATGCAAAACAGATTTACAAGAATCATACCTGAACTCAGGTTATAACTATTAGGAAAGATTGAACAAACTGGGGCTATTTTCACTAGAAAAGGGAAAGTTGAGGGGTAATCTAATAGCTGCTTTAAAATTATGGAAGGGTTTGATAGTGTAGATGTAGAGAAGATATTTTCACAACTAGGGTTCATAAATATAAATTTAGAGGGAATTCCAGGGCTTAGGAATAAGACGGCTGAATGCACAGCCACCAATGGGGCATATGGTGTGAGCGATGCACAAGAGGCCAGAGTTAGAGAAATGCAGAGTTCTTCGGAGGGTTGTACAGCTGGAGGAAAATACAGAGTTAGGGTGGGAGCAGTGCTATGGAGCAATTTGAAAACAAGGGTGTAAATTTTAAACATGATGGCCGGAATTTAATGATGAGGCGGTGGCCCCACTCACTGACCGGAAAACCGGGGGTGAGCCCACTTCTGCCAGCCCTGGAAGCCACGCTGCTATTATGCATGGCTCAGGAAATTAATTGCCTACAGTCATGGCTTCAGCCCCTATGAGACAAGGGGAGCTAAATTCTGGCCAATGTCTTCTGATGATGTCACTGAAAAGCAGCATATATTTTATATATATATATATAAACAGGATGGGGATAGATCCCTGAGAGACTCAAAAGATAATGGCATACAACAGTGGGGAGGCATTCGAGGAGGATGATACAGTCAACACTAGCGTCAAAGGTTGCAGGCATGTCGAGAAGGATAAAAAGGGATAGTGCATCACAGTCGCAGAGGATGTTATGGTGACTTGGAATTAAGTTGGTTTAGTGCTATGAAAGGGGCAGAAAGCTAATTGGATAGCTCAAACATGGAATTGTGGGAATTTGGGCATGGTTTTGGGAGGTGATAATGGGTTCACGGACTTGAAGAGAGGATGTGGTTGAAGATTGGGTGGCAGTTTGTAAGGAGGGGCAAGAAATGGCAGATTGGAAAGGGAGGGTGAGCAATACCTGAGGAGAGGGAACCATTTACAATATCTGCCAGAATGGGGGCCAGGAAGGGAAATTGGGAGAAAAAAAAGAAAGGCTTGCATTTATATGGAACCTGTTATGACCTCAGGATTTCCCAATATGCTTTACAGCTAATGAATTACTTTTGAAGTATAGTAAATGCTATAATATAGGAGAGGTATTGTGGGAGTACCTTCACCACATAAACTGCAGCGGTTTAAGATGGCGGCTCACCACCACCTTCTTAAGAACCATTAGGATGGGCAATAAATGCTGATCTTGCCAATGGCGCCCACATTCTGTGAATAAATAAAAAAAGCAGCAGCCAATGTGAGCACAGCTAGATCCAACAAATAGAAATGTAATAACGATTAGATAATTTGTTTTTAGTGATGTTAATTGAGAGATTAACATTGGCCAGGACAACAGGAGAACTCCCCTGCTCTTCTAATCATCATTTTCCAGTCATCACTGAATACAGGTGTGGTGCCAGTCACTTGGAGAACTGCTAACGTTGTACATTTGTTTAAAAAGGGAGCGAAGGATAGACCGAATAATTACAGGCCAGTCAGCATAACCTCAGTCGTGGGCAAATTATTGGAATCAAATCTGAGACAGGATAAACTGTCACTTAGAAAGGCACAGGTTAATCAAGGATAGTCAGCATGGATTTGTTAAGGGAAGATCTTGTCTGCCCAACTTGATTGAATTTTTTTGAAAAAGTAACAAGGAAGATTGATGAGGGTAGTGCAGTTGATGTGGTCAACATGGATTTTAGCAAGGCTTTTGACAAGGCCCCATGTGGCAGACTGGTTACAAAATAAAATCCCATGGGATCCAGGGAGTTGCAGCAAGGTGGATACAAAATTGACCCAGTGGCAGGAAACAAAGGGTAATTGTTGACGGGTGTTTTTGCGACTGCAGGGCTGTTTCCAGTGCTGTTCTGCAGGGCTCAGTACTGGGTCACCTGCTTTGTGTGGTATATATTAATGATT
This sequence comes from Heterodontus francisci, assembly GCF_036365525.1. Classification (NCBI taxonomy): domain Eukaryota; kingdom Metazoa; phylum Chordata; class Chondrichthyes; order Heterodontiformes; family Heterodontidae; genus Heterodontus; species Heterodontus francisci. Next base: position 10,341,636 of record NC_090387.1, read on the forward strand.
TGGATGTAAATGTAGGAAACAAAGATTGGCCATATGGTAGATAGCGAGGAGGATAGCTGTAGGCTGCAGGAAGATATTGATGGTCTGGTCAGATGGGCAGAAAAGTGGCAAATGGAATTCAACCCGGAGAAGCATGAGATGATGCATTTGGGGAGGTAAAACAAGGCAAAGGAAAACACAATTAATGGGAGAATACTGAGAGGTGTAGAGGAAGTGTGGGACCTTGGAGTGAATATCCACAGATCCCTGAAGATAACAGGACAGGTCGATAAGGTGGTTAAGAAGGCATGTGGAATCCTTTCCTTTATGAGCTGAGGTATAGATTATAAGAGCAAGAAGGTTATGCTGGAACTGTATGAATCATTGGTTAGGCCACAACTTGAGGACTGTGTGTAGTTCTGGTCATCTCGTTGCAGAAAGGATGTAATTGCACAGAGAGGGTACAGAGGAGATTTACGAGGATGTTGCCAGGACTGGAAAAATGCAGCTATGAGGAAAGATTGGATAGGTTGGGGTTGTTCTCCTTGGAACAGAGAAGGCTGAGGGGAGATCTGATTGAAATGTACAAAACTGTGAGGAGCCTGGATAGAGTGGATGTGAATGGCCTATTTACCTTAGCAGAGAGGTCAGTGACTGGGGGCATAGATTTAAAGTGATTGGTAGAAAAATTAGAGGGGAGATGAGGAAAACATTTTTCACCCAGAGGTTGTTGGGGGTCTGGAACTTACTGCCTGAAAGGGTAGTAGAGGCAGAAACCCTCATCTCATTTAAAGGGTGTCTGGATGTGCACCTGAAGTGTCGTAACCTGCAGGGCTACAGACAAAATGCTGGAAGGTGGGAATAGACTGGGTGGTTCGCCATTTGGCCAGCGCAGACATGATGGGCCAAGTGGCCTCTTTCTGTAAATTTCTATGATTCTATGATTCTTCAAAATAGTGCCATGGCATCTTTTACACCGAGCTTCGTCAATATAAAAGACAGAACCTCCAACATTGCAGTGCTCCCTCGGTACTGCACTGGAGTGTCAGCCTGGATTTTGTGCTCAACTCTCATTGAGTAGAACTTAATGACTCAGAAGCAAAGATGCTATTGACTGAGCCACAGCTAACACCAAGCAACTTGCAACAGTTTAGTGGGATCAGGGTCGAGAGAGCAAGAGATAGGTTTCAATCTGTGTTGATCAGCTCCACACTAAACCCATATTTATTAACTGAGTCATCAGTGGGGCAGGATACAATTTCTCTTGAATAAAAGATTTGTTTAGCACACTGCACAAAGCGCCAACTAGAATCTGATAAGGGAGAGAAAAAAAATTGGCCTCAGTTATCAAACTCCAGGGTGAATCACAAAGCACTACATGAATGAAGCTTTTTGTGGTTTTCAACGGCCCTTGTCTGTCATTACAGAACTAGTCATTATCTGTACTCAAGTCAACACAAGTGCGAGCCATTGCAATAAACAACAAAAACTAAAGGCCCCCAGAGACTAGCCTGAAGAAAACATCTCTGATCCTAGCTGAGAGAGTTGTTATTCTGAATGGGAGCACGACCTGCACTGCTAGTTTGCAGGCACAGTCTAATCTGCCCTCCCGCAAGCTCCCCAGAGAAACATTTTGAACATCCACAGTGAGCTTTTTTTTTTGTTTGTTGTGACTCATCAGGCAATAACCAATGGAGTATTATATTCAGTGCTCGGGCACTGCAGCTCAGGAAGAATGTATTGGCCTAAGAGTGGGTGCAGTACAGTGTGCAAGTGGGGCTGAAAGGGTTAAATTATGAGGAGAGGTTGCATAGACTAGGCTTGTATTCCCTAGAGCATAGAAGATTAAGGGGTGATCTAATTGAGGTATTTAAGACTATTAAAAGATTTGATAGGATATATACATCAAAGCTATTTCTTTTTTTTATTCATTCATGAGATGTGGGCGTCGCTGGCTAGGCCAGCATTTATTGCCCATTCCTAAATACCCATGAGAAGGTGGTGGTGTGCTGCCTTCTTGAACTGCTGTAGTCCTTTTGGGGTAGGAACACCCACAGTGCTGTTAGGAAGGGAGTTCCAGAATTCTGACCCAGCGACGGTGAAGGAACGGCGATATATGTTCCAAGTCAGGATGGTGTGTGGCTTGGAGGTGAACTTGCAGGTGATGGTGTTCCCATGCATCTGCTGCCCTTGTCCTTCTAGGTGGTAGAAGTCGCAGGTTTGGAAGGTGCTGTCAAAGGGAGCCTTGGTTTGCTGCAGTGTGTCTTGTAGATAGTACACACTGCTGCCACTGTACGCCGGTGGTAGAGGGAGTGAATGTTTGTGGATGGGGTGCCAATCAAGCAGGCTGCTTTGTCTTGGATGGTGTCAAGCTTCCTGAGTGTTGTTGGAGCTGCACCCATCCAGGCTAGTGGAGAGTATTCCATCACACTCCTGACTTGTGCCTTGTAGACAAAGCCAGAACAAAGAGGACATAACCTTAAAAATTAGAAGCTGGGCCATTCATGGGTGATGTCAGGAAACAATTCTTCATACAAAGGGTAGTGGATATCTGGAACTCTCTCCCCTAAAAAGCTATTGATGTTGGGGGTCAATTGAGAATTTTAAAACTGAGATTGATAGATTTTTGTTAGATGAGGTAATAAGGGTTATGGAACCAAGGCACATCGATGGAGTTAACATCCAAATAAGCTGCAGTCTAACAGAATGGCAGAACAGGCTCAAGGGGCTGAATGACCTCTCTGTCCCTATGTTCCTGGAGTGAAACTAAAGCCCGATACTCCATATACTCCGATACTCCGATACTCCATCCTGGACTGCCAGCTCTCTGCTCAGTTTTTGAGTGTAGCTTGGACCTGCTTTAGATTCTGATTTTTTTTCTCCCATTTGTTTAGTATCTTGGAATGAAACAACACAGAAGGAGGCCATTCAGCCCATCATACCTGTGCTGGCTCTTTGAAAGAGCTATCCAATTGGTCTTACTTGCCTGCTCTTTCCCCATAGCCTTGCAAATGTGTTTTTGTTTTTCCCTTTCAAGTATATATCTGATTCCCTTCTGAAAGTTACTAGTGAATCTGCATCCAGCATCCTTTCAGGACATGAATTCCAGGTCACAGATACTTGTTGCGTTAGAAAGATTCTCTTCCTCTCTCCTCTGGTACTTTTGCCAATTAACTTAAATAACTGGTTATTGACCTGCCTGCCAGTGGAAACTGTTTCCCCTCAGTTACTCGATCAAAACCACTTATAATTTTGAACACCTTCGTTAAATAGCCCCTTAATCTTCTCTTCTCTATGAAGAACACTCACACCTCCTCTCATGTCTCCACATGGTGCCTCTGCTACTCATCCTCGTTTTCACGGAATTTTCAGGACCAGCAGAGCAACACTAGGAGGATGACTTGCTGAGTTTCTGTGGCTGCAAGCAAGGGCAGGAGATTTTCCCAATGACTGCATATATGAGAATATTCAGGCAATGGGTGGTTCAGGTGGTTTCCTGAAATGTGCAATAGGTTGGTACGCTTCCCCTCTCCCGATGAAAAAAAACTCAACAGAATTACCTGGTGTAGCTTAATCCCCACTCTCCCACGCATTCCCATCCTAATCCCTCTCCACTTTTAGGCTGGGCAAAATGATGCAACACAAACATCCATATTCAGTAATAAAAACAAGAAATGCTGGAACCACTCAGCAGGTCTGGCAGCATTTGTGCAAAGAGAAGCAGAGTTAACGTTTTGGGTCAGTAACCCTTCTTCGGAACTCTGGAGTTCCGAAGAAGGGTCACTCACCCGAAACGTTAACTCTGCTTCTCTTTGCACAGATGCTGCCAGACCTGCTGAGTGGTTCCAGCATTTCTTGTTTTTATTTCAGATTTCCAGCATCCGCAGTATTTTGCTTTTATCCATATTCAGTATGTGCCTGTGGCCACATTAGATATATTCTTGAAAAGGAAAAGAAAATGCAGGGTGATGGTGGAAACAGCAGGAGCCATTTGAATAGCTTTCACAAAGAGTTGGCACAGGAGTGATGGCCAGAATGGCCTCCTGTGCCGTAGGCTTCATCAATTCTATAATTTTATGATCAGTGTGTCTTGTTTTGTGCTTAATCTCTCTCGACCAAGCAGCTTTGTAAGCTTTCGTTTCTCTGGTGAATCCCCAATTTACATCATTTTTAAAAAAAAATCGTTATGATTCACATGTGAAAGTGAAAGGCGGTGTGAATTGTGAGCAGTTTTAAAGAAAAATCTCTACAAATTGTGGGAAAAGTGAATGACAATGCATGCTATGGAGGATGGATTATCCTAGCTTTCACAGTGGTAATCAAAGCCCTCTATTGAAACTCTGTTACGGCCTCGTATGACAGTCACAGCTTGTGGTTTTTTAACCATGATATTGCCGAGTGTCAATGGTTCACAACTGAAAATCTCCCACCTGAGAGCTGTTAAAGGCTGTCAATTCTGCTTAAACTTGTAAAAAGATTCTTCTGACAGCAACTAAAACTGTGCAGAGTACAAAGTACATGGTCAGCATCTTAAAGGACCTTAAGCATTATCAGTGAGAATTAGCACTACCTGTCTTTGACTAAGTACTTTTCTCTTTTTTTTTTACTGTTTATTTATGGGTTCTTGCATTGTTTTTAAGGATCACAGTCTGGGATTGTGTCCATTTTTTCAATAAAAACCTGAAATCATTGACCTTGCAGAAAATATTCCCCCTTAAGAAAGAATGAATGAAAGAAACGTAGATTTGGGAGTTTAACAGGGAGTCTTCTCATCAGTTTACTTATTAAAAGTAAGCTAGTCATAAGCTGATTAGATGATAGCCTGGAGGTTGGCATGAGCAGTGTCCAGCCCTAAAATAGTGGTCAGGAACAGTGTGCAAATACGTGACCGGAAGTGTGTCATCCACCATATTGGGTGAGGAAACAAGAGATGGCCGTTACTCATGCCTTATCTTCCCCTACTTCCATCGCTGACTTCCGGCCTCCTGGCTCCAACCTCCTTCTCCTAGCCCTGACCCCACTGATCTCCTGCCCCATGGTTCCTGAGCCTGGCTTCGATCCCGATCCCCCCAGTCTAGATCCCGAATTTCTCCATTCCTGACCCCGAAGTTCCTCCCCTCCAATATCCACCCCCCCCCACCCCCAACACCCCGATTCCCAAACACCGCGTTCCCTGGTCCTACCCATTGCACATTATGCTAACAGAAGGCAGTTTTTCTACTAGGCTCCACTACAATGAGGCCCAAGGCCCAATGTCTGGGAGCCTTGGGGCCTCACCGTCCAAAGGCAGGGAATGATACTTGTGAACCACTCATCCACCCCACATACCCAGCCCACCTCCTTCCTGCAGCCTGATTTTCTAGATCGATTACTTTTAAAGGAGAAAACTATTAAAGTGGAGGAAAAATAAATTATCCAGCATTGCCCATAGTACATACCAATGTCCAGATACTGGGTTACAGTCATGCTACATGAACACTAATGAATTTCAATTAAATTCCTTTATCCTCTATTTTAACCTCATCAACACTTTTACCTTCAGACAGAAAACATTAATAGGAAAGCATTGAAATGTTTATTTCTAATATTGCACAGTATTATTTTGAAACAGATAGGAAGCAAGTCTTTTTCACAGGTGATCCTGCGTCATGTTATCAATAATGGTTATCCTGAGTCATTTCTACTACAGTTGGAAAGGCAGAAATAAAGTCATGCATTTGTCTAGCATTTTACACAAGCCCAGTACCTCCCAAAGTAAATTACAGCTATAATGAAGTACTTTTGAACTGTAATATAGGGAACCCGGCAGCCAATAAACGCATCACAAGATCCTAAAAACAGCAATGACCAGATGTTGTGATGATGTTGGTTGAGAAATAAATATTGGTCAGGACACCTCGGAGAATTCCCCTGCTTTTCTTCAAAGTTGTGCTATGGAATTTATTTATGCCCACCTGAGAAGGCAGACAGGGTCTTGGTTTAATTAATGTCATGTCCAGGAGTTAGTGAGAAGAGTTTAAATGTACTGGAAAATAAAAGTGGCAACAAGAGGGAAAACCTTTTGCTGCAACAGCCTAACACTGACAGCAATATAAAGGGATCAGTGGTGGAGACTTCACAGTAGGAAAATAGTCTTTTGCTGCAAAGCTGCCATTTCAATGCAGGGAAATGGGGAGAAAGATAGAAAGACACAGACTGGGAGTGAAAGGAACTCAGAAACAGACAGAAAAATAACGGCAGAGACAGAGAAAGAGAAAAAGTAAGTTAAAAAGCTACCTTTAATATAAAGCAAGAAAAGAGAACATGATAAATGGAGAGAAAAACATATGAATATGTAAAATAGAGAAGGGAAGACACAAATAAAGAAATGCAGAGAGACAAACAGAAAGATAGAGAGATGGAACAGGGAGAAAAATCAAAGAAAAACAGAGGAAAATGCAAGGAAATGCATCCCAAACTGGGTAAAGTAAAAATGAACAGATGGATAAAGAGACACATGCAGAGAAACGGTGAGATCGAGAGGTAAAGAAACTGAGAGAGAGAGAGGTGCAGAAGGGCACAGAGATAGAGAGAGAGAATGACAGAGTAAATGGTAACACACATCGCTACACACTGGCATTAGGCCAGAATGTGCAATGAAAAGAGATAACAGAAAGTAAATGGGACTCGGTGTGGGAGCCAGGCTTCGCAAAGAGCTGACTTTTAACAGCTCATGCTTTTTTCATTTTTATTTTAGAAAAAAAAAACTGAAAATGAAATCTTCTTCCAGTTGTATTAACTTGTCAAACGTGGCGGCATGTTTTGTAAATCTTCACCAAACAGACATGGAGCGAGAGGAGCAATTGAGACATTACAAATACCGGTAATTAATTCTGTGCAGCTACTTCCTATCCCAAAGTCCTGTCACTAAATAAGTATTTAGTATTCATGGCATCATGGATTATTATATTGTACCACTGGGACACAGTCTATGCCACTATCCCATTTGGTTCAAAGGCATTTTCTTGTGTTTATAAAATATTAATTGTAGAGTTCATGATTTGCAATTTTTTTGCTAAATGCTCACTTTAATTATCCACTCTCCCACACCCAGCACAGCACAATCTGGCTGACACACTCACAAAGAGGATTAAAGAGGAGAGTTCATGTGTTATGGTTTATTTTCATGTAGAGAAGAGACTGTCACCATCAGGTCATCTTTCATACAAGGCGGCTGGGTGGGTGAACTGGAGGAGGACATCGGTTTTCACCTTCAGGGTGCTTCATTCATTAACAATGCAGCTATTGAGATGTCAGCAAACTCCCAATCAGCTGTAAAGGGACCCACATGACATTATGAATATTCTTCCTGATGATTTATTTCCTTCCCTCCAGGAGATGATGGCTCATGTTGAGGAGGAAAAAGAAAAAAAGGCTTGCACTTATATCGTGTCTTTCTAGACCTCTGGACAGTCAATGAAGTGTCGTCAATGTTGTAATGTAGGAAACACAGCAGCCAATTTGTGCACAGCAAGATCCCACAGTAATGTGACAATGACCAGATTTTTTTTTTGTGGTGTTGTTTGAGTGACAAACATTGATGCCAGGACACAGCGGAGAACTACCCTGCTCAGTCCCAAGGCATCAGGTGCCCTCTTTAACCTCACCCAAGTGGTAATTTCTTCACTTCTGAGTACTGGCAGTCCAAGGTGGAGCCATCACACCCATGCCTCTTCTCATCTTACAGCAAGACATGCGCGTTCCAACAAGAAGCACTCGGGGAGCAATCAGAAACAACCCTCCCTCAGAGAGGATTGAAGTGAAACTCAGCATCTCAACTGCTACCCTTGGCTGACTCAGCAAAGGCTATATATTGAACCCAAGGCCTTTCTTGCCTGTGCAGTTTTGTTTCTGGAGCAATAGAATTGAAAAACTTGTATAGGACCTTGGTTAGACCACATTTGTAGGACTGTGTAAAGTTCTGGTCTCATATTACAAGAAGGATAATGAGGCATTGGAGAAGGGGCACAAAATATTTACAAGGATGATACCAGTCTGTGCGGTTATAACTCACAGAATATATGGAACACACTGGGGCTCTTTTCTTTAGAAAAGAGAAGGCTGAGGGGTGACCTAATAGCTTCCTTAAAAATATGGAAGCGTGTGATAGGATAGATGCACAGAAGGTCATAAATATAAGAGGTGGAGAGATTTAGGGAATTCCAAAGCTTAGGACTGAGATGGCTGAATGCATGGCCACCAAGCCAGGCAGCTGACTGACTTCCATTCTGCCTATATCTGTCGATGTGTTGATGTCCAAAGGGTGTCCTTGTTAATGAGTCACTATAAGCTAGTATGCAGGTGCAGCAAGCAATTAGGAAGGCAAATTGTATGTTGGCTTTCATTGCAAGGAAATTTGAGTACAGGAGTAAAGATATCTTGCTGCAATTGTTTTAAGCCTTGGTGAGGCTGCGCCTAGAGTATTGTGTACACTTTTGTTCTCCTTATCTAAGGAAGGATATACTTGCCATAGAGGGACTGCAATGGAGGTACACCAGACTAATCCCTGGGATGGTGGGATTGTCTTATGAGGAGAGATTGCAGAAATTGGGCCTGTATTCTTGAATTTTGAAGAATGAGAGGTGATCTCATTGAAACTTACAAAATTCTTACAGGCGTGACAGGGTAGATGTGGATAGGATGTTTCCTCTAGCTGGTGAGTCTAGAACCAGGGGACGCAGTCTCAGAATTAGGGGTAGGCCATTTAAGACTGAGATAAGGAGGAATTTCTTTATTCAGAGAGTGGTGAATCTGTGGAATTCTCTACCCGAAAGGGCTGTGGAAGTTCAACCACTGAGCATGTTCAAGACAGAAATCTATAGATTTCTGGATACTAATGACAACAAGGGGTATGAGGATGGTGGGGAAAAATGTTGTGGAGGTAGATGATCAGCCATGACCTGTTTGAATGGCGGAGCATGCTCAATGGGCCGAATGGCCCACCCCGCTCCTATATCCTATAATCCTACGATCCTATGATCCCATTCTGAAAGCAGCTATTGACTCGAGTGCCTGAAAGGCCTGTGACGCTCCTCTCTTCTGGAACAGAGGTCATTTTTTTTCTTTACAGCTGCACATCCAACTCCCTCTTAAATGGGGTGGTTAATAAATGCAAGCTTGCCAATGTTCCCAATATCCCAAGATTAAATTTTTAAAAATAAACATGAAGAGCTAATGGGAGACAAAAAGAAAAGGGGAGAGACAGAGGGGAAGAAAGATGTACAGAGACAGGAAGAGGGCCATCAACAGTTCCATGGCCAATGGGGCTCTTCAATCCGGCTGTCTGTCTCTCTCCCATGGCTATGTCTGCGTATGGGTGTCCCTGGAAAAGGAGTATCTAGTGTCCACCTGTATGTTGAAGGCCTTCCATTACCAGTCGGCACCAGAGGGATTAATATTAAATGGCATCTTTGTTAATTTCATTTTGACTGATGACACCTCTGTCCAGTGCTATCTTTATCAACCAATCACAAGAGAATTAACAGTAAGAGTCAAGGAATGATAAGTCAAAGGTAGAGAGAGCCACAGACATGATGCTAAGAGCCATCTCCTCCTTAGGACTTAGGAGGTGCAGGCTCCCTTATCCCCTACCGGTTTTGCTCTGCCTCCTTCTATTTTGTGTCACCTTGTCCTGCAAGAAAGAGGGAAGATAGTCAGTGATTATGTTGTGCTATGTTTGAGTGATGTTCCTGCCATGGCTGAATAGCTGGGGGTATGTGGACGCAGCAAGATATGGGTGTGAGGATGGCTGCACTGGAAGGTGTGTGAAGGTGAGGTGGAGTATCTGCATGTTCAGCGTGAGTCCTGAGCGCCAGGGATTGCTGCTGGTTGAGTGATGACGATATGGTGTATTCAGCAGTGCGAGAGGTTAGTGGTGTGGTGGGTAGGTTATGTGAAAATGCATTCACTGTCCTTGACCTTTCAGGTGAGGTCAATACACTGCTTGTGGTACTACCATCAGGTCCTCGAGCTAAGAGACTCCTGGAATGGACTTCCCTGACCACCAGCTCCAACTCCCTTCCGAGGGTGGTCCCTGAGTACCTTCTGCCCCTCCCCCAATGCCATCTCACTTTCTACCCAGTTCCACCTCTAGCGCAGCAACCATCACCCTGGAGCCCTCTACCTACCCTGGTGTTCAATTTGCCATCATTTACATTCCACCAACATTATTCAGTTATTATTAAGAAGGACAGACTGCCTTCAATAAGAGCAGGCTGGTCACACTACGCAGTATCTGCACAATGCTCTTGGCCCCCTGCTGAGCGCAGAGGTAGCTGGCAGTATGAGGAAGGAGGAAGCAGCTCGGTCACATGCTACAATCATGCTAACAAGGTGTTCATCTCGATTGGAACCATCACGGGCAGGTCGTGAGTGGCAACCCCCAAAAACCAGTGCACACAAATTTCCAGTCCCATATCTTTTCTCCTGACCACCAGTATTTTTATAAGAACAGATACTTTTTGGTCGCATTTATGGCTATCATGCAAAAGCAAGGCAGAAGACTATTATATTGTAGAAATTAGTTTCATTTCTCAGTAATAGTTTTCACAGATTAAATCCTGAAATCTTCCATTTATGATGACAGGCATTGCCTGCAGCACAACAAATCTTCCCCAAATCATTTACTTATATAAATAACACTGCTTAATGTATTCCAAAATAAAACATGTGGGTAAGCCTGACTGCAATAAAAATAATTATATTTGGGTTTCAGATCATAAACTGCTTCAGCATTGCCCTCACACTTTAAGCTAACATCTGAAACCCTTTGACTTTCGAATAATTCTCATTTATCCACTCTATTCCATGATTTTTTTTTTCCTCAGGATAGTTGAGAGTTTTTTAAAAATCAAGAGTTAAAGTTCAATATAATTCTAGCATTTGTTAGTTGGTTTAAATAAATGCTTGTGATGGTTTTCACCTGTTACAAGATACTTACAAAGGAGGAAGTCCACTCAGCCCATCTGACTTCTTCCATCCAAAAAACCCTACATTTCTCCAATTGCTGCATCGATTAAATAGGCGTTAAAAACTCAAAAAATGTCACTAACATGCTATTGAAGTCAGTGAACTGTTTTGGAAACTGTGCTAGCAGGAATTCGAGGGACATTCATGAAAGATAAGGACAGAGTTTTAGTGGCAGGGTGGTGGGGAGAGGGGGAGGGATGCTTTACCATTGCTTAAACATCAAAGTGAAGAGCTTAATCTTTCATCGTTGCTACATTGAGTTTTCCGGTAAGCTCTTGGGTTCTAACTTATGAAAGCTATACTTCCTGATTTTCAGTTTTAGAAAACTTCATATCAACTTTAACTTTGTTTAAATGGCATATGGGTTTGGTGACTGATGCATTTGACATTATTGTGACACCAATTGCAATCTGATGAAGGTCAAATGTCCTGTTTCCTGTAAGTGGGGGATAGAAGAGCAAAGTTCCAGTTAATAAAGATATCCATCAACCAACATCAGTAAAACAGATTTAGTTTAGTTTAGTTTAGAGATACAGCACTGAAACAGGCCCTTCGGCCCACCGAGTCTGTGCCGACCATCAACCACCCATTTATACTAATCCTACACTAATCCCATATCCCTACCACATCCCCATATTTCCCTACCACCTACCTATACTAGGGGTAATTTATAATGGCCAATTTACCGACCAACCTGCAAGTCTTTTGGCTTGTGGGAGGAAACCGGAGCACCCGGAGGAAACCCACGCAGACACAGGGAGAACTTGCAAACTCCACACAGGCAGTACCCAGAATTGAACCCGGGTCGCTGGAGCTGTGAGGCTGCAGTGCTAACCACTGCGCCACTGTGCCGCCCAGTCGCAATCACATCACTGCCCGTGGGAGCTTGCTGTGCACAAATGGGCAGCCATGTTTCCTACATTAAAACAGTGACTACACTTCAAAAGTACATTATTATCTGTAAAGAACATCCTGAGGTTGTGAAAGGTGCTCTATCAATGAAAGTTCTTTCTTTCAAGAGGCCATTTGGCCCATCGTGCCTGTGCCAATTCTTTGAAAAAGCAATCCAATTTGTTCAACTCTCCTGGTCTTTCCCCATGGTCCTGGATTTTTTTTCCTTTTCAAGTATTTATTCAATTCCCATTTGACAGTTACTACTGAATCTGCTTCCACTGCCTTATCAGGCAGCTCATTCCAGATTACAACAATTCACTACATAAAAATAATTCTTCGCATATCACTTCTGGCTCTTTTGACGTTATCTTAAATCAGTATCTTCTGTTCACTGACTCTCCTGCCAGTGAAAACAGTTTCTCCTTCGTTACTCTATCAAATAACTCCCATAATTTTTTTACAGACAGGTGGTAAGGGGTGTGGGTGGTTCCCACTGTTCACCTCTCAACTGACCATAATCGTATTTTGTTCAAAATGATGAGTTAGCCCAAATATTTTACTTGCCAAAAAAACAGGTTTTCTTGGAGGTTTAAAGCAAAAGAATAACTATTTATTAAACAATATTTATTCCCCAAAATATTTGCAACACCACTCAAGCATTCACTTTCACATGCACCCTCAAGAGAAGATAGGCAGAAGGTAACGGGTATGGTAGGTGTTCGTAGTTTACAGTAAACTTGTTGAATCTTCTCGGAAGGACCATTTCTTTTAAAGGTGCAATCCTGGGTATTTGTAGTCTTAAAATTGTCGAGGTATTGTTTCTGGTGGTTAAGATTTCAGACTGAAGGTGGCAGTCACTTTCCATTCTCTGCTACACCAAGTTGAATGTAGAATTATCAGCAGGGCTTTTTCTTCTTGTTTCGCCTGGGTCATTCCACAGCTGCTGGCTGGACTTTTTTCTTTGAGATTGCTGTGATCTCTCCCTCTCTGTCCAGAGGGTTTGACCTTTTAAGGTCAAAATCCATCAAATTAGAGTTTCTGTTAGTTGACACATGGACTTTTCCCCTGGTGTGACCACACAATGGCCCAGGATGTGAAATCCATGGTTATCTATTAATGTCTGGATGAGTATCATTCTGTTATGATGTGTCTACTTCGCACCTTCTCTGTCTCAGAAGCAATCCACTCAATTCAATAATTTCTTTTGATGGTTTTGGGATGGGTGTAGTCAACAGTCTGAAATTTTTCCTTTTATCCTTTTGAGACATTGAGACAGCTTTTGAATACACAGGCTAGGTCATTTGACCTTTGGTGGCCATCTTGCAGCACAGTGTGCACTTCTTTTAAAGGAGAAGTCAGTTTCAAAGAGTTTACTTTGAATAATATTTATATCTTAAAAGTATAAATATGATATGCCTTTGCTGGGCATGACAATTTCTTCCTGCAGAAAATCAAATTTTTTTAAATATGAACCAGTAATATAAACATCCAGGAATAAAATTGTTCATCAAAAAGACTGCAAGAAAATCCTCTCCTGTTTTTAATCTAAATTGATAAAACATAAGAGTTCAGCATTACAGAATATGAAAAGTGTAGGAATATGGGGTACAAATATTAATCTCAGTTCCTTTTTGGACTCAGTTCAGAATTGCCTCTGTGGTTCTCAGTACCTTGCAGCCAGAGAGAGGGTGACTCGATGCTTTCACATTTTTGCCGAGCAATGCACTTGCAGCGAGCAATTAAATCATTATTAACAGATGTCAGAGGGCAGCAGGAGTCTCGGCTCACAGACTGCGACACAGCTGTGAAATTGTGTTGATCGGGCAATAAAAGAAAGTATAGGACAGCAAAAAAGCACCGTGAAGATTCGGAGTTGTCTTCGGAAACAGAGAAACAGATTTTATCTCCCCTAAAATATTGTCACAAGCCTAAATCTACAAGACAATAGTACCAATTCTCTGAACAGCAGTGAGAGTACATGAATTGGGGAATTTAATCCAGTTATCTCAAGGTGCTTTTGTAGTTTATTTTCTTGTTCCATTCTTGGAAGAATAATCCCTATTTGCTTGTTGTCCCTTATTTCGATTTGTTCATTTGTGCTCCACAGGGTAGAATGGAGCCCTGATTATTGAGGATTGCACACACAGGATCAGTCCCTGTTATTGGTTTGCTTGACACCAGGTGCCCGAGCTCACAGTAGCTTTGTAGACCCATAGTCTAAAATCAGTTCCTCGCCGATCCCTTCTTTTGTACTTAAGCATGAATTCACTGTAAAGAAAACGATAGGATCTAATTCAAAATCACTGTGCCTGTTTTCTGGGCCTAAAACTGGTGCAATGATAACCAATATAGTAGGACAGTGACAGCTGCATTGGTGTTCAGGCCACTGCTAAATTTATCGGGGACTTTTTTTTTTAGGTGGCCCTGTTGGTTGCTGCAATGAGCACAGACTTCATTCCAGTATTGAAATGAGGCTCCCACACACATATAAATCCTGATCTCTCAAACTGGTTTGCCTAATTGGAGCTGCTGGTCAGCTCTGGCTAGCTTTATAGTTTGGCATTTAAGTAACAGAAAGATATATCAGCCTAGATTGGTGCCCAGGCGCTGTTGGTGAACGGTCAATCATAGGATTTAATTGAAAGATAGCCGCCCTAATGCTTTAGAATTATTGATCCCTGTTGGCATATTTTTAATCTTATTTCGAACTCCTGGCAATGACCTCAGTTGTTCGACGCCCTTATGTGGCATGGATCTGAGCTCCTCACAGACTTGCAAGGTTTCTGGTTTGATTCCAGATCTGCTGATTTGGCAGATGTCAGCTTGGACAATGGTTAGAAAGAATTTACATTTACAGAGTGCATTTCATGATCTCAGGACATCCCAAAGAGCTTCACAGCCATTAAAAAAAACTTTGAAGTGTTGGCATTGTTTGTAATGTAGAGAAATGTGCCAATCAATTTAACACCAGGTCCCCAAGAAACAACACAGATATAATCATGTTTTATTGATCATCTAGTGATGTTGGTAGAGGGATAAATATTGATAAATCCACACAAGAGGGCAGATAGGTCCTCAATTTAATATCTCATCTAAAGGATTGGCATCTCTGACAGTGCAGCACTCCCTCATTACTGCACTGGGAGTGTCAGTAGAGACTTTAATACACAAATTGGGATTTGAGCCAATGATCTTCTAGCATTGAGACATGAGTGCTACTCACTGAGCTACAGCAATTGCATTCGGCTCGGAAATGCTAGGCTAGGGAAGGAGACACTATCTGTCACCTCCTGCTGGAACCGGCCTGTGCTTTTGATAACCAATGGGTGTCAGGATGCCTGTCATCCTCTGATAGTCGAATAGCTTATCACTGTTAAGACTTGCAGATGAAGGCTGATCACTTGACCAAGACTGGATTGGTTAATCCAGAGCCCATGAGCATAAATCCCACTGTGACAATATATGTAACTAAATTCAATAAATCTGACAACTTTTGTGTAAAAAGACTATGAAAGCTCTTGGATTGTAAAATCCCAAAATGGTTCACAAAGGGAAGGTAAGCAGCCATCCCAACTGGTCTGACCTGCGGGCCAGTTGGACACTAAATGGTGCACTCTTAGTGGCATCAGGACAACTGGAGATGAGCATTAGATGCACCTACTAATGTCAGCCCAACCCTGAGAAAAAAAATATTTTCAGAACAGAGGAGAGAATGGAAGGGGAAGGGAGTAGAAGAATCTGTTTGAGTGCTAGATCCCCTTCATTTTTTAAAAATTCATTCATGGGATATGGGCGTCGATGGCTCGGCTAGCATTTATTGCCCATCCCTAATTGTCCTTGAGAAGGTGGTGGTGAGCTGCCTTCTTGAACTGCTGCAGTCCTTCTGGAGTAGGACCACCACAGTGCTGTTAGGAAGGGAGTTCCAAGATTTTGATCCAGCGACAGTGAAGCAACGGCGATATAGTTCCAAGCCAGGATGGTGTGTGGCTTGGAGGGGAACTTGCAGGTGGTGGTGTTCCCATGCATCAGCTTCCCTTGTCCTTCTAGGTGGTAGAGGTCACGGGTTTGGAAGATGCTGTCTAAGAAGCCTTGGTGCTTTGCTGCAGTGTATCTTGTAATGGTACATACTGCTGCCACTGTGCGTCGGTGGTGGAGGGAGTGAATGTGGATAGGGTGGCAATCAAGTGGGCTTCTTTGTCCTGGATGGTGTCGAGCTTCTTGAGTGTTGTTGGAGCTGCACTCATCCAGGCAAGTGGAGAGTATTCCATCACACACCTCACTTGTGCCTTGTAGATGGTGGACAGGCTTTGGGGAGTCAGGAGGTGAGTTACATGCCTCAGGATTCCTAGCCTCTGACCTGCTCTTGTAGCCATGGTATTTATATGGCTACTCCAGTTCAGTTTCAATGGTAACCCCTAGGATGTTGATAGTGGGGGATTCAGCGACTGTAATGCCATTGAATGTCAAGGGGAGATGGTTAGATTCTCTCTTGTTTGAGATGGTCATCGCGCCACACAAGTGCCAGGCAAAAGTGCCAAGCGTGGATATTGTCCAGGTCTTGCTGCATTTCTACATGGCCTGCTTCAGTATTTGAAGAGTCGCGAATGGTGCTGAACATTGTGCAATCATCAGCGAACATCCCCACTTCTGATCTTATGATTGAAGGAAGGTCATTGATGAAGCAGCTGAAGATGGTTGGGTCCAGGACACTACCCTGAGGAGCTCCTGCAGTGAAGTCCTGGAGCTGAGATGATTGACCTCCAACAATCACAACCATCTTCGTTTGTGCTAGGTATGACTCCAACCAGCGGAGAATTTTCCTCCTGATTCCCAGTGACTCCAATTTTGCTAGGGGAATGATTGGCAATGATTTCAGATGGAATCGAAGGGTAGAATAAAATTATTGCACATTAAGGTTCTTATTGTTTTTTCCTCTAAAGACATGTTAATGGTGGAGAAGCACAGCATCCAGCAGACATACAGGGGCCTAAATTCCTTGATGTCTCAAACCTCGTGCAATCCCAGTGGCTTGCTGGATCGCTGAGGCCCCAAGGACTGCTATATATTTGTTTTTGGCCTCGATAAAATAAAACAGGCAAGCTGCAGACACCTTTGGGACACTCCAACGCAGCTTGCCAGTTGGGGGCTCATAGATTTTTGCCTTGGCCCAATGTAGGGTTGCTAACCCTCCAGGATTGGCCTGGAGTCTCCAGGACTTGTAGATTAACACCATGACACTGCTGTGAGCAACACCCAGGAGAAAAATCATACGGGCATTAAAACAAATTATGTGGTTGCTTTTCATTTCCTTTGGTTACATCGGTTTATTAAGTGTAAAAATATTTGAGATTGGAGAAAAGGCTGTTTGATTGACAGGCAGGAAACATCCAATTGGGAAATGAAGAATCTGCTTGTTTTCCATTTGTCCAGGGAAAGGCCAGATGCCATGAGATGGACATGTCGGACTCCAATGACAGGAGTGTTTGAGGCAGAGCGTCACATGACAAAACCTCTAGGAATACATTCAACCAGGGTAGGCAACTTTACACCATAGCCCAGAGGCATGTCCAGGAGGGGAGGGGGTGGTTGGTAAACGTGGGTTTGTCCCTTTGAGGACCGATGGTTAGGCTGCTCAAGATTCAGAGATGCCAGTCGGAGTTGGTACTTGCCTTCCCTCTGTGAACCATTTTGGGTTTTTACAGTTCAACAGCTTTCATAGTCTCTTCACACAAAAGTTGTCAGATTTATTGAATTTAGTTTCATATAGTGTCACAATGCGATTAATACTCATGGCCTCTAGATTAACCAATTGATCCCGTCTTGATCAAGTGATCAGCCTTCGCCTGCAAGTGTTAACAGTGGTAAACTGTTCGACTATCAGAGGATGACAGGCAACCTGATACCCATTGGTCATCAAAAACACAGGCAGATTCCAACTGGAGTTAATAGCTGGTGAATGCTTCCCAAGCCCAGCATTCCTGAGCCCAATAACGTTGCTATGGCTCAGTGAGTAGCACTCATGCCTCGATGTTAGAAGGTCATTGGCATAAGTCCCAACTTGTGCATAAAATCTCTGTTGACACTCCCAGTGCAGTAATGAGGGAGTACTGCACTGTCAAAGGTGCCAATCCTTTAGATGAGATATTAAATTGAAGACCCATCTGCCCTCTTGTGTGGATTTATCAATATTTATCCCTCAACCAACATCACTAGATGATCAATATAACATGATTATATCAGTGTTGTTTCTTGGGGACCTGGTGTTAAATTGGTTGCCACATTTCTCTACATTACAAACAATGCCAACACTTCAAAAGTTTTTTTAATGGCTGCAAAGCTCTTTGGGATGTCCTGAGGTCATGAAAAGCACTCTGTAAATGTAAATTCTTTCTAACCATTGTCCTGGCTGACATCTGCTAACTCAGCAGATCTGGAATCAAATCAGGAATCTTCCAAGTCTGTAAGGAGCTCAGAACCATGCATATAAGGGCGTCGAACAACTGAGTCATTGTCAGGAGTTTGAAATTAGATTAAAAAATACCAGCAGTAATCAATAATTCTAAAGCATCAGGGCGATTATCTTTCAAGTACACCGTTCACCAACAGCGCCTGGGCGCCAATCTAGGCTGATATATCTTTCTGTCACCTTTATACCAAACTGGAAAGCTGGAAGAGCTGACCATCAGCTTCATATAATGCTGACAGTTCAAGAACAACCCTGATTTTAAGCCTCTAGCATGTGATAATGAGTGATTACACAGGCTTTGCAATTTATGCAGTAGGTATATTCAAAACTTATTTCATATGTATTGGAGTGAAAACCAGATATACATGAAAATCTGAAAGGGAAATCCAATTATTAAAGGCATTAAATTGGTGGTACATTTCTAGACAAGCCAGGATATGTTTATCTGTAAAATATTGAAATTTTATACTAAAATTGATGCCATGTTTCATTTTAAGCACATTTATACATATAATTTTTAAACTAAAAAAAAGGATAATGATATATTTGGACTTTTAACCGACAAACTAGATCCTCACTTCTCCAAAAAGTGTCTCAATTTTCACTCTCCCAGATCCACAACCAGTGTTCCAATTCACCCATCACCCTTTCAAACAGGCTCTCATTTCTTCAACCTCACCAATTCATGCAGGCAGACTTCTCCTTCACCCTCCACATTTCAACCAGGTTCTCTTCTCTTCATTTAACCAAGTTTAAACAGGTACTGTTCTTTCACCTCTGTTCAAGCTAGTGCAATTTCCCCTCAGTAACACTCTCACCTCTGGGTTAGCAAGTCATGGGTTCAAGCCCCAATCCAGACATTTGAGCACAAAGTCTCGGCTGACACTCCAACGCAGTACTGAGGGAGTGCGGCAATGTCGGAGGCGCTGTCTTTCCCATGAGATACTAAGCCAAGACTCCATCTGGCCTCTCAGGTGAAGGTAAAAGATAGCTTGACACCATTTCGCAGAAGAGCAGGGGAGCTCTCCTCAGTGTCCTGACCAATATTTATCACTAAGAAACATTACCTGGTCATTATCACATTGTGGGATGTTTCTGCGTGCAGAAATTGGCTGCTGTGGATCCTGCATGATAACAGTGACAATACTTTTAAAATACATTATTAGCTGTAAAGCACTTTAGGACATTTTGAGGTTGTGAAACGTGCTTTAAATGCAAGGCATTCTTGGTTTTAACATCACAACATCCTCCCCCCCTCCCCACCAATTTCATTCTGACACTCTCTTTGTCCCATTACCCAATTCACGATGCCACTCTTTCCTGTCTCTGCACTCTCTGTCTGTTCTTGCTACAATTCTGTTGCATCCCTCATGGCAAAGAGCGGCTCCATGTTTCTTCACTCATGCTCTCTCCACCTCCAAGCACTTCCTTCCCTCTTCCTTTAATTCCTCCCAGTCCTCTTGCCTTCATGCCCACCAATTGCTTTGACCCTTCGTTACACCCTTGCCACTCCCCTTTCTGGCTATCCATTTCCGCCATACTGCAGGCAAAAAGTCCTTCCCTTATGAGAGTTCCTGCCTGTGGTATTCAGTGGGACAATCCAAGCCTATCCAACCTCTTTTTATGAAGAGAGGTTGGATAGGCTTGGGTTGTTTTCGCTGGAGCAGAGAAGACTGAGGGGTGACCTGATCGAGGTGTACAAGATTATGAGGGGCATGGACAGGGTGGATAGAGAGCAGCTGTTCCCCTTAGTTGAAGGGTCAGTTATGAGGGGTCACAAGTTTACGGTGAGGGGCGGGAGGTTTAAGGGGGATTTGAGGAAGAACCTTTTTACCCAGAGGGTGGTGACGGTCTGGAATGCTCTGCCTGGGAGGGTGGTAGATGCAGGTTGCTTCACATCCTTTAAAAAGTACCTGGATGAGCACTTGGCACATCATAACATTCAAGGCTATGGGCCAAGTGATGGCAAATGGGATTAGGTAGACAGGTCAGGTATTTTTAATGCATCGGTGCAGACTCAATGGGCCGAAGGGCCTCTTCTGCACTGTATTATTCTGTGATTCTGTGACAAAATCACTTGTTACCCACACTAGTAGGAGAAGGGCTGAGATGGTAGGACTTTGGTTCATGCTGATTTTATCAGCAAATTTTAGCTCTTAGCGGAGCTCCCAAAAATGATAACTGTCAGAATGAAGTACTGACAATTGCTGTGTTGCAGGATCTTTGAAGTGCACCTCATCTGCTCCCATTCATGACTCATCAGTCTTGTATTCTTCAATGTAGGGAACCTCTCACTGCTGTCAGTTTTCCCTTCCAATCTATAACCTACAACAACAACTTGCATTTATACAGCGACTTTAACAGGAATCTTATCAGGCACATTTTAGGGCAGGTGACCAAAAGCTTGATCAATAAGGTATATTTTAAGGAGTGTCTTAAAGAAGGAATGAGAGGTGGAGAGGTTAAGGAGGGGAATCCAGACCTTTGGGACCTAGATGGTTGAAGGCATGACTGTTAATGGTGAAGGAAAGTGAGGATGTTCAAGATGTCAGAATTGGAGGAGCACAGAGTTCCAGAGCGGTTGTGGGGCTGGAGGAGGTTAGAGAGGAAGAGGATGAGCGGAAGGTGGCAAGCGAGGCTATGGAGGGGTTTGAACACATGGATGAGAATTTTAAAATCGAGGTACTGTTGAACTGGAAGTCAATATAGGTCAGCGAGCACAGGGGGTAATGGATGAACACGTTTTGATGCAAGATCGGATACAGGCAGCAGAGTTTGGGATGAGCTCAAGTATATGGTAGGTTTTAACATCAAAACCTTGTGTTGCCTAACCACATATCCTGACATAAAAATAGGAAATATTCGAACTACATTGCGGGTTAAGAGTGCCGATACAATCCATGACCTTGGAGGCTGTGATGGAAGCTGGGTGCAGAAAGTGAGAAATGGATCAATTTTACAGCACTGACATTCTTAACCTTTATAAGCACAAAAAGATCAATATTAAAGGGAAACACACTCTGAATGGTACATCTGGTGTGTTATTAAAACATATCACAGCAGGAAAGGAATGGTTTGCTTTGGTATTAAATCTGAGCAAATACTCACCTCCTAGTTTAGCTTAGCTGAGAGAAACAGATGCATTTATAATCAGAGCCCAACCTAATCCCTTGATTTAATTTTGAAGCACTTCCCAAAATAACCCTAAACATCCGTTTCCGATTTTTTTTAAAATTAGGGAGCTGTAATTTATGTAAAGCCTGTGTGCAATTATTAATCTTGAAGTTGTCAGTCATCACTGTGGGTGGGGCCCGGTTGCCAGAGGCAAGGAGTGAGTATGATGAATTTATGTTTCATATGGAGAAGGCAGGCAGGCTGAAGGGACATCATCAAATTTAGAAACCCATCTCCCAGGACATTTGTCATGCAGGCCTACACAATTATACAAAGGCAAAGTCCATCTATCTACTTTGGAAGGCCCTATAGAGACCAGTTACAAATGTGCCATTGTACAACTGAATGCACATTGTCATCACTAAAACAGATTATTTGGTCAGTATCGCATTGCTGTTTGTGGGAGCTGCTATGTTTCCTGCATTACAGCATCCACTAAACTTGAAGAAGTACTTCATTGGCTGTAAAGTGCTTTGGGATTTCCTGAGGTTGTGAAAGGTGCTATCTAAATGTAAGTTCTTCTCTCCTCATTTTATGGTAAGTTCTGTGCTGATGAAGGTGAAGCGTAATTTTCATTTTGAGGCAGCCAAAGTCCGCATCAAGCATTCTCCCACTTTAGGCATAATACAGTTAAATACAGAGCACTGCATCCCCAAAAAAGTGTCTTCACCCCAATCCCAGAACACCCTCCTTCCACCCATCAGTATGACACTTTTTCCATTTCCCATAGCCTCATGAGCACTATGAGATGAAAGAAGGAATTGCATTTATATGGCGCCTTACATAACCTTAGGACGTTGTAAAGTACTTTACAGCCAATGGAGTACTTCTGAAATATAATCACTGTTGTAACGTAGAAAACGCAGCAGGAATTTTGAGCACGGTAGTGGTCCCACAAACAGTAATGTGGCAATGACCAGAATATCTGTTTTAGTAATGTTGCTTGAGTGATGAATATCAGCCATGAGATCGGGGAGAACTCCCCTGCTCTTCATTGAAATAGTGCAATGGGATCTTTCATTTCCACCTGAGAGGACAGACAAGGTGCCAGTTTAACATCACATTGGAAAGGCAGCACCTCCAACAGTGCAGCCCTCCCTTGGTATTGCACTGGGAGTGTCAGCGTAGATTATGGGCTCCTGGCTTTGGAAGTGTCTTGAACTCAGAACATTATAACTCAGAGGAATGAGTGTTGTTAAACGAGCCGCAGCTCTGCTGGAGGTTGGGCGTCTGTGGCGTTTCCCATATTATGTTGAAGTGAGGAAGCATTTAAGATAATTAACGTATTATTCTCTCATTCAGAGCTGGGTCCAGTGTCAACAGCAGTGCGCCAAGGGATAATTCACAACTCACCGACTGATCTCTGCCAATAAAGAGAATAAAGGCACAAACACTGCACTCCATTTCTCCAGGCCATGACTAAAACCCAGAATAACCAGGGACAAATCACTGCCAATCAAACATTTAAATCTTATTAAACTAGCTTCTACCTAATTGCTCAACCCTCCATTCCCACCTGCACTTTAAGTATACAGAATGATTACTTTCAGACCTTCTGCACATGTGCACCAGTTTGGGACTGCGCACGGGCATGTGATTGGTCGCGGCTGTGCATACACCCAGACTCTGGAGTGCTGACTGGAAGTGGGACCCGCTGAAGTTCGTTGTTCCCAAGCCTGTTACAGTGCCTTGCTGAGCCTGGAATAAAACATTGAATCACTCTATACCAGGCAGGAACATATTTAAACATTCCAGACCAGCCATTTGTTTCCCTTGGCAGGCAAGACACATCCATCAGAAATTTGATCCAACCCACTTGTGTTGCAAATAAACACTGCCCTAAGTATATGTTATATCTGCAGACTTCCAATTTGAAGAACTGTTTGGTTATCTTTTATTGAGGTGAAGGTGTTGCTCAGAAATGGAACACGGTCCGATCCCAGCCACTGCCAGGCCAGCCTTGGAGTAAAGCTCTTCTTCCCAAAAATGGGTCTCAGTTCCAATCTCAGAACAGCGCAATCTGCTTTACGAATCTGACATTCTTTCATTTCCTGCAAAAAAAAAGGCCCTGGCCTTTCGAAGTGAGTTTTGCAATTTCATGCCACGTAATGCAGTTCATCTACATTACATCTGGTGCCATTAACAATCTTCTAAATTAAAAACCTGTCTATTAATATATTAGAAACAGTACATCTGAAGCTTTTCAGCTGTCACACTTTGTTACAGGTGTTAAGCAATCTTAAAGTGCTGGGATTTTTGATCTGCAGCCTGGAAATGACAAGCATCCTCATCCACACAGTTTGATGAACAGGCAGAAAATAACCCCAGATAAAAAAAGAGAAAATGCTGGAAACACGCAGCAGGTCAGGTAGCATCTGTCGGGAGAGAAACAGGAGGGAATTTTATGCTGTCCGCCACGATGGGCTTCAAAGTGGGGAGAGTATTTAATTGGGTGGGATGGTGGCGGGCGGACCCCCACCCCCCTACCCTCCCTGTCCCCTTCCTGCCTCTGCCAATGTTAAGTTCAGGGCAGGAAGGCCTGTGAATTGCAACTGAAGCCCTTAAGTGGGCACTTAGTGCCTGAACGAGGGACCCGGCATCGGGAAGAGGGGGCCCCACTGACAACCACACCCCTGCCCTTGTTGCTGATCCTCAACACCCCCTCTCCCACATGCCCCACCACGCAAGACCCCTCTCGCCCTGACCTACCCATGGCCTGGGTCCAGTGCCGCTTCTGAGCCTCGGGTGGGTGCGCCACCAGCAGCAGCCACTGCCCACCCTGCAGGTGGGAGACTGCAGAAAGCTTTGCAGGAGGCCCTCAAGTAGCTCTGGATCTTGTAGGCCCAACTTTGGACTGCACCACCTTGGCATGGGTGGCAGCAGACTGGACTGGCTGGCCGAGAGTCTAAGCAAGGGCACTGGCAGAATGGCAGTGTTGGGAGCACAGATGCTGTCAATCTGAAAAAGGACAGTAGGCTTGTGCTCCACAAAGATACTGCCACTCTCCAGGGGCGGTGTCTCAGCAATTGTAGTAATCTGCTGGAGTACAGATTGTTGTGAAACTCTGAAAGCCCCTTTCAGTACTGGTATCCACAGCCAAAATGCCAGCAGTCTGAACCTGCATGACAACAAGCAGAGATCTGATGACCTCAGTCTGAGCTTCCACTGCAGCACTCATTGCCTCTGCTGCAATGGAAGCTGAGATATCAGCCACCAGACATTGTATCACAGTTGGGTCTGCAAGTGCTCCCATGGAGTTGGCCACTGCTTTTGTGTTGGAAACGATGGGCTCCAAGCTCTGTGCAATGTCCTGTGCCAAGTTGTAGCTAGACTCCTCCATGCTCCTTGACAGTGACAACAGACTCTCTGACAGACTTGCAATGTACCAAATATGTCTGTGTGAATGCCCATCAGCTTTTTCCTGTATTCCAGCCCATCAACGTTGTCACCTGAGTCCCCTGCAGCAGAACCCATGTGTGACCCCGTCCTTTGGTGAGCTGACAAACATGTTATCCTTTCCCCCAGCCTGACTGCAGCCCACTTGTGCCCGGTGACTCACCACGTGCAGATTCCACCTCTATACTACCCTCTAAGATGTGTGCTAGTATCTGAGCTGGTGGCTGTGCATGTCAGATGAAGTGCTGATGCCTGTTCCTCAGAAGATTGCTCTTCCTCGAGGCCTTCATCCCAAGGTACCACTGACAAGCTCTGAGGCACTTCTTAGGTACCTGAAAGGGAGGGTTGGGGTGAGGGAAGTGGGGATGAATGGAAAGCAAGATGTGCATGGCTACACTCTCTTCAGCCTGTGCTTTATACCAGATTGCAGGATGAGTGAAATGGGATTTGAGAAGGTACATAAAGCAGGAACATACCATCAACCTGGATGGTTTTAGTGACGCCAGTTCCCACAGCCTCAATGATGGTCACATAAATAATGTTGAGCACTGTCTCCTCCACGGGGATGAGGGCATGCAGGCGTGCCTTTCTGCTGCTGGCTCTCTGCTGCTCCCTCCTGTTATGTGCCACCTTGTCCTAAAAGAGAGAAGGAAATGTTTTAGTGGGTGTGTTACACTGTGTGTAGGTGATGTGCCTGCCATAGCTGAATAGCTGGAAGTATGTGGAAGCTGTGAGATGTGGGTGTGAGGCTTGCTGCAGTGGTGAGGATAAGGTGGAGCATCTGAATGTTTGGCATGAGTCCTGATGCTAGAGATTGCTAATGGGAGAGTGATGGGGATGTGCATTGAGCAGAGTGTGAGTTTGGCGGCGTAGTGGGTAGGAGATGATATTTGAAGATGCATTTACTTACCTTGACCACTTATGTGAGATCAATGATCTCTTTTTGACATTGTATCCAGGTCCTTGGGGCTGGACAGCTGGCATTGACCTCTGTGCCTGTAGGGCCTGTGGCCCCTGCATAAAAATGACCCCTCTCCCCCTTTCTACAGTCCGAACTAAGGCCTCCAACGCTACATGCATCTGAGAGCCTAGGAGCCCTCTCTCTTGTTGAGACCACAATCAGATCATATGACCATACAAATTGGGAGCAGAAGTAGGCCATTCAGCCCATTGAGCCTGCTCCACCATTTAATAAGATCATGGCTGATCTGTTTCTGTCTTGAATTCCACAGCCATGATCTTACTGAATGGCAGAGCAGGCTCGAAGGGCTGAATGGCCTACTCCTGCTCCTATGTTCCTTCCCATGTTCAACAGTGTGCTTAATGCGGAGCTGCATGCCACAATCCTGGAAATGAGCAAGCAACACAAATTTTGCGTGCTGCCTGCATCACTTCCATTGGGCACGGGGCAATTGTATATTCCAATCCCTTCACGTACTAATGGGCCTTTTCCCCATAGACGTAGCCTTAAAGAGGTACAAGTGAACAAGTGATAGCCTTGCCTCTGAATCATAGGACCATAGGAACAGGAGGAGGCCATTCAACCCCTCAAGCCTGTTCCGCCACTCAACCAGATCATAGGCTGATCTGTATCTTAACTTCATTTGCCTGCTTTGGTTCTGTAACCATTAACAACCGTACTGAATAAAAATCTGTCAATAAGCTTTTTGGGGGAGAAAGTTCCACATTTCCACAACACTTTGAGATTTTCTCAGATATTTCAAGAGAAATTATAAATGTGAAAAAGCTTAAAGGAGAAATAATTGCCCCACAGGAATGCAGAAGCATAGACTGAGATACAGGGAGAGAAAGAAAGAGAAAGTTTATGCATGCATAGATAAAATATGCTTGTTTCTCTGCAGGGCACCAGTGCCTAGAAAGTAATACCAAGCAAAGACCGTGAGGTCAGTCCATTTCCATTGTGAAGCCCTGTTTACCTTCTGTTTTCTGCCCAAGTCGCTGTGGTAACTACTGTCCGGAAATAAAGGAAGATGGCAGTGTGCTCATCGCACACAACTAACTCTCTCTTAATATATCAACAGGGAATCATTAAGTCAATTGAAGCCATTAGCACCCACTCCAAATCAATGGAACAGACAATTGGTGTCACAAAATCAGGAGTCTCAGATCTGTTCAATCAAGTCGAGGCAGACCTTTTTATGTTTTCACAAAAGAACCTGCGACCTCACTCACTAATACATTGCAGACCATTCACTAATTTGTGGACTTTTCTTCCAAAGGAACTAAACCCTTAATTTCTCCAAGAGAGAATTTGTGATCGCAAAGGTAGTTACTCAGAAGGTTTGGAAGGAGAAGAGATCACAGCAATTTTAAGGTCATAGGCACTGGCATTGAGAGAAGCGTTGAATCATGCAGAACAGAAGGAGGCCATTTGGCCCAGATTGGGAAGAACAATCCTAGCCCCCTTGGAGGCAGGTTTGGAGGAGGGAGGGGCCAAAAACATAGCCGAAAAGCCCTTTGGGATGGCACCCCAGCATAGTTGCGCCTCTGGGCGGGTTTCCCAGGAATGGGCTATCACTGGAATTGGGAATGCCCTTGCTGGAGATGGGCAGGCAATCTAGACACTTAAAGACTCAATTAGTGGCCACTTCCAGTGAGGGAGGCAAGTTTGCCGGCATCACACAGGGACCGCCCCCGCACCCACCCCCCCCCCCCCCCCACCCCCCACTCTGTGTCCGGAATCCAGCAGCACTTCAGAGGCGGCTTCAAGACAGGAGAACAGAGGAAAATCATAGGCTGATGCACATGCCAGCATCAATAATCGCAAAGGCTGAAAGTGGCACATTTGCAGTCAGACACATTCCTGTGGATGTGTTCCCCCTCCACTCTGATGGCTCTGACTGTTCTGGGCCTTCCTTTTAAACACGTACCCTCAAAGTCCCCCTCTGCCTGAGCACCGCTTATCTCTCGCTGTGAGGCTGCTGGCTGGCCATCCCTTAGGGTGCTCCGATCGGCCCTTCCGTCTGGTCCTGCCTACTATCCTTAATTGGACGGCAAACGCGGGGGCAGCGCAATCTCAGAACTCCCAAATAGTCCTGACATTGGGTTCCTGATTCCCGTGGGAAAATTCAGCCCATTGTCTGTGTCAGGTCTTTGAAAGAGATTTCTAAATAGTTGCACTTCATCTGCTCTTTCCCCATAGCCCCGCAAATGTCTACCTTTCATACGAACATACGAATTAGGAACAGGAGTAGGCCATTCAGCCCTTTCAGCCTGCTCTGCCATTTGTTAAGATCTGATTATGGCCTCAACTCTACTTTCCTGTCTACCTGCAATAACCTTTGGCTCCTTTGTCAATCAAGAATCTATTTAACTCAGCCTTAAAAACAGTCAATACCTCCTCTGCTCTCTGAGAGAGAGAATTTTACAGACTAACAATCCTCTGAAAGAAAAAGATTCTCCTCATCTCAATCTTAAATGAGAGATCCCTAATTTTTAAACTGCGTCCCCTATTTTTAGTCTCTCCCATACTTTCGGCATCTGTCAAGTCCCCTCAGGATCTTATAGGTTTCAATAAAATCACCTCTCTCTTCTAAGCTCCAATGGATACAGGCCCAACCTGTCCAGCCTTTCCTCATAAGAAAAACCCTTCATCCCAGGAATCAGTCGAGCGAACCCTCTCTGAACTGCTTCTAATGCAATTATATCCTATCTTAAGTAAGGAGACCAAAACTGTACATAGTACTTTTTTTTTATTCATTCATGGGATGGAGGCATCGCTGGCCAGGCCAGCATTTATTGCCTATCCCTAATTGCCCTTGAGAAGGTGGTGGTGAGCTGCCTTCTTGAACCGCTGCAGTCCATGTGGGGTAGGTACAACCACAGTGCTGTTAGGAAGGGAGTTCCAGGATTTTGACCCAGTGACAGTGAAGGAACGGCGATATAGTTCCAAGTCAGGATGGTGTGTGGCTTGGAGGGGAACTTGCAGGTGGTGGTGTTCCCATGTATTTGCTGCCCTTGTCCTTCTAGTTGGTAGAGGTTGCGAGTTTGGAAGATGCTGTCTAAGGAGCCTTGGTGCATTGCTGCAGTGCATCTTGTAGATGCCACTGTGCGTTGGTGGTGAAGGGAATGAATGTTTGTAGATGGGGTGCCAGTCAAGCGGGCTGCTTTGTCCTGGATCGTGTCGAGCTTCTTGAGTGTTGTTGGAGCTGCACCCATCCAGGCAAGTGGAGTGTATTCCATCACACTCCTGACTTGTACCTTGTAGATGGTGGAGAGGCTTTGGGGAGTCAGAAGGTGAGTTACGTGCCTCAGGATTCCTAGCCTCTGACCTGCTCTTGTAGCCACGGTATTTATATGGCTACTCCAGTTCAGTTTCTGGTCAATGGTAGCCCCTAGGATGTTGATAGTGGGGGACTCAGTGATGGTAATGCCATTGAATGTCAAGGGGAGATGGTTAGATTCTGTCTTGTTGGAGATGGTCATTGCCTGGCACTTGTGTGGCGCGAATGTTACTTGCCACTTGTCAGCCCAAGCCTGGATATTGTCCAGGTCTTGCTGCATTTCTACACGGACTGCTTCAGTATCTGAGGAGTCACGAATGGTGCTGAACATTGTGCAATCGTCAGCGAACATCCCCACTTCTGACCTTATGATTGAAGGAAGGTCATTGATGAAGCAGCTGAAGATGGTTGGGCCTAGGACACTACCCTGAGGAACTCCTGCAGTGATGTCCTGGAGCTCAGATGATTGACCTCCAACAACCACAACCATCTTCCTTTGCGCTAGGTATGACTCCAGCCAGCAGAGGGTTTTCCCCCTGATTCCCATTGATCTCAGTTTTGCTAGGGCTCCTTGATGCCATACTTGGTCAAATGCTGCCTTGATGTCAAGGGCAGTCACACTCACCTCACCTCTTGAGTTCAGCTCTTTTGTCCATGTTTGAACCAAGGCTGTAATGAGGTCAGGAGCTGAGTGGCCCTGGCGGAACCCAAACTGAGCGTCACTGAGCAGGTTATTGCTAAGCAAGTGCCGCTTGATGGCAGATGTGAATAAGATCATGGCTGATCTAATGTGGCCTCAAGTCAAAGAATCAAATGAATATCTAACTCCCTTTTGAAAGTTACTTTTGAATCTGTTTCCACCCTTTCAGAAATGATTTCCAGATCATAACAACTTGATGCATAAAAGAAATCCTCATCTCTCTCCTGGCTTTTTTGCCAATTATCTTAAATCATTGTCCTTTCTGTGCCTGAACCCCCACACCCCCACCAGTAGAAACAGATTTCCCTATCTATATCAAAACCCATCATAATTTTCAACACCTCTATTAAACCTCTATGAATTCTCCCCTTAACCTTCCCTGCTCGAAAAGAAAACTCCCAGTCTCTCCACATAACTGAAGTAAAGCACTTTCTCACATCGCTCTGAAATGTCCCAATGCACTTCACATACAATTGCTGTCATGTTTCCTCTTGGTGCTTCTGACTAAGAGAGAACTGTTAGGCAGAGCTAACTACCTTTACTTTCAAGGGTATCTTTAACATCCACTAGAAAAACAGATAGAGCCTCACCGTGACATATCACAAAGGCAGCACCAGTTTGCCAGCACTGAAAAATAGATGATAGAGGACATTTCGTGCAGACCACTGCCTGATGGATTGGGGATCAAAGGTGTTTCTGTCCTCAAGGCCCTACGGGAAAAGGAAATGGTGGATCCTGTTGGATGGTTCCCTGAGCAGACCACCAAAGTCATTTGGCGGAATGCCTCATCAACAGAACTTTCAAACAGGCACCAAGACGTAGCTTGGCTGGTGGTGAGAAGGGCCCTCCCCATCAGATCCTTCCTGCATGCCCGGAATCTCACCGACTCTGCACACTGCCCTTGAGGTGGCTGTGGTGGGGAAAAGACTGTTGCCCACCTCCTTCTGGAATGTGCCTTTGCAAAGCAGGTGTGGAAAGAGATGCAGTGGTTTTTGTCGAGGTTCATCCCAAGCAGCTCTGTAACATGGGGGTCTGTGCTCTCCGGGCTGTTCCCAGGGACGCACACTGAGATTAACATCAACTGCTGTGGAGGACCATCAATTCAGTGAAAGACGCTCTTTGGTCTGCCTGAAACTTATTGGTTTACCAGCGCAAAGACTTGTCCACGACCAAGTGTTGCAGTTTCAGATATTCCAAGGTCCAGAACGACGTGCTGAGGGACTTGGGGCAGCCACTGCAAAGGCTCAATGGGGAAAGACCACTGTGTAAGGTCCTCCCACCAAAGTGAACTGAGGGGCTGGACCCATGGGAAACCCCTCAGGCTGTATACACCAAATATGGGTTTGCTGTAAAATATACATGGCATGTAAAATGGAATGGAAGGGTTGTGAGGCACTCACTCCTGTAGTGAAGAAAACTGATTTCCTTTGCACTTTCTGGAAAGTCAACTTGGTGCTGTTTTGAACTGTTTTGTAATATTTTTTTTTACAGATTTTTATGAATAAAGTATATTTTGGGGGAAAAAAAAGATAGAATGCAAAGAAATAACTTCCATTTAATGCCTTTCACAACCTCAAGTTGGCCCAAAGCACTTTACAGCCAATCAAGTACTTCTTTTGAAGTGTAGTCACCGGGGCTGAATTTTGCCATTTACCAGCATGTCCCACCACTGGAGCCGAAAGGGGAGCCAACCCATCTTTGACAGGCAGCGGAACCCGGGTCAGCATATTGCTGGCAGCAGCCAATTAAGAGGACGCTTTTGACGCTGCTGTCTAATTAAGACAGTGGTCTGCCTCGAGAAGCCTAGGGAAGGGAGTGCAGATAGTCTCAGTCATCTCATTATCAAAAAGGAGGAGGTGTTGGGTGTCTTGCAAAGCATTAAGGTAGATAAGTCCCCAGGGCCTGATTGGATCTGCCCCAGAATACTGAGGGAGGCAAGGGAAGAAATTTCTGGGGCCTTGACAGAAATCTTTGCATCCTCATTGGTTACAGGTTAGGTCCCAGAGGACTGGAGAATAGCCAATGTTGTTCCTTTGTTTAAGAAGGGTGGCAAGGATAATCCAGGAAATTATAGGCCGGCGAGCCTTACGTCAGTGGTAGGGAAACTATTAGAGAGGATTATTCGGGACAGGATTTACTCCCATTTGGAAACAAACAAACATATTAGCGAGAGACAGCATGGTTTTGTGAAGGGGAGGTTGTGTCTTACTAATTTGATTGAGTTTTTTGAGGAAGTGACGAAGATGATTGATGAGGGAAGGGCAGTGCATGTTGTCTATATGGACTTTAGTAAAGCCTTTGACAAGGTCCCTCATGGCAGACTGGTGCAAAAGGTGAAGTCACATGGGATCAGAGGTGAGCTGGCAAGATGGATACAGAACTGGCTCAGTCACAGAAGACAGAGGGTAACAGTGGATGGGTGTTTTTCTGAATGGAGGGATGTGACTAGTGGTGTTCCGCAGGGATCAGTGCTGGGACCTTTGCTGTTTGTAGTATATATAAATGATTTGGAGGAAAATGTAGCTGGTCTGATTATTAAGTTTGCGGACGACACAAAGGTTGGTGGAGTTGCGGATAATGATGAGGATTGTCAGAGGATACAGCAGGATATAGATCGGTTGGAGACTTGGGCGGAGAAATAGCAGATGGAGTTTAATCCGGACAAATGTGAGGTAATGCATTTTGGAAGGTATAATGCAGGTGGGAGGTATACAGTAAATGGTAGAACCCTTAGGAGTATTGACAGGCAGAGAGATCCGGGCGTACAGGTCCACAGGTCACTGAAAGTGGCAACGCAGGTGGATAAGGTAGTCAAGAAGGCATTCGGCATGCTTGCCTTCATCGGTCGGGGCATAGAGTATAAAAATTGGCAAGTCATGTTGCAGCTGTACAGAACCTTAGTTAGGCCACACTTAGAATATTGCATGCAATTCTGGTCGCCACACTACCAGAAGGACGTGGAGGCTTTGGAGAGGGTACAGAGGAGGTTTACCAGGATGTTGCCTGGTCTGGAGGGCATTAGCTATGAGGAGAGGTTCATGGACAGAGTTGATAGTCAGAAGCTTTTTCCCAGAGTGGAAGAGTCAGTTACTAGGGGACATAGGTTTAAGGTGCGAGGGGAAAAGTTTAGAGGGGATGTGCGAGGCAAGTTTTTTACACAGAGGGTGGTGAGTGCCTGGAACTTGATGCCAGGGGAGGTGGTGGAAGCAGATACGATAGCGACGTTTAAGAGACATCTTGACAAATATATGAATAGGAAGGGAATAGTGGGATATGGGCCCCGGAAGTGCAGAAGGTGTTAGTTTCGGCAGGCATCAAGATCGGCGCAGGCTTGGAGGGCCGAATGGCCTGTTCCTGTGCTGTACTGTTCTTTGTTCTTTGTTCTTTGAAGAGGGCTGACAGCTCAGCAGCGCCACTACTAGCAGTGGCCATTGCTGAGACTGCAGTTTCAGGGAGAAGGCACCTCAATGGCAGGGCACCCTCCTCCATGACAGGTGAGCAAAGTTGGGAGAAGCTGGGGCCTGGTGATCGGTGGGGGAGGTGTAGTGGGGGGAGTTGTGGTTGAGGGTTGCTTGAGGGCCCGACAAGGAGGCTACCCCTGCCCCTCAGAACGTGCTGGGAGGCCGACAAGGTTTACCTGGCAGTCTCCACACATGGTGGTAGGCCCTCCCGATGTGGACAAAATGCCCATGGAGGTGGGAAGTGGTCCTTAATTTTTTTTTATTCGTTTGTGGGATGTGAGCATCACTGGGCTAAGCCAGCATTTATTGCCCATTCCTAATTGCCCTTGAACTGAGTGGCAGCAGCCATTTCAGAGGACACTTTAAGAGTTAACCACATTGTTGTGGGTCTGGAATCACATGTCGGCCAGACCAGGTAAGGACAGCAGATTTCCTTCCCTGAAGGGCATTAATGAATCAGATGAGTTTTTACAACAATCCACAATGCTTTCATGGTCATAATTAGACTGGCTTTTAATCCTAGATTTATTAATTGAATTCAAATTTCACCATATGCCTTGGTGGGATTCGAACTCATGTCCACAGAGCATTTGCCTGAGCTTTGGATTACTAGTCTAGTGACAATACCACCATGTCCCGCCTCCTGCCAATTGGCCACTTAAGTGGCTCAATTGGCTTCTTGGTGGGCGCCGCCACATTTCCTACCATTGGCAATATGGAATGGCGATGGGAAGACGTCAGGCTCCCATCCTGCACCTCCCTCTGCCATTTTGCCAGCCCTCTCAGCCTATCGCCTGTGGCCGGGAAAATTCAACCCACTGTTGTAATTTAGGAAACGAAGCAGCCAATTTACCCACAACAATGTCCAAATAACAGCCATGCAGTAAATGACTGGATAATCTGTTTTTTGGTTATGTTGGTTGATGGATAAATATTGGCAAGGACATCATCCTCTCAGGTAGGCATGAAAGGTCCCATAGAATAGGGCTGTAATAGTGGGGAATTTCAGCGACCTAATATTAATTGGGATAGAATCAGTGTAAAATAGAATCAGAGTAAAAGGTACAGAGGGCACAGAATTCTTAAAATGCGTTGAGGAGAACCTTTTAACCGGTACTTAGCAAACCCAACAAGATAAGGACAGTTCTGGGCTTCGTTTTAGGGAATGAAGTTAGACAAGTGGAAGGGGTATCAGTGGGAGGGCATGTTGGTGGTATTAATCATAATTCAGTTAGATTTAGCATAGTTGGGAAAGAACAAAGATAGACCAGGAGTAAAAGTTTTCAATTGGGCAAAGGCCAATTTTACTCAGCTGAGTTGTGATTTAGCAAAAGTGGACTGGAAGCAGCTAATTCTATCTGGCATGGACTCTATGGACTAAATGGCCTCCTTCTGTGCCATAATGAGTCTATGCCTATAACTTTAAAGAAAATCAGTGTCAGAGCAGTGGGAGGCATTCAAGGTGGAGATAACGAGGGTTCAGAACAAATATGTGCCCAAAAAGAAAAGGGTAAAGCTCCTAAGCCAGACCCTCCTGGATGTCAAGGAGCTTACAGAGAAGAATAAGGCAAAAAAGAAAGTTTATGTCACATATTGAGCTCTATACTGCAGAAAGTCTAGAGGAGTACAGCAAGTGCAGTGGTGAAATTAAAAAGGGAAATTAGAAAAGTGTAATATTACTTGTTGCTTTGGTATGTGAAACTATTGAAAGGTTCACAGGACTGCAAGTAATATCCAAACAATATGTGAGTTTTTATTATAACTTAAACTAAAACAGATATATACACAGCTACTACGAGTACATCTAAACACATATCACTCTGTCGGGCTACACCCACAACTCCCTGGTCATGTGTGATGCGACATCATTTCTTCCAGTGACCTTCACTTGCAGCCTCTTAAGGTGCTTCCCCCCTTAAGATGGTCCCACAACAGAAAACAAACGGGGAGCATGAAAAAATATTGGCGAATAAAATGAAGGAAAACCCAAAAATATTTTATAATATGTAAAAAGAAAATGAAACACTAAGTAAAGGGTAAGGCCTATTAGAGGCTAGAAAGATAACCTGTGTGGGAAGACAGAAGGTGTAGGCATGGTTCCTAATAAATACTTTGCATCTATCTTCACAAAAGAGGAGGATGATGAAGGTATTGTAGTAAAGGAGGAAGAGTGTGAACTATTAGATGGAATAAGCAGCGAGAAGGGAAATATTAGGGGGTAATTTAGTATCTTTGAAAGTCGATAAATTGCCGGTCCAGATGAAAGATATCCTAGACTGCTAAGAGAAGCAAGGGAGGAAATAGCAGAGGCTCTGACCATCATTTCCCGATCCACTCTAGCTACAGGCGTGGTGCTGGAGGACTGAAAGACTGCTAACATTGTACTGTTGTTTAAAAAGGGAGAAAAGGATAGACTGAGTAATTACAGGCCAATCATCCTAACCTTGATGGTGGGCAAATTACTGAAAATGTTCTGGGGGACATAATTAATCATTTATAAAAGCATGGATTATGCAAGGACAGTCAGCATGGCTTTGCTAAGGGAAGGCCATGTCTGACTAACATGATAGAATGTTTTGAGAAGGTAACAATGAGGGTCGATGAGGCTGGCACGTTTGATGTAGTTTAAGATTTTAGGAAGGCTTTTGACAAGGTCCCACATGACTGGTCAGAAAAGTAAGATCCCATGGGGTTCAAGGTAAAGTGGCAAGTTGGATGAAAAATTTGCTCAGTGGCAAGAAACAAAGGGTTCTGAGCGATGGGTATTTTTTGTGACTGGAAGACAGTTTCCAGTGGGTTTCTGCAGGCTCAGTACTAGGTCAATGATTTCAATGAGTTAGTCAAACACAGGGGGCATGATTAAAAAGTTTGCAGGTGATACAAAAATTACCCAGGAGGTTAATAGTGAGGAAGAACTGCAGGAAGATATCAATGCACTAGGCAGGTGGGCAGAAAAGTGGCAAATGGAATTCAATGCAGAGAAGCGTGATGTAACGTATTTGGGGAGGGCAAACAAGGCAAGGAAATCTACAATAACTAGTAGGATACTGAGAAGTGAAGAGGAACAGAGGGACCTTGGAGTGCATACCCACACATCCCTGAAGATAACAGGACAGGTAGATAAGGAATATACTGACACTTTCCCATGTTAGCTGAGGCATAGATTATAAGAGCGGAAAAGTTATGCTGGAACCGTATAAAACACTAGCTACTCCGCAGCTTGACTACTGCTTATAGTTCTGGTCACCGCATTACAGGAAGAATGTGATCGTAATCGAGAGAACTACAAGAATGTTGCCAGTACTGGAGTTGCCACTGCTTCAAATGATGTAGAGGCAGAAATCCTCATTGCATTTAGAAAGTACTTGGACATGCACTTGATGTCCCATAACCTATAAGGTTACAGACCAAGAGCTGCTATGTGGTATTAGGCTCGCTAGCTCTTTTTCGTCCAGACAGAATCAACAGCTAAAGGCCTCCTTCTGTGTTGTAAATTTCTATGATTCTATGACATTATTTTGAAGGATTCTGCCCAGTGCACTGGCCAATATTTATCCTTCAACCAACATCATTTAAACAGATTATCTGGTCATTATCACATTGATATTTGTGGGAACTTGCTGTATGCAAATTGACTGCCACATTTCCTACAGTACAACAGTCACTACACTTAAAAACTAATTCATTAGCTGGACATCACTTTGGGACATCCTGAGGTCTTGAAAGGCGCTGTTTAAATGCACGTTTTTCTTTACAGTGTCAGCTGTGGCTCAGTTGGTTGGACTTTCAATTTTATGTCAGAAGGCTGCAGGTTGAAGTCCCACTCCAGAGACTTGAGCACAGAAGATCCAGCCTGGGCTACCTGGCTTGTTTTGCAAGTGATTGTAGACGATAGAGAGTGGGGAAAACTTATGGAGGTACCTGTTCCATTTTGCAATGTTGGTCAGGAATGAGTGAGAGTCGCGAATGGTGAAATAAATCTTCACTTCAACATGGTGAGAAAGACCATTTATGATGATAATCTAGAGAATAGCAGTCTACATCACACCTGTAACTGTTCCAAACCTGAGGGGTTTGCAAATATCTGATCCCCACATAAAATCAAGCTTCAAGTCTTTGAGTACTGCTCCACCTGACCCACCCCTAGGGTATTACTTCAAAGTTAAAATGAATTATCCTTAACTCAAATTTCCTTTGCTGTATAATATTACAGTATTGTGCCACCTCTAAATATTGTAGTGAATGGCAGAGCATTCCAATATTAAGATTGGAATTAGTAACCTTGAAATTATTCATTGTTTTGGATAGTGGGGGCAGGATCTGCATGGAAGTGTTACCGTGGTAACTTTGAGTTCAATCAAAGCAAATAAATTGATTTTTTTTCTCATCTAAAAGGTGTTACACTGTGGAAGAGCACATGGTATTCAGTATTTTCTGCCTTATATCTATCCTAATTTTAAAAAATGTTGTCGGCTTTCGTGCGAGGAAATGGAGTAGTTTCATAGAACATAGAACATAGAACATAGAACATACAGCACAGAACAGGCCCTTCGGCCCACAATGTTGTGCCGATCCTTTGTCCTCTGTCAAGGACAATTTAATCTATACCCCATCATTCTCCTTTATCCATATACCTATCCAAAAGCCTTTTGAAAGTCCCTAAAGTTTCTGACTCAACAACTTCCCCGGGCAAGGCATTCCATGCCTCGACCACTCTCTGGGTAAAGAACCTTCCCCTGACATCCCCCTTATATCTCCCACCCTTCACCTTAAATTTATGACCCCTTGTAACGCTTTGCTCCACCCGGGGAAAAAGTTTCTGACTGTCTACCCTATCTATTCCCCTGATCATCTTATAAACCTCTATCATGTCACCCCTCATCCTTCTCCTTTCTAATGAGAAGAGGCCTAGAATGTTCAGTCTTTCCTCGTAAGACTTATTCTCCATTCCAGGCAACATCCTGGTAAATCTCCTCTGCACCCTCTCCAAGGCTTCCACATCCTTCCTAAAATGAGGCGACCAGAACTGCACACAGTACTCCAAATGAGGCCTTACCAAGGTCCTGTACAGCTGCATCATCACCTCACGGCTCTTAAATTCAATCCCTCTGCTAATGAACGCTAACACCCCATATGCCTTCTTCACAGCCCTATCCACTTGAGTTGCAACTTTCAATGATCTATGCACATAGACCCCAAGGTCTCTCTGCTCCTCCACATGCCCAAGAACCCTACCGTTAACCCAGTATTTTGCATTCATGTTTGTCCTTCCAAAATGGACGACCTCACACTTTTCAGGGTTAAACTCCATCTGCCACTTTTCAGCCCAGCACTGCAACCTATCCAAGTCCCTTTGCAGACGACAATAGCCCTCCTCGGTATCCACAACTCCACCAACCTTTGTATCATCTGCAAATTTACTGACCCACCCTTCGACTTCCTCATCCAAGTCGTTAATAAAAATCACAAACAGGAGAGGACCCAGAACTGATCCCTGCGGCACGCC
This sequence comes from Heterodontus francisci, assembly GCF_036365525.1. Lineage (NCBI taxonomy): Eukaryota > Metazoa > Chordata > Chondrichthyes > Heterodontiformes > Heterodontidae > Heterodontus > Heterodontus francisci. The sequence goes on from NC_090387.1 coordinate 10,380,463, forward strand.
ACTGGTAACTGGGCTCCAGGCTGAGTATTTACCATCTAAGACCACTCTCTGCCTTCTATCAGTTAGCCAATTCTTAATCCAACTGGCCACATTCCCCACTATCCCATGCCTCCTGACTTTCTCCATAAGTCTACCATGGGGGACCTTATCAAATGCCTTACTAAAATCCATGTACACCACATCCACTGGTTTACCCTCATCCACTTGCTTGGTCACCTGCTCAAAGAATTCAATCAGGCTTGTGAGGCAAGACCTACCCCTCACAAAACCGTGCTGACTGTCATAAAAACACAAGGAACATCAAGGACAAAAAACTCCTCCCTTTAGGAAAGTCCTTCCTTCTTAGAGCATTCACTTACAATCAAACTGAATTGTCTAGCCCTCGTTTTAAAATTATTGCCCCTTGTTCTGGATTCCCCCTCCAGAAGAAATAGGAAATAGCCTATATAGTCTATTTAACATTTTATATACCTTGATTAGATAACTGCTCAACCTTCTAAACTCAATGGAGTACCAGCCACGTTTAAGCAACCTGTCTTCATAATCCAGGCTATGGTAATATGCAGGCGAATCCACACTGTACCATCTCCAAAACCAATATATCATTCCTGAGGTGTGGTACCCAAAACTGAATGCAGTGCTCCAGAGGAGAGTCTGACCACACTCTGTGCAGCTCCCGCATCACTTCCTTACTTTTATATTCCAACCCACTTGAGATAAGGGACATAATTCCATTAGCCTTCTTGATTACGTTTTGTAGCTACACGCTAATTTTTAGTGAATTGTATACAAATCACTGTTTTCTCCTCCACAGCTCCGCTTTCCTCACCATTAAAAAAATATTGCAGTTTGTTTTTCTCGGATCCAAAGTGGATGACATCATAGTTAACCACTTTGAACTCTATCTTCCATGGTTTTGTCCACTCACTTTCTGGGTAGTCCAAAGGTAACGGCGTGAAGTCAGACTAGTGTGTCCAAGTGAATAGCATTCAAAGAGCATCTAGATAAAGGAGGGAGAAAGGAAAAGAAGGATATGTCAGATGAACACAGGTGGGAGAAGTCTCATATGGAGCATAAATGCCAACATGGATGCCTGCCTCTGTGCTGTAAATACTATGTAATAATATGTAAGGTATTACTAGAATCATGAGCACCTTTGACAGAGGTGAGCAATACTCAGTCGTGATGTGGTCCAGCCAGATTCAAGTTCCGCCTCAAGCACAACATGTTGGTTGATAACGAGGGAATGCTGCATTTTGAGGTGCCACTCCTTAATGAGATGTTAAACTCATTTTATCATTGAAAAACAGGAGTATTACGAGGCGTCCGTGACATAAAATGGCGGTCGATGACGTCGGGTGGGGTTCCCGACGTCATGATGCACGAACGCCATTTTACAATGGTCGGACAGCGGGCGAGATCGAAGTGCCGCTCGCCATCCGCTTACAATCAATTTAAGGGCAATTAAGGTCTTTAAAACACCAATTGACAGCCATTTTATGGTGGCTGTTGGCCTTTACGGCCGTACATCAAGTTGAGGGGCGTCTCGGGAACCCGGCAGGTTTGAAAGAGCAGCAGGCAGTGAATTGGTGAGGGAGTTGGAGGCACTGTTATGTTGGCTATAGTTCAATCTTTGTGTGACTTTACAGTTTGTGCTACTTTCAGATTGTTCATCAGGGTCCATCTGAGTGTTACTAACTCGTGATCATGCCCCAGAGGTATTGATTTATTGGTTGAGAGGGAGGGGGTTGTGTGTGCCTTTACTCACAGCAGGCTGATAAGACCTGAAGTAATAGCATCTGTGGAAAACAGCAGCAATGGGAATTGTGCACTTTGGAGGTAGCTCATCTAATGAGGAGGACTATGCCCCAAGGAGGGACAGGAGGACAACTGGCCAGGAGAACACGCAACCTGCTGGCCCAGTGCGGCCTCGTAATGGAGGAGCGTGAGAAGGTGGCAGAGAGGCCGGGGTGTAGCCACCTGTCAGGAGACGAGCATACCCAGCAGGCAAGATCTACTGCCCACGTCTGAGCTTCCTGCAACTGCCAGAACGCCAGTGCCGAAGAAGACTGCGCCTGTCACAGGAGACTGTCACATCTCTGTGTGAGATGTTGGCAACAGAGGTTGCTTCAATCTGCGTGAGTTGCCATCCAATGCAGGTCGCATTGAAGGTAACAGTAGCACTGAATTTCCATGCATCAAGCTCATTCCAGGCTTCATCGGCAGACATGTGCAGAGTCTCCCAAGCATCAGCACATCACTACATAAAAGTTGTTACCAAAGCCATTTTTAGGCATGCCAACCATTTTATCAACTTCAAAACAGACACCGCCAGTCAGGCCGAGAGAGCCAGAGGCTTCAGCACCATTGTTGGGTTCCCAATGGTCCAGGGTGTAACAGAATGTACACATGTGGCCATTAGATCACAGGTCGGTCAGGGGCCTTCATTAATCACAAGGGGTTCTACCCAATGAATGTTCAGCTCGTATGTGACCATCGTAAGGGAATCTGCAGCTGTGTGCACGTTACCCTGGATGCAGCCACAATGCTTTCATTCTCAGGTACTCCCAGGTGCCAGCATTGTTCAGTCCACCTGCACACCTGCAAGGATGGATACTTGGCAACAGGGGTTATCTGCTGATGACACCGGTGAGGAACCCAAGGAATGATGTAGAGGAATGTTACAATGCAAGCCAGGTGGCCATCGGAGTGACAATCGAACAGACTATAGGTCTTCTCAAAATGAGATTTAGGTGTCTCGATTGCTCAAGTGGAGCCCTGCAGTACTCGCCATCAAGGGTCTCCAGAATTATTGTCATGTGCAGCGCCTTACATAACGTGTCGATGGAGAGGGGAGATTCCCTGGAGAATGATGAAGGTCAGCGCGAGGCTTCCTCAGAAGGGAATGGTGATATGGATGAGGAAGAGTGGCCACAGCCACCTGAACAGTGAGGAGAGGGAGCTGGAGATCTGGGGGAACTGAGTGCAAGGGAGACCCGGGAGGCTCTAATACTCAGGCATTTGTCCTGCACAGAGCCCCATCAAACATAAACCGACATGGCAGTCTGAGAGGTGTCAATGACAGGAGCTGGAAGGGCAGAGGCACTTACCCTCGGGGGCGAAATCTGAACTGAACCGGGTTCACCTTTCCATCAAAGACCACCCAGCCTAAATGTGTCACCTCTCAAATAACCCTTCTCATGCAGCGCAAACATATCACTTACAACATCAGCAATGATATTTGACATGTAAAAATGTCAAGTGAAAAGTTTAACAAGTTATACTGCATTGAAACAAGAAATAAAAATTTACAGATAGCACTAGTGACCCTGGAGTGCTGTTACTGTGAATTTTGAAATGTTTGCGAGTGCTCATGCGTGTGGATGACCCCTTGCCGCCAGCCACACCAGAGGCAGGTGGCTGATCAGGCTGCCGCGTTGCTCTGGATGAGTTTGGCGGGCATCCTCTGCCTGCCCGAGGCCGTGTGGGCTTCGGCATCTCAAGGTGACCCTGAGAAGTCTCAGGAACACCCTCTGACACCCTGGCAGTATGCGGTGCTGATGTCACTGGCAGAGACGACAAGGAGCTGCAGGATGCATCAGGAACACCGTGAGAGGACCTCCCATCTGAAATCTGCTGCTGTCCCTGTGCCCTCCTGAGGCTCAGTTGGTCCTCAGTGCTAACCTCAGAGGGTTGAGCAGCCTCAAACTGTCACCTGCGCATCAGATTCCGTTCTCTGATGCTCTGGTCCACCTCGCTGTGAGGTTATGCATTGCCTCCAGGATCAGCCCCTCCATTGCAGCCGCCAAACCTGTCAATGGAGGAGGCCAGATGACAGAGAATGTGCGGTACTTAGGCCCTGGATGGACAGTGTCTGAGTCATAGCAAGCAAAGTCTCTGGTAACTCCACCAGATCTCCAAGCACCGCACTTAAAGCATCTCCCACCGAATGGATGTCATCAGAAGCTCGTGGCTGTGCATTGGCTTGGCCTCCCACAGTCCTCCGATTGTCAGCGGCATTGGCCGGTACAGCCTTGGGCAGCTGGCCCAGCAATTAACACCAGGTTGTGACCACAATTCCAAGGAGACACGCATCCCAACCGAGGTGAATGTCTCTGAGCTGGCGCTTGGTGTGGTGAAGGATGTGACGCTGCGCCCTCTGAGGTCCCCTCCTCCTCCTCAGAGGTGGACGAATGAGCCCCAGACATGCTTCCTGGCCGCTGCTGTGTTTCACCCGCAGGGAAAATCAGAATGATCAGTAGTGATCAGCACTCCTGACCGGAGGACATGTTATAGACTGCATTGTGGGCACGACTGTGTGATTTCACATTTGAGAGCACCCTTCAGTGCCTGAGACGATCGCCGCATCACACGCCCCCATCACCCCCACCCCACCCCTCGAGCACACACTGGGGAACTCACTCTCCTGGCCAGGTACGCCGGCCTCGCCATCAGCTATAGAACATCCCCCATCCTCCCCTGCTGGCATTAATGCATCCTCCTCCAGTCTGCTCGAATATGCCAGGTTGGCCATGCTGCCACTGGTCCGGCACCTCTCTTGGGCATTACGTGCCCTATTCTCCTGTGTATGTACAAAGGACTTAGTTACGAAATATCACATGGATGATCACACACTTACACCTATGGCTGAGTGCTGCTTCTCAAACCAATGCCAGTGAAGTGCATGGATGGAACACATCTGGACCACTGAGTGTCACAGATGTATGTGGCCCAAGGCATGGCTGCAGCCAAGCCCTGTACATAGATGGCTTCCACCTTGCAGCTTTAGCACTCATAGACCCTCCCGTTTCACATAAAACATGAGATGCATGTGGAATGCCCCTTACCCGGGCAGAGCACAGAGGGTCATTGACCCGTTTGCGACACTGGAGCCACGTCCTTCTAACAACTCTGTAGCTGCTGACCTCCTCCGCTACCTCCAGCCACACCTTCTTTCTAACATGGGAAGGCCTCCTTCTTCCGTCGGAGGGGAAGAGGACCTCCCGCCCTGCCTCAGCCACCTGGAGGAGGACCTGTGATGATTCTGCTGAGAAGCGGGGAGGGGTCCATGCGGCTCCTGCTCCCTTCCATTCCTGTACTTTGTTTCTGGTGAAATTCTAATTGTTCTTATGTGTTGGTTTTGTGAGCACTTTCAGATCTCACTACAGTCCTTTCAGCAACAGACCCTTATTTATCTTTCTCATGTGATCAATGTCTCCTATCAATGTCTTCCTTCTTGCATAAAGGGTAAGCCTTTATGAGGCAGAGATTGCTGAAAGCCTTTTTAAATGGCTTTCAGCAAACTCTTCAGGCTCTCGGCCCGCCCCCGCTGACACTCAGCCTCCCACCCGCGCGCACCCTTTTCAGTCGGAAGTGCGCCGCGGGGTCGCCAATTGGCAGCCCTGCGTGTGATACTCACGGCAACGAGTTGTGTAGTGGGAATGAGTTCTTTACCCGCTTTCGCTTCATCGGACTCTGTCAACGTCGTCAACGGTAAAATTCTGGCCGGAGACCCTGAATATCTAGAGAGACTTGAGGAGGTATTAGATGTCACTACTAGAAAAAAAGCTGGAGTTGTCCTGGTGACAGTTTCTCCAACAAATTGATTAACTGCTCATTCATCTCATTGGCATGTATAAAATGCTCACCACATTTCTCTACATAGCTTCAGTTTCTCGAACTCATTGTGAATGAAGTGCTTTTGGTAGTTTCAGTAGTAATGTGCTGTATAAATGCAAGTTAGTCTTCATTTTGATCATCCTTAATGTTTTAGTCTCTACCAGTTCAGGAAAATGGGATGGGCAAGCAGATGGGGTGGATAAGAGAGGAGAGAAGGCGTGATACTTAGATGAAAGGGATATTAACTCTTGCGTAGCTCTCATCTTTCCTGGCAGCCCATCTCTTGGGATCAATTCTTCACTGCATCCCTTTTGATATGTGATAACCAAAATTGTACACAGGACTCAGGTGAGGTCTAACCTATGAGTTTTAAACTTATGTAGATGGAAACTTTAGAGATTTGTTTTTTAAATAGTTCTTCCATAATTAAAACATATCCTTCCCTAAATCCTGTACCTCTTTTTTTTCAGTGTTGTAACCGCAACCGAACACGGTACTCTGATAAATAATTTGACATATGTGCCAACCATTGCTACCACATACTGATAGTCAGCATGTTGGTCAGGTCATAAATGCTGTTAAATAAGAAAGGGTGGAAAAAAGGCAGCTGATTCAACAACAACAACAATGTTATATTTGTATAGTGCCAAGGCGCTTCACAGGAGCATTTTAAAACAAAGTATGACACCGAGCTACATTTGGAGACAAAAAAGCTTGGTTGAAGAGGTAGGTTTCGAGGAGTGTCTCAAAGGAGGAAAGCAAGGTAAAGAGGCGGAGAAATGTGGAGAGAGAATCCCAGAGCTTGGAGCCCAGGCAACTACAGGCACGGCCACCAATGGTGGACCAATTAAAATTGGGGATGCTCAAGAGGCCAGAATTAGATGAGCACAGATATTTTAGAGGGTTGTGGGCCTGGAGGAGGTTTCAGAGATAGGAACGGGCAAGGCCATGGAGGGATTTGAAAAGAAGGATGAGAATTTTAAAATCAAGCCATTGCTTGACTGGGAGTCAATGTAGATCAGTGAACACAGGGGCGATAGGGGAACGGGACTTGATGTGAGTTAAGACACGGCAGCAGAGTTTTGGATGAGCTCAAGTTTATGGAGGGTAGAATGTGGGAGACCAGCCAGGAGTGCATCGGAATAGTCAAGTCTAGAGGTAACAAATGCATAGATGAAGGTTTAAGTAGCAGAAAAGCCGAGACAGGGGCAAAGCTGGATCATGTTACAGAAGTGGAAATAGCCAGTCTTAGATTCGTCAGACTCATTTTCTTGCTGCAAATCAAGACCAATCTCATCCCTAATGTCTCTATTGTTGTCCCTCTTTATGTTGTCAGTTTGGTTGGCAATATGTTTGTCTTTGTTAGCCAGGTTGTTAGCATTAATCAGCATCCAAACATACCACATTCATATATTTTTTGAAGAGGTTAAAGAAAGAGATTTTCAAGATGGGCATCCCAAAGCATTTTACAGTCAATGAAGTACGGATGAAGCATAGTAATTGTTGTAAAGTAGGAAATGCACCAGCCAATTTCCACAAAGCAAGCTCTCACAAACAGCAATGTAATAAGTGACCAGATCATTTGTTTTTTAAAATGTTGGTTGAAGAACAAATATTTCCCAGGACATCAGGGAGAACTCCTTTTTCTTTTGACGTGGGATCTTTCATTTCCACTTGAGAGGGCAGGCAGGGTCTTGCTTTAATATCATATCTGAAAGTCGGCACCTCTGACAGTGCAGCACTCCCTCGGTACCTCTTTGGAGTGCCTGCTTAGATTTTATGATCAGGTTGCTGGAGTGGGACTTGAACCCACAACCCTCAGAGGGGAAGGTAGTATCTGCCGTGCTAAGGCTGACACCAGGTTTATTGCAACTGCCACAGTGAGTAACATGCTGAATTATTAACTTACTCCCACACAGCATATTATAGCGATAAAGCTATTGGAGTGTTACATGTGACTTTTCTTATTAATGTGATTTGAAAATATAATCACTGACAGCTACAAATGCAGTGACACAAAAAGTCAGCTAATTAGTTCACTCTGTCTCTGCTCCACAATTTCTTCCTTGTTCCCTCCTCCCCTTCTGAAGGTGCTGACCTTTTCTGAAGTATGGACCCATGGACCTGAGCCTCCCTCCTAGTACCTCGTTCGATTGCCCATTTCTTCAAGTATGAGCTAAGATGGTGAGAACCAGGAGCGTATTCAGCCATAGTGTCATCAACAGCTACCTGATCCTGTGCTGATGCAGGCCTTTCATCACTTTCTATCCACATTTTTGCTATTTCCAGTGACGGGCTGGATAATGAATTTTCCGGGAATGGAGAAGGGGGCTGGCCAGTGTGTCAGTTTCAGGATACCTTTCCTGATGTTGGAAATGCTAACCAGGACGAATAGATGGCAGAACAGGGATCCGTTCTCTTCCCCATTGAGGCCAATTGAAGTGTTTAAAAAGATCGTAAAAGCTTGTTGATTGGGAAGGATGGAATTTTAAAGGGGGTGGACTGGTTTCAGGCAGTCTGTTGAAGATCTACTGAAGGGAGGTGGGTACAGAGTGGAGAGCCAGTCATGGCGGCCCTAGGCCATCACCCCCACCCCAGAAGAGGGTCAACGAGGCAAAAGGGGATGTGGCACCTCATAAGTAGGTGCCCTTGGCCCTGCACAGGTGGCGGGCAGAGTGGGCACTCAGGAATCATCACCCCCCCCTGGCATCCAAGGGGCAAAGGATCAGGAAGCAAGGCTGCCAAGGACAATTGGGCAGCCACCTGTCTAAAAAGAAGGCTGTAGATGGCAACAGGGCATGACTGTCAGATTTTGGGTTTAGCGGCGATGAGGGGAAACACCCTCTGCAGGAAGGGTGGAACACCGGGCAACAGGAGGGCAGAAGAGAGGATAAAGGGGCAGTAAGGTAATAGAGGCCATACCCTGAAGATGGTCTCGGTCATCTCCAGTTGGCTCCCAGTTTCACAGGAGACTACGACTCTCCAGGCGGATGACCACAGACATCTGTGATGACCTCATCGCCGAAGACCTCGCACCTTGCAGCACTGGTCACCAAAGTCACTGTGGTCTTGAAAGTCTTCGTTTCTGGCTCCTTTCAAAGATCAACTGTGGACCTTCGTGGCATCGCACAATCAGCAGCTTACCCCTACATCTCTCAGGTCACTGATGCCCTCTTTGCCAGAGCTGGACAGCACATTCAGCTTATGACAAATGCAGTCTTGCAGGGACAGAGGACGTTATGTTTCGCTGCCCATCACTGGATTCCTCCATATGCAGGGCATCATCGACTGCACCCCCGTGACCATCAAGGCATCCAGTGAGCGGCTCGTGAGATTCATCACCAGGAAGGGCTTCCACTCACAGAACAACAAGAGCTTCCTACATGGGTGTGCTTAATTTCCTGCCATGACTCCTTCATGCTTCAGCACTCCACGTTGCCTCTGATTTTCACTCCAACCCACCAAAGTGCATGGATAGATCCTAGGAGAAAAGGGATATTCCTTGAAGGCATGGATACTCACACCTCTATGGGAGCCCCAGACAGAGGTGAAACAGCTAATGCCAACTGCTCAATAGGACAACCACTAGGCCGGCCATTGGGCTGCTGAAGGTGCCATTCTGATACCTGGACTGGATGGGTAACATCCTGCAATACCCTCCTGCAAAGGCCTCTGTCATTGTGGTAATCTTCTGCACTCTCCATTACATGACCCTCCAGAGAGGTGTGGACGTTGAGAATGGTGAAGCCCCGAAAGGAAACAGCTCATCGGGGGAGGCGCAGGAGCAGGAGGTGAGAGAGGAAGAGGAATTGGAGGCAGAGGGAGACGATGCTGAACAGAGAGGTGCCCCTGCAGCATGACAAGGTGGCCTCCTCCTGCCACTCTCCATAAAGATGGCTTCCCTCCTCTCCCTCATTGCCTCCAACATTAGATTCAGGTCAGCATCGATGAAGCGACGGACAGCCCTGCCCCAGGTTCCAGGGGCTGCATTTTACCAACCCCCTGACATCGGGGGTCATGGTGGGGGGGCTGGGGGGGGGGCCAGAAAATACATCTAGGAGAGGCCCAACACGGGCTTCAACGATGGGACAGCCCCATGGCGGCCCCACCGCCGTTCGGCGATGAGGACCTAGTTAAAATATGTTAATCAATTTAACTTAGAATGAATAATTACTTACCTCGTTGCGATGGCCATCCCCCACGCCAATATTCCGGCCAGTTGCCGGAACTCCCATGGCTTCGGATCTCTGTTCAGAGATCTGAGACGGCACACTGGTGGGAAGGGGGGAGGACTGCAGGTTTCAGGGCGGGGGTGGGTGTGGAAAACTCTTCCTATTGATTGAGGGGATGGTGGGAAGGGGTTGAGGGTCAAAGTAAATAAAGTTCAGTGGGGGGAGAATTTAGGATCGCAATAAGTGTTTTTTGGGGGGAGAGGGCAATTTACATATTGATTACTCATCGTGGGGCTGGGAGAGGGGATTCAAAGTGCTATTAAAATTGTAACTTTATTTCTTGGAAACCGGGACCTTTAAAAATTTAAATCTAACTGAAGAGCTTGAAGCCATTTAAAAATTGCGCCTGCGCCTGTGTGTTGACGCTGGACGCCATTGCCGGGGACAGAGCGCCCCCCCCCCCCACCCCCCACCATGTCACCAGGGGTGGGCGTTCAGCCCCTTCCATGTAAATGAGCTGCCGCGCTAAATATCGTGGCGGCTCTGCGGCACACATCTCGCACATGCGCCTCGCCATTTTTGAAGCTTGTCGTCGAGATCATCGGCGAGCTTTAAAACTTCAGTGCCAGGTCTCTGGCTCCGCTGTGACATCTCCCTCTCCTCTGGTGCTAAGGAAGGCTTTGGCACAATCAGCAGATTTCTCCCTTAGGACAACAAGCAGTTTCAGTGACGGCTGCCGTGGGAGACTAAATGTGTCCCACACTTTCATCTGATCCCACTCCATTTTCATACTCCCATTGACTCTAATTGGACAGGAAACTTTAATCAGTTTTCCCACTAGAGGCGTGTTTCCAACCTGATAACAAACCCAGCTCCTGTTTCCTGCCTCCGCGGTGAAAATTCAGCCCCAAAATGGGGAAAGCCTGGATGGCTCCTACCAGAATATTGAAGCCAATTGATAGCCCTATCAACTCAGTAACTTGACTTAGATAATCACCAAACCAGTACATAGTATGAATTCTCTACCTAAAACTCTCTGTCTCTCTTGATGCTCCTTAAAATCTATCTCTTAAAGCAAGCATTTGGTCATCTTTCCATGCCTCTTTATGTGATTTGATGTCAAATTTTGTTTGAAAACACTCCTATGAAGTGTCTTTGAATGTTTTACTACATTAAAGGCTCTTATATAAATGCAAGTTATCGTCGTTGTACAGTTCCACTTCTCTGTTAAGCCATTACATCTTCCTAGCTTTAAACCTTGAACAAACACTCTTATCAGAGACAACGCCTGCTTCTCTAACAATGTTCTGATTGGTTGAGAATCTCCACCTTCAGATTGCTTTTGCAGACAGGTTATCTGATTATTTGTGACAACGTGAACTTCTCTCCTGAGTTCCCACAACACTAATGAAATCCCACACGATGAGCTATGCCGTGAGCAGTTCCACAAGGATCGCATATTTTGCCTGTGTTGCTGAAAGCGTTAAAGACCATTTTACTCCTTCAAGAGATATTTTGGGTAAAGATGTCACAAAGGTCAAAGAAGTGGCAGATGTGTTTTAATTTGCAATTGACAAGTGTGGACTGTGGACAACTTCCAAATCCAGTCAAAATTGGCTCGGAGGCTCTACGACATACAAAAGAGGTCAATATAGCATATGTTCCAAAGAAACTCAAAGCTTCAGAAGTCTACAGGATATCTGGACCAGATGGATGCACTCTGAAGTCCTCAAGGTAATGAGTGAGAAATAGGTAACCACAGCCAATTCTTTGTAGGAGATCCATTAATACAGAAACTGTGTCTAACAGCTGGAGAGTGGCTCGTACAGTGCCGGCAGTTATAAAAAATGCAGGACATCAGTTTAGGAAATTATAGACCAATGTGTCTACGTTAGGTGTTCAAAGAAGGTTCTTGAGACTATAACAACAATTTGCATTGATATAGCACCTTTAACGTAGTGAAACTTCCCAAGGCGCTTCACAGGGCGTAATCAGGTAAAATCTGACACTGAGCCACAGAGGGAGATATTAGGACAGGTGACCAAAAGATTAGTCAAAGAAGCATGGAATAATAGAATGATACAACACAAAAAGATGTCATTTGGCCCATTGTGCCTGTTTTGGCTCTTTGAAAGACGAGTCCTACTCTCCCCGCTCTTTTTCCAAAGCTTTGTATTTTCTCTCCTGTTCAAGAATTTAACCAATACCCTTTTGAAAGTTATTATTGAATCTGATTCCACTACCCTTTCTGGCAGTGCATTGCAGATCATTGTTACATTTTAGAGGAGGAGAGAGAAGCAGACAGGCGGAGGGGCAAAGGAAGAGAATCCTAGAGCAGTTGGGCCACCTGCTATAAAACAGCCCTGAATTCCTGGGCAGAGGCCATAAAGGGAGGGTGATGCAGTTCCCCCCAGAATGATGAAGGGGAAATCTAGATCCTGGTTCCTGACTTCACTGAAATGTCTTAAATGAGGTGACTTAATTGTTGGTCAAAAATAACCAGCAGATAAGACATATTTGGACTTTTTGAAATTGCACACTTCAAGGTAATATGTTTAAAGGCTTCAAAGGAAAGGCCCCAGAAATCAATGATAAAGGAACCAACTGGTTTTCAAATGAGAGAGATCAAGTGAAAAACTATGAACTGTCGAAAGCTAAAAAGAAAACAGGAAATACTGTGAGTGCACATCCTGTATCTGACAATCAGTATCTGAAAGGGGGAAAAAGAGGTTAACTTTACAGTTGAGACCCTTAAGCAGAATACAACAATTTTCATCAAGTATTCCATCGACAACATTAATTGATTTTTCCCTTTAGAAGCTGACAGACTGAAAATTAGCACTGAAAGCAGATGAAGATAATGAATGAACAAGACTTGAAATGGGAACAATATTAATTAGAGGAGTTTGGGATGGTGTTCATTGGCAAAGGAAAAATAATTACAGATGTATGAAATGAATGGGGTACCACAGACAGAGGAAGGGTTTGGCTATCATTATCAACAATTCATTAGAAGGAGTGAAGCTAGGCCACAATATTTGGTGGTATTCTTACCTCTGTGTCTCAAGGTTGTGGGATCAACTCCCACTCAAGGATTTGAACACAAAAATCCACTCCAATGCAGTACTGAAGGAGTGCTGCACTGTTGGAGGTGCCATCTTTCAGATGAGACATTAAACCAAGGCCCCATCTGCCCTGTCAGGTGGATGTAAAAGATCTCATGGCACTATTTTGAAGAAGAGCAGGGGAGTTCTCCCTGGTGTCCTGGCCAATATTTATCCCTCAATCAACATCACAAAACCAGATTATCTAGTCGTTATCACACTGCTATTTGTGGGAGTTTGCTGTGCACAAATCAAATGCCGCATTTCCTACATTACAACAGTGACGACACTTCAAAAGTGCTTCATTGGCTGTAAAGTGCTTTGGGACTTCTGGTGGTTGTGAAAAGTGCTATATAAATGCACATCTGTCTTTTCTTTTTTTTTTAAACTGGGCATTCAGTTTTGGGAAAGTGAGTTTCACTGTCAGTTCAAAAACTCACTCGACCACGCTGTCACGTGCCGTCCCATTCACGATCTGAAAAGTCGACGGGTCCTCACTCTGCATTATGGAAGGGAGGAGGGAAGGGGGATACACAGGAGTCTAATTCTGCATTCTGAAAGGGAGGGGGGGGGATATGCAGGGGTCTAACGCTACATTCTGGAAGGGAGGGGGGATACACAGGGGTCTAACTCTGCATCCTGAAAGGGAGGGGGTCTGGGATTACTGGAGGGAAAGCAGTGCTGGCATGAAGAGAGGTACAGTGTACCATCCCTCCATTAACAGTGTACAGTCTGTGTTTGTGAGGGGGCAGTGGCACATGAGGCATCCTGTGTGTGGGGAGGGTGCCAAAAAGGGCAGGAGCATTAAGGTTTTATGAATGGTGGGGGCAATCGATTCAGCTGGTAGGATCTTGATGTGGTCATGTTGTACCACTCTGCGTGTTGGCCAAGATGGGCAATGCCATTTCACGCCACATAGTTGATCAGGGAAAGCACCTGATGTGCCTGTCAACACCAATCCCTGCCCTGTTAGGAACCTTCGAATACATGTAGGGTCCAACTTTATTTATCATATGGAAATAGGTATGGCTCATCCTAAACTGTGTGATCCTCTGCACATGAGGATCCGTATGCGCAGAGGCAATATCAACAGGCAGGTGCAATCCACGTAGATGCCCCCGGTCGTGAGCAGCAGCCCCCAAGGGGAGCTCGCCATTACGATTGCTGCATCTACAGGCCCCACATGACATGCCATCAGATGTCAGAGCTCCAGTGTCAGAGGAGATTGCGCATATAGAGAGGGTGGTGACACGTCTCTGTGCCCTGCTCAAGGATGACCTGAAGCCCATGGGCTCTGGTGGACATCCCATGCATTTATTCCTCATAGTGGCAGTGGTTCTCAAGCCTGATGCCTCTGCAGCCTTTTAGGGGCCCACCAGACACGTTTGTGGAGTCAAACAGCAGTGCACCACTGCATCAGGGAGGTCACCAATGCCCTGCACTGGAGGGCCAGTGAGTATGTCTGCTTCAGGACGGACTCTCACAGCCAGGCCCAGAGGGCCATTGATTCTGGCACCATTGCCGGAGAACCATAGGTTGTAATGTTCATACTCATGTGGCCATCATGCTTACTGCCAGGCTGCCACCTGCAGACGTCACCATTAAAGGAGCCCTCTCAATCTAGGTGAAGCTAGTATGTGATCACCGCAGATGCTTGCAGCAAATGTATGACTGCTTCTCAGGCAGCTGCCATGACACCTGGGTCTTGCGCCAGTCCTGGCTGCCACTGCTGTTCACTGAACTTGTTCAGATGTAGGGGTGGCTTCTTGGAGATAAGGGCTATCCTTTGCAGACATGGCTCCCGACACCTTGCTTCAAACCTTTCACATTTCTAATATTTGCCAGTTCTGAAGAAGGGTCACTGACCTGAAACATTAACTCCTCTTTCCACAGATGCTGCCAGACCTGCTGAGTATTTCCAGCATTTCTTGTTTTGATTTCTGGCTCCCGACAGTGGTGAGAGACTCCACCACTGCTGCAGAGGAGAGATGCAACGCCAGGCACTGAGCTACATGAGCCAGCATTGAGCAGGAGATCGGCATGCTTAAAGTGCGCCTCCAATGCCTGGATGGGTGCTGCCCTGTACTACGGGCCGAAAAGGCCAGCTCCTTTCTTTGCTGCTCTGCACAACTACGCACCCAATAGGGGCCAGGCCTGGCATGATAAGGACAGATGTCAACAAGGTTCATCCTCAGACTATGAGGACACTGAGGACCTACAACATGAAAGATGCATGGGAGGGCAGATGGCACCCAGGGTCTGCACGCAGGGCTAACAATGAGGTAGGGATGTACGGAAGTGGCTTATCAGACAAAGGCTGTCTGCTCCATAGGAACCAACATGAGTTCTGCAAGCCACACATCACTCTCGCTCAGTTGCTGTGCACCAGTCCACATGTGCAGCGTCCCTGTTTAAACCATTAGAGGCAGCAACCAATGTCCATGTCACTGCATCCTTGGAGATGTTTATGAGTAATGGTGGCATGGCAATGATGTTACTGCATACGTTGGCTCTTCTGAAGGGCCAACGGTGCAAAGAGATGTGACATTGACACTACATGCAGGCACATGTCATTCGCACAGAGAAAAGGACACACATGTCTTTTTCTGGTTGGCAGGATGTAACTAGTGGGGTGCCATAGGGTTCGGTGCTTGGGCCCCAACTATTTACAATCTATATTAATGACTTGGTGGCAGGGATAGAAGGTGCTATAGCCAAATTTGCAGATGACACTAAAATAGGTGGGATAGTCAGTTGCAATAAAGAACTAAGAAATTTACAAATGGATATGGATAGGATAGGTGAATGGGCCAAAATTGGGCAGATGGAGTTTAACATGGATAGGTGTGAGGTTATCCATTTTGGTTGGAAGAATAGAAAGGCAAATTATTATCTAAATGGAGAGAAACTTCAGAGTGCTTCAGTGCAGAGGGATCTGGGTGTCCTCGTACATGAATTGCAGAAAGCTAGAATGCAGGTACAGCAGATAATAAGGAAGGCAAATGGAATTTTGGCATTTACTGCGAAATGAATAGAGTATAAAAGTAGGGAAGTGTTGCTGCAACTGTACAAGGCATTAGTGAGACTGCACCTGGAGTATTGCGTACAGTTTTGGTCCCCTTACTTGAGGAGGGATGTAGTTGCATTGAAGGCAGTTCACTAGAGGTTCACTAGATTGATTCCAGGGATGAGGGGTTTGTCTTATGAAGAGAGATTGAGCAGTTTAGGCCTTTACTGTCTGGAGTTTAGAAGAATGAGAGGAGATCTAATTCAGGTATATAAGATGATTAAAGGAATTGACAAAGTCGACGTAGAGAGGATGTTTCCTCTGGTGGGACAATCTGGAAGGAGAGGTCATAGTTTTAGGATAAGGGGTAGCAGATTTAAAACAGAGATGAGGAGAAATTACTTCTCTCAAAGGGTCGTGAGTCTGTGGAATTCACTACCCCAGAGTGCGGTGGATGCCAGGACATTGAGTAAATTTAAGGAGGAGATAGACAGATTTTTAATTAGTAATGGGTTGAAGGGTTATGGAGAATGGGCAGGAAAGTGGAGTTGAGGCTGAGATGAGATCAGCCATGATCGTATTGAATGGCGGGGCAGGCTCGAGGGGTTGAATTGCCTGCCGGAAATTAGCCAAATTAAACATTTTATTAACCTCCCAGAATAAAACAGACCAAACCAGGTATCTTTAAACAGCAACAAATTAACTATTTATTAATAAACTAAATCTTAAACACTATTGAGATAAACCAATTTCTAAAAGAATTTATAACTTCTTATTTCTCCTAACCTTTATACACACACATACATTCAAAAACCAATGGTTTAATTGGTTTTAAAAATTATCTTTTAAATTAAAGCTGTTTCTTAGGAATAAATAAATAATTGGGTTGGAAGTCTTTGTGGGTTACATTCCCGGTTTGGTGAGGTGTCGCAGAGCCAAATAGTCAGATGCCACTCGAAGTCTCCAAAGGAATTCTATGAACAGTTTATAATGGATAGTCATTCAAAGCACTTCAGTTGTAGCAGGCATCACACAATTCTTTCAACAAGGTCTATTTGGATTTTTAAATTGGCAGTCTATCAACAGAAACTTTACTGAGAATTCCAGAAAAAACAAAAGGGCAACAGAAAGTCACTCCTGAAGCAAAGACTTCTTAGATATTGGAAGTAAAAAGGAATTTGCTACCTCCAACAATACAAAGATTTCCTTTCCAGGGTTTTTTCCCTCCTTAGGCAATACACAGCCTGTAGATCAATGTAGATTTTTTTTTGCTAAGAGAGAGACATCCTTCCTTCAGCGAGCACACTTCGCTGGTCTCCAGATCAAACTGGTTCTAGCCAGTTTTTACCCACAGTCAACTAATACAATACAGCAGGTGGCCCTCTCTCTCATGCTGTTGCCAAGGAAACAGGTTTGCTGCTGGCACACTGTGCCCAGAGAATCTGAAAACTTCTCTCTGCCTTAAAGATACACAGCCCCCCTAAGTTTTGAAACAGAGTAGAAAAAAAAACTACACTTCCATGACAGGATTAAAATTAATTTTTTAAAGGGTAGTCACTGTTGTAATGTAGGAAATGCGACTGACAATTTGCACATAGCAAACTCCCACAATCAGCAATGTGATAATGACCAGATAATCTATTTTTGGCCTCCATTTAACATCTCATCTGAAAGGCAGCACCTCTGACAGTGCAGTAGTAGATTGTCAGCATAGATTGTTGCGCTCAAGTCCTGGATTGGGCCTGAACCCATAACTTTCTAACTCAGAGACAAGAGTACAAGCAACTGAGCCATGGCTGGCACGAAGAAGATTTACAAGGATGACATCAGAACTGAGAGTTTCTAACTATCTGGAAATATTAAACAACTGGAGCTCTTTTCTCTAGAAAAGAGAAATTTGTGGGTGTAGGGGGTACGGTGATGACCCAATAGAGGTCTTTAAGAGTTACAGGGATTTGCTAGGGTTGACATAGAGATGATGTTGCCACTTGTGGAGGAAACCAAAACTAGGGGCAATAAATATAAGATAGTCACTTATAAATAAAATAGGGAATTTCGGAGACACTGTACCCAGAGAGTGGTTAGATCATGGAACTAGCTACCACCTCGAGTGGTTGAGGTGAATAACATAAATGCATTTAAGGGGAAACTAGATAAACACATGAGGAAGAAAGGAATAGAAGGATATGCTAATAGGATTAGAGGAAGAGGAGTAGGAGGAGGCTTCTGTGGAGCATTAACACCAGCATGGATCTGTTGGGCTGAATGGTCTATTTCTGTGCTGTAATTTTTTTGTAATTGTACTTATTCCTGCAACTAATATTAGACTCCGGATGACTCTGATTCTTGCTCGGGCACCGTTTCAAGAAGTACCTTGCTTGCCTAACTGTTTCTCTGCTGTGAATCTAGGCAGTGAGCATCAGCGAGCTATTTGAGAGTTGGAAAATCATAGAGATGCCTTATCCTATTGTCTGATGAAGTCCACATATGTGTACTCTCTAGAATGGGTCACTGGATAGTGATCAACAATGGGAACCCTGGATAATTTTCTTTCCCAAGGCACCCTAAGTTCACAGGTAGTGATGCCAATTGTGGAATCTTCAGTGCCACTCTGCCTGGGATCAGTTAGCTCAACAATGAAAGCAAGTCCCGTGGCGCTTGGTGGGAGCGTTATCAAACAAAATGTGATGCCGAGCTATACAAGGAGATATTAGGACAAATGACCAAAAGCTTCATCAAGGAGGCAGGTTTTAAGGAGTTTCTTAAAAGGAGAGGGAGGTAGAGAGGCAGAGAGATTTAGGGAAGGAATTCCAGAGCTTAGGGTCTCAGCAGCTGAAATCACAGCCACCAATGATGGAACAATTAAAATCAGGATTGTGTAAAAGGTTAGAATTGGAGGGGTGCAGAGGACTCAGAGTGTTGCTAGGCTGCAGGAGATTAGAGAGATAGGGAAGGGACAAGGACAGGAAGGAATTTGAAAACAAGGATGAGAATTTTAATATCAAGACCCTGGCAGAGCATAAATCAATGTAGGTCAGCAAGCCCAGCAAAGTAATGTGTGAACGGGACTTAATGACTGTTAGGAAATGGGTAGCAGAGTTTGGATGAGCTTAATTTTTTTTTATTCACCCATCCCTAATTGCCCTTGAGAAGTTGGTGGTGAGCTGCCTTCTTGAACCGCTGCAGTCCATGTGAGGTTGACTTCGTAGCGGTTAGGTACAACTGAGTGGCTTGCTAGGCCATTTCAGAGGGCATGCAAGAGTTAACCACATTGCTGTGGGTCTGGAGTCACATTTAGGCCAGACCAGGTAAGGACAGCAGATTCCCTTCCCTAAAGGACATTAGTGAACCAGATGGGTTTTTACAACAATTGACAATGGTTTCATGGCCATCATTGGACTAGCTTTTAATTCCAGATTTATTAATTAAATTCAAATTCCACCTTCTGCTGTGATGGGATTTGAACCCATGTCTCCAGAGCAATACCCTGGGTCTCTGGGTTACTAGTCCAGTGATAATACCACTAAGCCATAGCCTCCCCAGCAACAGGGTTTAATTTTTAAAAACACCATGTTTTTAGCCTCCTCTCAGTGAATCCTTGTTCACTGCTCTCCAACTGTAAGGCAAAGAAATCAACCAGACAGGTTTTCTTAGATTTGAACAAGAAAGATGTAAGTTTATTAACCTTAACTCTCTAATACAGTTAAAGCTACTAAAAATACGCGACACGACCACGCTAGCATGCATATGCAATAAACACACACGCAGATAGAGACAGAAAAGGAGAAAGATTAAAAGGGAAAAGTTTGAAGCAATAGCTGGAGTTCATTTACCGTTTTGAGTTTGATGTGGAGTCTTGATTGCAGTTAAATCTTGCCATTTTGTTGGGGCCCAGTGCACACTTTCAAACTTGTTTCGATGTAGGAGTCTTCTCTCTTGAGCTTTAAGTGGCTTCAGTGGATCTGGAAATTTGTGAAAGAGAGACAGCCAGGTAGAGACCTTCCTTGTCTTTTGTCTTCAAGTTGCAGTCTCTGTCTTCAAACTGTTCTGTGAACACAATGCTAAAACCCTGGGCCAGCAGGTTAGTCATGTGACTAGTTGTTTTTTTTAAACAAATTCTCCTGCGTTTTTGTGGATTCATTTCATCTTAGCAGACACCAGCAATGGGGGGTGGGGGTGGAGAGTGGAATGCTGGCTTGTTACCCATTCAATGTCTGGTAATCAAAATCCATTTTGGTTAATTGGATTAGGGAGCAGTTCCATTGTCTCTCCAGGCAACTGCCTCTTAGCATGCAAATGTTCCCAGCCACTGCTGTTATCTCTTTAAACAAGTCATGTTTTCAGTCCAGCAACAGTTTAAAATTAATGTTCATACGACATAATTAATATGCCTCATTCTTAGCAAGTGGGGTCTTCATGACATTAACCCAGAAGCAATCCTTGCTTTTCATACAGCTTAGCACTAGCTTAAAAAAATCACCAGCTTTTGGAAAGGGTCAACAATTTTCATAACTGTGAGGATGAAATCACATGATGTTTCTCCGCAAGAGGAATGCAATAGGGGTGTAGCATTTTACACCCTCATACAGAGGGAATGCAATGAAGTGTTTGAAAAGGAGAAAAACAAGTCCACATGTTGGAAATGGACATAGAAAATGCTGGAAACTACCAGATGGACAACCAGCCTTGGACAGGTGATCAATGTCTTTGGGAGAAACACTTCATCTATTTCTGGTAATAGACTTCTACCCAAACTGCTAGCCTACACTGCCAGATCTGCTCTGTACCTCCAGCACGTCTGACATTTGTTAGCTTCCCTGAGAAGTTAGGGAATGGCCTGCTTCGTGATGGCAGGTTGATATTTAGCTACAGGGCCACTTCAGTAAGCAGTTCAGAGTCACATTCATGTTGATGTAGGACTGGAGTTACATATTGGCCAGACTGAGTAAGGGTAGCAGGTTTTCTTCTCTAAATGACATTACTTGCATTTTTTATGAAAATCTGGCAGCTTCATAGTCACTTTTACTGGTACCTGCTTTTTATTTCTGTAATTTTTTTAAGTGAATTCAAATTCTCAAATTGCATTGGTGGGATTTGAAATCACACTCACAAGATTATTAGTCAAGGACTCAGAGTTATTCGTCCAGCAATATAACCACTAGTCTACCTAATGCAACAAACTAGAGCTGCATGGCAGAGAAAAGGATCCTGAAGTTTTTCTGACTCAAGCTATTTATGAGGCTCAGGCACAGGATTACCCTCTAACTAGGAATTGTGCTTAAAGAAAACGTGAGCAGAGCTGCAGGTCTGAGTGAAAAGCAGCCAACAGCTCAGGGTCTTTTGGTTGTCCTACGGGGATGTTTGAACAAGAGGGACCAGCTTGACTCTCCAGTCTGAAAGAGTGGCCATGCCTCGTTTCTCCAGGTGCCAGATTAGTGGGCTGAAAATAATGAGGAATGTGAGGCTGATGAATGAGAACAACCCCTCTGCTTCATTTGCATGGTAACACTGGACTTCCACCTACTCCAGAGCAGACCCAACATCACCCACCTCTTTTTTAATTACATTCTCAGGATGCGGACATCGCTGGCAAGGTCATCAATTATTGCCCATCCCTGGTTGCCCTGAGAAGGTGGTGGTGGACCTTTTTCCTGAACTACTGGTAATTGGGTGGGTAAAGTGTACAACTGAGTGGCTCGCTGGGTCGTTGCAGAGGCATTTAAGAGTCAATCATGTTGTTGTAGAACTGAAGTCACATATAGGCCAAAACAGGTAAGGACAGCAGATTCTGTTCCACCCAAAGGATATTCATGAGCCAGCTGGGTTTTTACAACAATCTAACAGTTTTGTGGCCACTTTTACTGATACCAGCTTATTTCATAAAACTGAATTGAAATTTTCAAACTGCCATGGTGAGATTTGAACCCTAGTTTTCTGGATTATTTGAGACTTGAGCTCAAAAAATCTAGGCTGACACTTTATTGCAATTCCAAGGGAGTGCTGCACTGTTGTAGGTGCCATCTTTTGGTGAGACGTTAAACCAAGGCCCTGTTTGCTCTCTCAGATGGATGTAAAATATCCCATTATTTTAAAGAAGAGCAGGTGAGATAACCATGGCGTCCTGGCTAATAATTTCCCCTCAATCAGCATCATTAAAAAAACATCTGATGATTACTACATTGCTGTTTGTTGGAACTTGCTGTGTGCAAACTGGCTGCTGTACATTACAGCGACTTCATTTCAAGAAGTATCTCATTGGTGTAAAGTGCTTTAGGACATCCTGAGTTCAAGAAAGATGCTATATAAATTCAAGTCTTTCAATCTTTCTTTTACTAGTCCAGTAACATAACCTGTAATTAACCATACCTTCTAATCTATCTGCCTGAGAACCTCTGTGAAATCTCAGCATAAAAACCACACAACTTGCATTTATGTAGTGCTTTTATCATAGAAACATGCCCCAAGAATGTAATGTCATGCTCCTGCATCGAGAAATTATGAACTATATAATGAACTAAGAAAGAAAACCCAAAACGGACACTTTTCCTGAGAAACAAGATGGAGTCGAGAGGTCAGGTGACCTTATCCTGTACTACCAATACACATGGAAACTACAATAATCCTGAGTCAATTTTCATGTCAGCCTTGGAGAAGGCATAAAAATGTTCATGGAACATTAAACTTTAGTGGCTACCTCTCTTCAACTTAATTGACATGGGACTAGATTTGATGTTGGAGGTGAGGCTTCCAGCACCAGGCTGAAAAGGCATGGGAAAGCCTGCCTCTGCCTTTTTGTGCCCTCCTGGAGCGATCCTCCGTTTTTTTTTTGGATTCCGCACCGGAATCACCGTTCCTGTAAAGATGGAGATCCCGCCTCTACGAGCTGCCGGCAAATCACTGGGCCAGCAACTCAGCAGTATTGGCAGCGGCACCGAGAGCGGTGGCAAGTGCCGGTACTGCAGAGCCCTTGGAGCCAGGCCCAGCGCTGGAACTCCGGACTTCAGGTAAGTGAGGCAGCGTCGCTGGGATCAGTCTGGAAAGCTCTGGTGAGGAGGGTGGTTATGCAGTCCAGAAGGGTCGGAGATCCCGGTGGGGGGGTGCGGGGTAAAATGGTTCCCGGCGCCTGGCGGATGTTGTCAGTGAACCACAGATTGCCCACATAGAAAGGGACATCACCCCCCCAACCCCCCGCCAAGCCTGCAGGGAGGGAGAGTCATGTGACCAGGCGACTTAATAGGCCACTTAAGGGCCTCAATTGGCCTCTTCCCACCCCTGGGAAGATTGCTTGACGACAGACACTCTACCCCGCCACCTGTGGCGATACTCTGTGCCCCCATTCCGCCTCTGCCCCCCCTCTCCCCCCCTTCGTGGGGCCCATAAAATCCTGACCGTGCTGTCTCCAAATTTAAACTCAATTGAATAGTGAAACAAACCCACTTGGTCAAAATGGAATGAAATTGGGTGACACCCAGACCCCATTGTCTAACAATGGCCCCACCATCAGACACTTTATGAGGACAATGGTAAATGGTCACATGACAGAAACTGGGGTGTGGGGGGGAATTTTATGCTGGCGTAAACCGATTCCAAGACCCTCATGTCGCCTCTTCTATGGAAGGCCACACCGAATTTAGTGCCAATCGGGCACTTAACTGGACAGGATTTAGGACTCCATCGCTGGTACTCCAGGCCTTGCAGAGTTACCAGACATTCAGAGGCCGGCAGCTGCAGCGCCACTGTACAGGCAGTGGCTGCTGCTGTAACTGCAGTGACCAGACATCGAGGAGTGACGCTGGAACTAGGCTTAAGGTCGGTCAGGTCGGGAGGAGTCTCGAGGGGTTGGGGTCATGGGGAAGGGGGATGAGGGTCATCAGCAAGGGCAGGGGGGGTCCTTCAGCAGGCCCCCCCTTCCTGATGCCAGGTCCCTCGTTCAGGCACTACGTGCCTTTGAACAAGTGACCCCCCCCCACCAAACAACCTGCCCCCAGAGCCAGAAAGCAGCCCGCACGGTTTTTCATGCTGTACTTCCTGTGCAGTGACAGGGCCGCATGCTGCATGGATAAGTATGGCTGCAGTGGGAAGTGATCCTTAACTGAAGGTTAACTACCCAGTTAAGGGCTTCAATTGACAGTGGAGCGGGAAGGCCGTTCACAGGCCTTCCTGCCCCGGACTAAATTACATTGGAGGTGGGATGGTGGTGGCGTCACCCTCCTGCCACCATCCCACCAGATTTTATGCTCTTCTCGCCTCCAAACCCACCGTGGGGAGAGCATAAAATTCCACCCCAGGGATCTGATAAGGAGTTTAATAAAAGTATATGCTGGGCCGACAAAGGCAGAAAGCCAGCAAGAGAGAGATTCCATCTGCTTCAACAGAAGAAGGACTCTGCCTAAGAACACCATCTTTAAACTACAAGTAAGCAGTGACTGGAAGAGGCCTTGAACTCAATATCTAAGAAATTGTACCAGGGTTTTTGACATTGAACTGTGACTGAGATACAACAAAACAAATCCTGCAACATTTGCCCTCCTGAAATGTGCCAAGGTTTGTCTTCAGTGAACCATCAAAAACAGAAGTACAGGCCTGCACCAGTCTTTAAATCTTTGCCTCCCGGGGAAGAACACCAGGTTTACAGTGAACTCCTTTTTAAAACCATCAGACCTAAATGCATGTTATCTTTTAATCTCTATCTTTTCTTGTGTATGTGTATCTCTGTACGCATGCACGTGTGTGTGTGTCTCTCTGTGTGCGTGACAGCGTGGGTGAAGTTGCGAATATTTTCGGGTGTTGTTTAATAAGCATTTACCTTTCTTTAAACCTATGAGAAAACCTGGTCATTTGTCTGTTTATTGATCATTAAAACCCTCAGGGGTTAAAACACATTTCTAACAAAAACACTGTCTTCGGTCAGTTGGGAGGTGAAAAGGGGAAACCATCCTGATCATTTCCCTCCTGTCTGTAACAGAAATCTGATGAAAATAGAGGCCAAGCCAAAAAAGGAAGTATTAGGATGAGTGACCAAAAATTTTGCAAGTTTGAAGTGTGGCCTTAAAGGAGGAAAAAGAGGTGGAGAGGCAGAAAACTTTAGAGAGGGAATGCTAGAGTGCTGGGCCTAGATGGCCAAAGGCATGGCCACAAACAGAGGAGGTAGAGAACCGACACATCAGAGCTCCATTCCTTCCTCTTGGTTAATATGTTCGGGAAATGAGCTTTCTCCAGGAGCAGAGGAGAGGAAAATCTCCCTATTTCAGTTAGGATATATTAAGAGCAAGTTGGATCTGAGCAACTGCGGTAAATTCTGTAGTTATGGTTGTCACATGCTCATCCTGTGTACGTATTCATTTGCAATGTAAATTTCACATCTTACTACTGCTCTTCAGTTCTCCTCAATTCAAGGACAGCAATTGAAGAATTTTAGACATCAAGAAGAAATAGAAACATTTTTGGAACTCGTTAGCCCTGCAATTCTGGAAGGTCCCACTCTGCAGGTTCTCGTCCTGATGTCAATTCTAATGCCTACTAATGCCACCCCAAATTACAGGATTGATTTCCTAACTCTGAACAACATTTGGGGCCTTTCTGAAAGTGCCAGTGGAACTTTTGTCCTTGACGTGTGGGGTCAATCTAAAAATATGCCCTTTCTCAATTTCCACAAATGCAAAGTCTTAATTGGGATGAGGAGGAATCCCAGTGAAACTGGATACCATCCCAAATTCATTCCCTTTATCACCAACATTCCTTCACGCCTCCCACCCCCCCCAAACCCCAGGTGTAAATCTCGTTTTCCACATTTGATTGGAAATTCAGTCTGTGTTGAATCGAAGGCCCATCCTTTAATCAAGGGTTATCCTTTAATAGAACACATTTCTTTATTTTTCTCCCAAGACTTTTGTTTATTGAAAAGTCCTTCACTCAAAGGCTATTCTTTTTTTTGCAAAGGCCTATTCTTCACTCAAAGGTCTGTCCCTTCACTGAGAGCCTTTTCTTTTAATTCACAGAAAATCCAACTTAAAATCTTCAATGGCAGAAAATATACTCAGGCACTGAGTGCTCAACAGGTTCTGAAGCCCGATCCTGGAAGAGAGCTCTAATTCCACCACATATCTGCCAAGTTCTTTGTACTCCCTGTGGTGCAATTTCATGAGCACAGAGCGAGACAGATTGCAAACCCATAGGAAGCTCACAGAGCACTGATTACTTTCAAAGAGACGGAACAGGCAGAAATAGGTGACATTTTATCCCACTAAACATAGAGAAAAAGCTGCAATCTGTTCTTTCCACAGCTAGCTTTCACTCTGCTACCTCCAATTGGCACAGATGTCTCTTTGTGCTGTGCCATGGGTAGTACATAAAAGGTGTACTTCCCATGACTGCTACAGCACTCAATGCTAAAAATGCTCTGTGCATAACAATAACTCACATTTATATAGCATTTAACATTGAATTTATCACTAGTCACCGAGATGGGAGCCAATGTAAATCAACAGGAGCAAAGCTTAGTAAAAGACAGATTGTGAGTGGTGTAGTTTTGGAAGATTTGGCATTTTATTGATGGTGCAAGTTGGGAGATCGACCATAATCATTTAGAAAAACTGTGAAAATTGAAGCTTTAGAATAATGAAAGCTATCTTGAACTATCTACTACCTCCTGATTTCTCTCAGTTACCCTCCAACCCGGTCAAACTTTTTATGGCTTTGAACAAAAAGCCCCACCCTTCCTCATGGTTTCTCAACTATAAAAGTCCTTGAAGGAATAGCACACAAATCTACAGGATGATTTCATTATCCAGTGCGTACAGCAGGAAGCCATTATCTCAGCTAGTGTGAGTCAGAGAATTGCATCTGCAATGTAGCCCTAATCACTAACTCGCTCCGTCCTGTACCATGACTCCCTCGTAAGAGCACGGGCTCACAGAATTACTCCAAAGAGGTTGCATTGTTGAGCTATTAATCCCTAATCTAAGGAGGAATAGTAATGCTTTTGAGAGGAGCAAGCAAAAAAGTATAGAATTAGAATTAGAACATTACAGCGCAGTACAGGCCCTTCGGCCCTCGATGTTGCGCCGACCTGTGAAACCATCTGACCTACACTATTCCATTTTCATCCATATGTCTATCCAATGACCACTTAAATGCCCTTAAAGTTGGCGAGTCTACTACTGTTGCAGGCAGGGCGTTCCACGCCCCTACTACTCTCTGAGTAAAGAAACTAGCTCTAACATCTGTCCGATATCTATCACCCCTCAACTTAAAGCTATGTCCCCTCGTGTTTGCCATCACCATCCGAGGAAAAAGACTCTCACTATCCACCCTATCTAACCCTCTGATTATCTTATATGTCTCTATTAAGTCACCTCTCCTCCTCCTTCTCTCCAACGAAAACAACCTCAAGTCCCTCAGCCTTTCCTCGTAAGACCTTCCCTCCATACCAGGCAACATCCTAGTAAATCTCCTCTGCACCCTTTCCAAAGCTTCCACATCCTTCCTATAATGCGGTGACCAGAACTGCACGCAATACTCCAGGTGCGGTCTCACCAGAGTTTTGTACAGCTGCAGCATGACCTCGTGGCTCCGAAACTCGATCCCCCTACTAATAAAAGCTAACACACCATATGCCTTCTTAACAGCCCTATTAACCTGGGTAGCAACTTTCAGGGATTTATGTACCTGGACACCAAGATCTCTCTGTTCATCTACACTACTAAGAATCTTCCCATTAGCCCAGTACTCTGCATTCCTGTTACTCCTTCCAAAGTGAATCACCTCACACTTTTCCGCATTAAACTCCATTTGCCATCTGTCAGCCCAGCTCTGTAGCCTATCTATGTCCCTCTGTACCCTACAACATCCTTCGGCACTATCCACAACTCCACCGACCTTAGTGTCATCCGCAAATTTACTAACCCACCCTTCTACACCCTCTTCCAGGTCATTTATAAAAATGACAAACAGCAGTGGCCCCAAAACAGATCCTTGCGGTACACCACTATAACTAAACTCCAGGATGAACATTTGCCATCAACCACCACCCTCTGTCTTCTTTCAGCTAGCCAATTTCTGATCCAAAGCTCTAAATCACCTTCAACCCCATACTTCCGTATTTTCTGCAATAGCCTACCATGGGGAACCTTATCAAACGCCTTACTGAAATCCATATACACCACATCCACTGCTTTACCCTCATCCACCTGTTTGGTCACCTTCTCGAAAAACTCAATAAGGTTTGTGAGGCACGACCTACCCTTCACAAAACCGTGCTGACTATCGCGAATGAACTTATTCTTTTCAAGATGATTATAAATCCTGTCTCTTATAACCTTTTCCAACATTTTACCCACAACCGAAGTAAGGCTCACAGGTCTATAATTACCAGGGCTGTCTCTACTCCCCTTCTTGAACAAGGGGACAACATTTGCTATCCTCCAGTCTTCCGGCACTATTCCTGTCGACAATGACGACATAAAGATCAAGGACAAAGGCTCTGCAATCTCCTCCCTGGCTTCCCAGAGAATCCTAGGATAAATCCCATCAGGCCCAGGGGACTTATCTATTTTCACACTTTCCAAAATTGCTAACACCTCCTCCTTGTGAAGCTCAATCCCATCTAGCCTAGTAGTCTGAATCTCAGTATTCTCCTTGACAACATTTTCTTTCTCTACTGTAAATACTGATGAAAAATATTCATTTAACGCTTCCCCTATCTGCTCTGATTCCACACACAACTTCCTACTACTATCCTTGATTGGCCCTAATCTAACTCTAGTCATTCTTTTATTCCTGATATACCTATAGAAAGCCTTAGGGTTTTCCTTGATCCTATCCGACAATGACTTCTAGTGTCCTCTCCTTGCTCTTCTTAGCTCTCCCTTTAGATCCTACCTGGCTAGCTTGTAACTCTCAAGCGCCCTAACTGAGCCTTCACGTCTCATCCTAACATAAGCCTTCTTCTTCCTCTTGACAAGCGCTTCAACTTCTTTAGTCAACCACGGCTCCCTCGCTCGACAACTTCCTCCCTGCCTGACAGGTACATACTTATCAAGGACACGCAGGAGGTACTCCTTGAATAAGCTCCACATTTCGATTGTGCCCATCCCCTGCAGTTTCCTTCCCCATCCTAGGCATCCTAAATCTTACCTAATCGCATCATAATTTCCGTTCCCCCAGCTATAATTCTTGTCCTGCGGTATATACCTGTCCCTGCCCATCGCTAAGGTAAACCTAACCGAATTGTGATCACTATCACCAAAGTGCTCACCTACATCTAAATTTAACACCTGGCCGGGTTCATTACCCAGTACCAAATCCAATGTGGCATCGCCCCTGGTTGGCCAGTCTACATACTGTGTCAGAAAACCCTCCTGCACACACTGGACAAAAACTGACCCATCTAAAGTACTCGAACTGTAGTATTTCCAGTCAATATTTGGAAAGTTAAAGTCCCCCATAACAACTACCCTGTTACTCTCGCCCCTGTCGAGAATCATCTTCGCTATCCTTTCCTCTACATCTCTGGAACTATTCGGAGGTCTATAGAAGACTCCCAAAAGGGTGACCTCTCCTCTCCTGTTTCTAACCTCGGCCCATACTACCTCAGTAGAAGAGTCCTCAAACGTCCTTTCTGCCGCTGTAATACTCTCCTTGATTAACAATGCCACACCCCCCCCTCTTTTACCATCTTCTCTGTTCTTACTGAAACATATAGCTTTGCTTATCAGGTATTTAAGATATGAAAAAAAGTTTAAGGAAGTTGAGCTTATTTGGAAAAAGAGGTCTTTGAGTTGCTTAACCAAATTTTTTTAAGGTTTTGAAAGGAACTGCCAAAACAAATTGCTCATTGTAACAATGGGTTTAAATACTTAGGGATACCAGTTAAGAATGAGGAGATTACGACAACCACTTGCTTTTTTAGTGTCTTTAATGTTCTAAAATAGCTCCTGTGAAGCGTAATCAAAGACAATTTGGCACTGAGCCATGTCAGGAAATATTAGGATAGGTGACCAAAAGCTTGGTCACAGAGATGGTTTTTAACAAGTTACTTAAAGGAGAGGTAGAGAGATGGAAAGGTTTAGAGAGGGAATTCCAGAACTTAGGGCCTTGGCACAGCCACCAATGATGGTGTGATAATAATTAGGAATGCACAAGAGATCAGAATTGAGAACAGAATCGACGACGGGAGGTCGGGTAGACCTTTTTTTTTAAACACAGAAGTTAATTAATATATAGACAATGGTACCAAATGGTCCATTGAATCCTTTGACATTGGCCGCTTCAAAAGGGAGGCTAGGTATGTTTCTAAAGCGAGAAGAGTTTGAGAAATATGGTGAGAATCGGGATCAGTACAGTGATCTATCAAAAATGAAGGGACTTGTTGGGTCTATTAGAATTTTGCCTGCTGCTTAAAAAAAACTTATCTTCCTGGATGAGTCAAGTAACCAAATGATTCCACATTTGAAACTTTACCACATGGACAAGGTCAATGTAAGTGTCAGAGATCAGACACTCTCATACCTGCACTCCCATCTAGTGCTATTCTGGATAAGGTGTGGAGTCCCCAATTTCAGGCCTATAAGAGTTCAGTTTGCCTGGGAATCCCGGATGTGGAAATAGGCAGCAGTATGGCTGTTGGTAGTGTGGAACTTTCTCCCACAAAAAGCAGTAGATGCTATAATAAAAACAAAAAGTGCTGGAAATACTCAGCAGGTCTGGCAGCATCTGTGGAGAGAGAAACAGAGTTAACGTTTCAGGTCTGTGACCTTTCACCAGAACTGGCAAAGGTTAGAAATGTTATAGGCTTTGAACAAGTGAAAGTGGGGAGGGGGTAAAAAGAACAAAAGTGAAGATGTGTGTAATAGGGCAGAGGGTAGGAGAGATTAATGACATAGATGCCACGGAACAAATAGCAAAGGGAGTGTAATAGTTGTAGTAAAAGACAAAGCATTAGTCTAGAGAGAATGTTAATGGCAGAATAATGAACAGCTCTGTCCAAAATCAAAAGCATGAAAAGTAGGTTTCCAACAGGCACATGGTTAAAAAATAAAATTAATTTTTTTTTTAAATATGTTCTTAAATTGTTGAACTCAATGTTTATTTAGAGATACAGCACTGAAACAGGCCCTTTGGCCCACTGAGTCTGTGCCGACCAAGAACCAGCCATTTATACTAACCCTACAGTAATCCCATATCCCCTACCACCTACCTACACTAGGGGCAATTTACAATGGCCAATTTACCTATCACCTGCAAGTCTTTGGCGGTGGGAGGAAACCGGAGCACCCAGCGAAAACCCACGCGGTCACAGGGAGAACTTGCAAACGCCGCACAGGCAGTACACAGAATTGAACCCGGGTCCATGGAGCTGTGAGGCTGCGGTACTAACCACTGCGCCACTGTGCCGCCTACTGTGAGTCCAGAAGGCTGTAGATTTCCTAATTGGAAAATGAGGTGCTGTTCCTCAAGCTTACGTAGAGCTTCATTGGACAGAAATGTGGGCATGAAAGCAGGGTGGTGAATTAAATTAGCAAGCTACCAGAAGCTCGGGGTCATGCTTGCAGATTGAGCGGAGGTGTTCTGCAAAACAGTCACCCCATGTTTGTTTGGTCTCCCCAGTGTAGAGGATTTCGCATTTTGAGCAGCGACTACCATATAATAAATTAAAGGAAGTACAGGTAAATTGCTGGTTCACCTGAAAGGAGTGTTTGGGGCCTTGGATAGTGAAGAGAGTGGAGGTAAAAGGATAGGTGTTACACCTCCTGTAATTGCATGGGAAGGTGCCGTGGGAAGGAGACGAGGTGTTGGGGGTGATGGAAGAGTGGACCAGGGTGTCGCGGAGGGAATGATCCCCTTGGAACGCTGACAGGGGAGGTGGGGGGGAGATGTGTTTGATGGTGGTATTTCACTTGAGGTGGCAGAAATGGCGGAGGATGATCCTTTGGATGTGGAGGCTGGTGGGATAGAAAGTGAGGACAAGGGGAACCATGCTGCGGTTCTGGGAGGGAGGGGAAGAGGTGAGGGCAGAAGTGCTGGAAATGGATTGGACAAGGTCGAGGGCCCTGTCAACCACAGTGGGTGGGGGGTGGGGGGAGGGGGGAGGGGGGATAGGGGGAGTCCTCGGCTGAGGAAAAAAGAAGAACTGTTGTGAAAGGTTGCATCATCAGAGCAGATGCATCGGAGACGGAGAAACTGGGAGAATGGAATGGAGTCCTTACAGGAGGCAGGGTGTGAAGAAGTGTAGTCCAGGTAGCTGTGAGAGTCAGTGGGCTTAGAATGGATATTAGTTGACAGCCTATCCCCAGAGATGGAGACAGAGAAGTCGAGGAAGGGAAGGGAAGTGTCAGAGATGGACCATGTAAAGGTGAGAGAAGGGTGGAAATTGGAAGCAAAGTTGATAAAGTTTTCCAGTTAGCCATATAAATACCGTGGCTACAAGAGCAGGTCAGAGGCTAAGAATTCTGCGGCGAGTAGCTCACCTCCTGACTCCTCAAAGCCTTTCCACCATCTACAAGGCACAAAAAAAGAATCCAGGAAGAAATGAAGAGAATTATTTTTATTAAGTAGTAATGATCTGGAATCCACTCCCTGAAGGGATGGTGGAAGCGGAGACAATAGTAACTTTTGAAAGGGAATTAGATAAATACTTGACAAGCAAAATTTGGAGAAAGTGCAGGCAAGTGGGACTAATTGGATGTCTCTTCCAAAAAGCTGGCACAAACACCATGGGCCGATTGGCCTCCTTCTGTGCTGAATATCATTGGGTGATTCTCCCTGTGAAGAAAAGTCTGACAAGCAGAATCCCGCACCAAGACTCTCCCTCACAGGAAAGGTGAGAAAATCAGGGCAGTAAGACGTTCATCTCCGAACTCCGACTTCGTCAACTAGCCTGCCAGAACTCACTCTGGGATCACTCATAGGGAACAGTCAATTAGACACCAGGACTGATGGCTTTTTTTTTCATTCACAGGATGTGGACACCATTGGCAAGGCCAGCATTTATTACCCATCTTTAATTGTGTTCGTTCCCCAATACAACTGAATGGCTTGCTGGACTATTTCAGAGGGCAGTTAAGAGTTAACCACATTGCATATAGGCCAGACTGAGTAAGGATGGCAGATTTCCTCTCTAAAGGACATTAGTGAACCAGATGAGTTTTTAATGACAATCCTCTAGTTTCATGGTACCTTTTCATTCCAGATTCATTTAATTGAATTTAAATTCCCGAGCTTCCATGGTGGAATTAGTTTCCAGATCATTAATCGAGGCTGCTGGATTATTAGTCCAGCGACATTGTGGCAATGCTAATTAGAAAATGACTCCAACCTGGCTTAGTATCTTGAGCAAAGGTCCATGAACATCGGAAAAAAATAGACATAGGCAGGTGGCTTGTATTCAAAGACTGAAGTTTTACAGGTCTCTTTTGGAGCAGTGCAGTTCTTGAACAAGGAAGCAAGTGAAATTCAGCCCAACACTGTGATTCAGTGCCTGTTACGCTGAATGAAATACCCAAGTGACCAGGTGCTGTCAATCTCCATCTTTCACATCAGTACAAGTTAAAACTCACCAGCCAGTGGAGAAAATCAGCTCTTTTTCACCAGGTAATCCTCAGCAGATTTGGTTGTGTCAACAACCCTGGGAGAAATGCTGTTAATACCATGACTCCCAATTACAGTAAGATCTGTTGTCACCTTTTAAGTTCAGCCGAAAACCAATGTTTTCATCATGCTAACTGGAAAAACCACAGGGATTGTATAATGAATCTTTATAACCTCATAGTAAAACAGAACTGCAGCACCAAACAGTGAGCAAAATGTCCTTTAACTTAATTACATTGCTTGTTCGTAGCACCAATTACTTCTGGTGCTAAACAGGGAATTTATTTTACTCTCATGCTCTTCTTCCTGTGCTAAAGCCTGGCTCATCCTCCAGTACACCCTCTGCTGGGTTTCTTGAGTATCCACTCAATGGGCTGGATTTTAGGCAGGAGGGGGGCTCCCAGCACATGGTCGGAAAGGCAGGGGGAGCCTCGCCTCTGCCATTTCCTGCCCCCCTGGAGCAATCCTCCGGTCTTTTTGAATCAAAGTTTCAAGAGGCGGGAGGTCCCCGGCCCTTTAAAGATGTTAAAGTGACAGGGATCCCACCTCCAAGAGCTGCCATCCAATCAGAGGGCCGACAGCTCAGCAGTATCGGCAGTGCCACTGGGAGCGGTGGCCAGTACTGCAGAGGCCTCGGACCCAGGCCCAGTAGTAGAACTCCGGAACAGAGGTAGGTGAAGTGGGGTCACTGGGGCCAGTCCGAAAGACCCCGGCGAGGGGGGTGGGGGGTGGGGGTGGGGGAGTGATTGTTCAGTCCAGGGGGAGAAGGGTCCCAGGGGTAAAGTTGTTCCCGGTGGGGGTCCTCCATAAGCCACAACTTGCCACAAAGAAGGGACACATCACCAAGCCTGCAGAGAGTGCGCCTCATTTTTCAAGGTGTCCTCCCCACATGGCAGAGGTGCCCCCCTCCCCAACCCCGCCGCCACTGGTAAGAACCCTGTGGCGGTGGGAAGAGGACCTTAATTGGATGATAATAAGCCACAAGGGCCTCAATCGCCTCTGGGCAGGAAGACCTATCTCACCCCCTGGAAGATCGCTGATTATCGGGAAGGTGACGGGCCCTCCGCATCACCGCGCCCACTGCCACCCATCGTGATACTCCGTGCCCCCTCACTTCCGACCCTGCCTCAGGGGGGCCCGTAAAATCCCGGCCAATGTGTGAATTTTGACAATGTTAGAACGAGAGCAGCAAAAAAGCCAAGCACGTGCATGCTTTGCCTGACAATGACACCCACTGACACCTGCACTCACACCCACACACTCACATTCACACCCGCAAAGCAACACCCACACCCACACCCCCACCCTCAACCTGACCCATTCCCAAACAAGCACCTGCAACCCGACCTGCACCCACACCTGCATCTAGACCTTAACTTGCACCTACTCCTGCACTCATACCCACTCTTATGTCTGTGATCTGCTGCTGATAACTTCTCAGGTTCAGCAGCTCCAGTCTGTGTCTTTTTTATGTCCATATCTTCAAGTCATTAAACAGTTTTATACCACAGTAAACTAGTATCAGGCAAGCCACCACCGGCCAAGACTGCGGCACACATTATTTCGCCACGTGAACATTAAAGTTTAAAATTGTAAGCCCCTGACCGGAAAGATATTTGCATAGTAAATTGTGGGAACAAGTCTTTGCTTCTCTGATACACAGAAGAAGTGGTCAGACCAGTTTTAGTCACATGACTAGCTGGCTGTTGGTTTTTTGAACTTGTCATAGATTTGAAATCAGAAAACACTTTTCTCCTGGACTGAGAACACCTCTCTCCTGTCTGCTCTCAACTCGCTCTCACCAGCTTTGGAAACCATTGAAGACACATGAACCACAAAGACAGAAAAGTCTCCTGCAGTGAACAAGGTTTAAGAAGAATACTGGGCCCCGACGAAAAGTAAGAGCTGTCAACAATCAAGGACTCTACGGCGAGCTGGAAACACAGAAACAGTAACAAGAAACCCTCTTTTAGAGACTGCCTCAAATCTCTCCATTTTATTTTTCTTCTGCTCTTTTCTGTCCCTATTTGCACATATGTATCATGTGTGCATGCTAGCATGGGCGAGTCACATATCCGTAGGCATCAACCATATTGGAGTTTAAGTTTAAGGTTTAATGAATTCCACTTTTCTTCTTTAAACCTAAAGAAAACCTGGTGTGTTAATTTATTTGTCTTATAATTGGAAATCTGTGAACAAGGATTCACAAAGGGGGAGCTCAAAACACAGTGTGTTTAAAAATTAAACCTTGTTACAATAAGACCAGGTGAAGACAGTAACAGACCCCTAGAGACCTTTCTCACCTGGTCGTAACACTAGTCACAATGAACCACTCTGTTATGATTTATCCTCATGTAACAAAAACAATGAATGTGCCACGCAATCTTACTTACTTACTTTAAATGAAACAGACTTATTCCTGTGCATTCTGCCCTACAACCCAGGACAGTACCTCCTGTCACTGCAGTCTCCTCACTTTTTTTTCCCTCTGTCTTTTGTTGCGTGACTGTCCATGTAACTTCCCATTTCATAAAATCAGACAGCCTCTTCACTTCTGTGTGTTTGATTTTCGACTATTGCGGTGGCCGACGTTGGGCATCATTATAATAGAATGGGCGAGCCATCAGCATCGCCTACAAGAAGTTTACTAATCAACAGGACTGGGAGTATCATCAGGCTGCTGCTATTTAAAGCGCTGCATGCATCTCTGAAGGGGAGGTGGGTTTTTGTACGCTGGCTGGTGACATTTGTTCTTCAGAATCTGTTGACTGCAAACATGGCTCCCTGAGTGTTGGGTGGTATTGTGGTGGTGTTAATTGAGTAAGTGGGAAGCAGGAAGATATTCCTCTTCCCCTGTATTGGGTGCAGCGTGCCAAGGCAAATTTTTCAGCAATGTTGGAGAAAGGCGATGGAGCTAGAAACTGCCACCACCATTGCACCCTGTATTTGGTAGCAATACAGCAAGAAATTTAACAACCTCACTAGAACATCATCCAGCTCCACCCCTACCCCGGCTCATCTGCTGCTGAAACCCTCATCCATGCTCTTGTTACCTCTAGACTTGACTACTCCAATCCAATCCTGGCTGTCTCCCACCTTGTAACCTCCGTAAACTTAAGCTCATCCAAAACTCTGCTGACCATATTCCAACTCGCACTAAGTCCTGTTCACCCATGATCCCGGTGCTCGCTGACTTACTTTGGCTACCAGTCAGATAATGCCTCAGTTTTTAAATTCTTATCCTTGTTTTCTAATCCCTCCAAGGCCTTGTTGCTCCTGATTTCTGTAATCTCCTCTAGCCCTACAACCTTCAAAGCTCTTTGTGCTCCTCCAATTATGGCCTCTTGTGCACCCCCAATTTCCTTCGCTCCACCATTGGTGGCCATGCCTTCAGCCATCTAGGCCCCAAACTCTGGAATTCCCTCCTTAACCTCTCATTTCTCCTTTTAGACTCATTAAAACCTACCTCTTTGACTAAGCTTTTGGCCACCTGTCCTAATATCTCCTTATGTGACTCAGTGCCAAACTTCATCTGATAATAGTCCAGTGAAGTGCGTTGGAATGTTTTATCTCTTTAATGGTTTTGTATAAATGCAAGTTTTGTAGGCCTTCTGCAGTAAGACTGTCCTTTGCATCTCTCTTACTCTCTCCATCTCCCTGCACAACCATACTTCAGCCTCGGCACTAGCAATTCTTTCCACGCCTGCAAGTTTTTTTTAAAACCTTTCAATTCAAAAACAGCTCTGAATATAGGCCCATGACATGTATAATCAAATGGTTGTACTGAAAGTGCAGTGGGACATATATTATTCTGCTGCTAAATGGGATCTGTGGGATTTAATTCTGCTGCTTCCCATGTATCTCCTCCAATTACCATAGGACACTTGACTGCATCTCCTTCTGTTTCCACTTGCATTCCCTGGACCTGCTACTGCTCACAGAATGACATCCTCCTCGTAGCCTTGATACTGTGCTAAACTGCCTCACTCATCTTCAAAACCCTTCTGCCTGGGCACACACTAACCCAATCCCACTCTCCTATGCTTACAATGTTCGCCACAAAAGAAATTATGGGATGGGGGAGCCAGGTCAGGGTTGGTTTACTATGTCCAATAATCTCATTGAAATTCTATTCTGAAAGGTAACAACCTGTGTACTGAAAAGGCTAAGCTGTCTTTAGCTCCTGAGCTGTAGTAATGCTCCGTTTTAATGTGTTTGCTTCTAGTGGGTTATTAGTGCATGACCAAGATTATAGACTCTAGGGCTCCTGCAGCCTGAGGTCCTAGTTACAGGAACCTGGCTGAGTGTCAGCTCAAAAGATTTAAAGAAAAAATTACAGGCGCAGCGTTGAGCAAAAGCTAGCGGCTCAGTAAAATGCAGAAGGCTAGGTATCTTTCTGTGCCCAGCTTCGACCATGTTCAATCAGTCCAGGTATTTTGTTTGCCAACATATATGCACACATACACATACAGATACACATATACACACACACACACATACACAGTTGATAGTAATCAGTGTACTACAGTTGGTCTGCTGCAGTTCGAAGTAGAATTAATCAACCAAGAGTTCTCACATCTTGGGCTAGACTATGTTCCCAGCTCGACGTTGGGTTCTGTGGCAGGTATAGGGGGGCGTCCGGAGAATCGGAGCAGCAGCGGCCCACCACGAAACTTGACACCGGGATTGCCGGGCCCATTCGTCCCAGCGGCGGTGGAAAAAAATAAGCTGAGATTCTGTGTCTTTGGTCAAAAATAAGGGCTGGACCTGCCGCTCTGCGTTTAATTCACAGTTTAGCACAGTATCAAGGCTTCGGCCCCTTATTTCTGACCAGTGACAGAATCCCAGCTTATTTTATTCCCCCAGCCCAAGAATACTGAGACCAAGGGCTGGATTTTCATCTTGGAGGTGGGAAACGGGAACCGGGTCTGGTTTTGGGTCAGAAACCTACCTCCCCCGGGAAGCTGGTTTGCTTGCAAATTTCAAATGTGTAAGCCCTTATTTGGAAGGGAGATGGGTTTTCTGTTGACTTCGAGCCAATGAGATTGAAAATGGCCGTGGATCAGATCAAGTGTGGGGTTCATGTAGACTCCTAAGGCAGCCATCACTGAGGCTGCTGGTTGTCCTGAGGGAGAGATCTGCCTTCCGCAACACCAGAGGGAACTGAAATGTCACAGGGGAGCTGGAGAGCTGGCACTAGGAGCAGGGCAGACCCTTGCTTCATCGATGCCCACCTGAATCTAATGCTGGAAGCCGTGAGGGACAGGAGGAAGATCCTCGTCCCAGAGGATGGCAGGAGAAGGCCACCTCATCATGCAACAGGGGCACCTGTCTGTTCAGTGTTATCTCCCTCCACCCCCTCTTCCTCCACCACTCTTACTGCCTGCTTCTCCCTCAATGAGCTGTCTCCTTCCAGGGCCTCACTGTCCTCAAGATCCATACCTCACTGGAGGGCCATTGTATGGAAGGCGCAGCAAATCACCATAATGACCGAGACCCTTGCAGGAGGGTATTGAAGGGCACCACCTAACTAATCCAGCACTAGAATCGCATCTTCACAAAGCCGATGGCCTGCTCAATGGTTGGTCTGCTGAGCAGCTGGCAGTGGTTGCTTCACATCTGTGCCTTTGTCTGCAGCTTCCATAGAGGAATCAGTAGCCATCCCTTCAAAAGGAATTCCGTTGTTGCCTTGGATACATTCACCCACTTTGGGGGATGGAGTGAAGCACCAAGGCAGCCTGGACTGAAGGAGAATGAAGGAATCATGGCGGCTGCGAGGAAAGTGAGTGCGCACATAGAGGAAGCTCTTGTTGTGGTTCCTGAGTTGGATGTTGAGGCAGTGGAATCTCTTGTGGTTGATGAAGGGAGCATGCTGGTCCATGGGTGCTTTAATTGCCACACATGCGCAATTAATCACCCCCTGCACCTGGGGGAATGCAGCAATGACCCTCTCAGCTTGACTGTTTGGATCGGTGCAGAAGCGCATAGTCTCTGGCCCTCCTGAACATAACATGACATTGGTGACCCCCTTGACGCAGAGATGCATTGTAGACTGGGAGATTACACACATATCTCCAGTGGACCCCTGGAATTACCCAGTGGCGTAGAGGTTCAGCGCCACTATGACTTTCAGCACTACTGGTATCGAGTGTCCACCAAGTCCCAGTGGCCTCAGATCAGCGTGCACCATGGTACATAGATCACTGACAGCCTTCCTGGAGAGTCGCAGTCTTCAGAGGCACTGTCACTCGGATATCTGCAGGCAGTTAAGCCTTGACTGGTGAACCCTCTCCAGAGGGTAGCTTCTTCTGTGCACCAGGGGTTTTCGCCGTGCCCTTCTATAGCTTTCTCCAGCCTCCTATGCCCGGAGCTGGCCCTCCTGTCGGCCCTTATTATCCTATCGCTCCCCTGCACATCCCTGAAGCTACCTTCCTCTCTGCTGCTGCTCCTCCTCTCCCAAGGGGTCTTCGACGCCAGAGTGACTGAGGCCCAAAAGAGGCTACCTCTCCTTGAGCGCAAGGCCTACAGTCCACATAGACCTTCCCAAAAACCCCCCAATCCCTAACGGGAGTTGACAACAGTCCCGATGCCACAGTGTGTGGGCACCACACGGTGCTGACACCTTAATCCCCAACTCTTGTTCCCGATGCCACCCCCCCTCCCTCCCCCCCCCACCGTCCTCCACCACCCCCCCCCGTCCTCCACCCCCCCCCCGTCCTCCACCCTTTCTGACAAGCGATGCTAGCTCACCCGATTTCTTCCCAGCAAACACTAAGCTCGTGCCTCCTTGTTGCCTCCTTGAACCAGGCGAGTCCCTGAAGCCCCGTGGTTCCCACTTGCCCTAAATAAAACTCAGAACTGGGAATAAAATTGCTGTGTATTGGCTTCTTAACTACCTTACTTGGCTTCCTACCTCATGAATGTGCGATGCCCACCCTCCATGTCAGCCACCGATGGGAAAATCCAGAAGGGATGTCACGATGTCAGCCTTCCTGTCCAACATCTTCCGTTCCAATTTTATGCCATCCTATTTCTGTTACCATCTCAAATGCAGACATAAAATTCAGCCCTAAGTGTTCCCCGCATCCCCAAACTACTGAGGTCAGTACCTCAGCACAGGCCAAACCTAGCACCTTTTCTAAATGATGAAAAGCTAGAATCAGTGGAGGTCCAAACAAACTTAGGGGTCCACACACATAGATTGTTACAATGTCATGGACAGGTATAGAAAATAAACAAAAAGGCTAAAACAATGCTGGCCTGTATATCCAGAGGGTTAGAGTACAAAGGGGTTAAAGTTATGCTACAGCTATACAAGGCCTTGGTTAGACCACACCTGGAGCAGTTCTGGGCACCACACTTTAGAAAGGATATATTGACCTTGAACAGAGTGCAGCATAGATTTACGAAAATAATACCTGCACTCCAAGTGTCAAATTATGAGGAAAGATTTAAAAAAGGGTTGCACTCCCTGGAATTTAGAAGATTAAGGGGTGATTATATTGAAATTTTCAAGATATTAAGGGAAACTGATGGGGTAGACAAAGAGAAACTATTTCTGCTAGTTGGGGAGTCTAGGACTTGGGGGCATAGTCTGAAAATTAGAGCCAGATGTTTCAGGAGTGAAGTTAGGAAACACTTTTACACACAAAGGATGGTAGAGGTTTGCAATGTTCTTCACAAATGGCCAGGTTAATTATTAATTTTAAATTTAAGATTGATAAATTTTGTTATGCAAAGGTATGAAAAAGGTATTAAGTGTTGTGGGGTAAATACGGGTATGGAGTTAGATCACAGATCAGCCATGACATCACTGATCGAACAGCTCGAGGGAATAAATGGGCTTCTCCTGGTCCTACGTTCTGCCTCAATGGCTCTGGGTTTATTTTGCAGAGAAGGTTATTTATCAACAGCAGGCGAGCTTGAAAGACCCATTTTAAGATTATTTCATGTATGCTCAAAGATACTGCTTTGGAATCTGTTTCACATTATAAGCCAAATCACTATTACTTGCAGCTACAGAACAGGAATGGAAAATAAGTATCACCCTTTGCTCAGAGCTGGAACTCACCACTGAGTCAGAAGGTTGTAGGTTCAGGTTGCGCTCCTCAAAATTGAATATATAATCCAAGCTAACATTTCAGTGCAGTACTGAGGGGGTGGTGCCATCAATTGGATGCGCCACTAAACCGAGGTCCTATCTGCCCTCTCACGCGGATGTAAAAAAAATCCCACAACACTATTTCAGAGGAGAGGAGTTATTCCTGATGTCCTGGCCAATATCCATCACTCAATCAATATATTTAAAACAGCAGATTATCTAGTCATGATCTCATTGCTGTTTGTGGGAGCTTGATGTGTGCAAATTGGCTGCTGCATTTCCGACAGTGACTATACTTCAAAAGTACTTCATTGGCTGTAAAGCACTTTGTCACATCTTGAGGACATGAAGCATGTGTACATGCAAGTCTTTCATTTTCACCATTATCGTCACCTCTTTCCTTTTACAATCAGTGCAAGCATGTAAAAAAAAGCTGGAATTCAATCTGCCCTTTTATGGCTTATAAAGGTCTGTGCACCTGCACCCCAAAATCTCTCCATTTCTGCACTCCACTGGGAATTTTTTTAGATATGCCTTATAAAATCATATCACTTTAAAAATCAAAATTTTTATATAATGAAGTGATCGACATGCACAGCGCAAGTCCTACAGAAGAATTAATTCATTCAAAGTCGGCAAATTAAGTTGCTTTTATGCCGTCACTTGTCAACTCCTGCATAGAAGCCCCAAAATATCAGTCATTAAAGGAATAAAATGTTGTATCTGAAGCAT
The DNA here is from genome assembly GCF_036365525.1 of Heterodontus francisci. Taxonomy (NCBI): domain Eukaryota; kingdom Metazoa; phylum Chordata; class Chondrichthyes; order Heterodontiformes; family Heterodontidae; genus Heterodontus; species Heterodontus francisci. The sequence continues at coordinate 10,422,784 of NC_090387.1, forward strand.
GATACAGCAATTACAGGTCTCTAACTGATGTGTGTTAAGTAACCATCTATCATGCAAAGGCAGAAGCATACTGAGTTACATTCCAATTTAACAGAGTGTGAGCGACAATGAGTTTACTAAATGGAATTGTCAGTCAATCACCTACAGGAGCAAACTCTTACTTTTGAAACTTTCTGCCTTTTCTCCTGGTTTCCTCACACCAACCTAGAAAACTAGCAAAAAGCTGACCAGTTTTTTTTATTCATTCATGGGATGTGGGCATCGCTGGCTCGGACAGCATTTATTGCCCATCCCTAATTGTCCTTGAGAAGGTGCGGAACAAGACAAAATCTGACAGTTCAAATATAGGCCGGTGGCATGCACAAACAAGTACGTGCACTGAGAGTGCTGTAGAACGTGTATTATTCTGCTGTTAATTTAGATTGATGTTCAATTGGGCCTATGCGTTTAAGGTTCAAGCCCGAATAGTTGCAGGTAAGCACATTCCGGAGGTTAATCAGTAACTAAGCACTGACGGGTGGCAGCTGTTTATAAATCCCTAGCAGTTCCAAAATGTTAGAAAAATAGAACAGGAAATGTCAGACTTTCCTTCTCTTTTCTTGCACTTTGACACTTTTGAAGTATGATGTCTCAAATGTGACGTATATGCACTGGGAACTAAACTTTCCTATTGCCAGAGATGGAGGTAGATAACAAAATCCCTTCAGCTGCACATACCTAGTCACCTGGTATAAATCAAATTATCGTCCTCCCTGAATAGCCTAAAGCCATAGGGTCATTTTATTGGCATTCACACTTTCTCTACACTAAAAGGGAGATATTCTTCCTGAATTAAAGTCAGGAGGTTGAAATTGACAGCTAAATGACTGCATCAAAGCAGTACACAAAGGAATTTAAGGCAAAAACGCTAACTGGTGAACGAGCAAAGGAAATAGAACCCATGAGAGCATGAAAATATAGCAAAGTGGATCGAAGCAGATAGATAGCAGAAAAATCAGAGTTATTACCTTATTAAAAAGTAATTGATTCCTATACTAGGTAACAAAAGAAGAGAGATGAAGAGAAAGTTTTTTTATGTAGCAAGTTATGATGAATTGGAATTCACTAAATAAAAAAAGAAGTGGTCGAAGCAGATTCAGCAGCAACTTTCAAAAGTGAATAAGATATATAATTGAAAAGGAAACATTTACAGGGCTATGTGGAAAAAGCAGGGGAAGTGGGACGAATTGGATAACTTTCAAAGAGCTGGCAAAGGCAATATGGGTTGAATGACCTTCTTTGCGTAAAAAAATTAATTTCCCCATTCCAAGTTTCTCTTGAAAGCAGTTGACACATGTTGGGATGCCATTCCATGATGCTAGCCCCCCTCATGTACCACATCCAAGTTAGCACTTTATTCAGCGATCGAATGATTGCGAGCAGCTAGTTAGTCGCACTCTTGCTCGGAGTCAGAAGGTCGAGAGTTTAAGCCCCACACCAGAAACTAATGAGTCCATGCCAGCTCTCAGTGGAGAAATCCAGTCAATCCCACTCCCACGTTTAATCCCTGTAGCCGTGCACATTTATTTCCTTCAAATGCCCATCCAATTTCCTTTTGGAATCATTGATAGTTTCTGCTTCCACTACCCTCGTAGGCAGCGAGTCCAGGTCATTACCACTTACTGCATTAAAAAAAAAAGTCCTTCCTCACATTCCCCCCGCATCTCTTGCCCAAAACCTTCAATCTGTGTCCCCTACTATTTGTGCCATCAGTTAATGGCAAGTTTTTCTTCGTCTACCTTATCTAAGCTTGTCATAATCTTGTACACCTCTATCAAATCTCCCCTCAATCTTCATAGTTCCAAGGAGAACAACCCCAGCTTCTCCAACCTAGCCTTGTGACTAAAATCCCTCATCCTGGAACCATTATGGTAAATCTCCTCTGCATCCTCTCAAGAACGTTCAGATCCTTCCTAAAGTGCAGTGACCAGAACTGGATGCAACACTCTAGTTGAGGCCTAACCAGAGCTGGCTTTTAATCTCATTGTACACCACAAGCTCCCATGAAAAACAAATTGGCTGCCACATTTCCTACATTACCAACAGTGACTACACTTCAAAAGTACTTCATTGGCTGCAAAGTGCTTTGGAACATCCAGAGAACATAGGAACAAGAGTAAACCATTGAGCCTCTCAAGTCTGTTCCACCAATCAATGGGAGCATGGCTGATCTCTACCCTAACCCCATCCAACTGCCTTGGTTTCATGTCCATTAATGCCCAGAGGTCATCAAAGGCACTATATAAATGGAACTTTTTCTCTTTTCAGGTCCAATTCTACACTAAAGGTCTCAATTCCAACAAATTATTGATGCTGAAGTGAACAACCTACTGCCACACCCTCCCTCCCCCCTCCCGAGTGCCAATCATGTTCAGACTGGTGTACTTTCCAGTATCAATGAGGAGTGGGCATGTTGGCAGATGTTTTTCCCTCCTTAGTCCAAGAGTTACTAAAGTTAACAGTGACATCTAGCTCCAGCCACACCCCCACCCAGCCAAGCTAACTCAAACTAGGAATCAAACCTAGAAATTCTTAGGCACACACCAGGGGCAGTACACTTCTCTACAGTCCCATGTGAGCAGAACCTTTAAAAACCAGGAAGAAGGCAATGCAATAACAAGGCCATTATCAAGAGTAGAAACTCAGCTCTCATGTCAATAGCACTGTAACGTTATTACAGAGAAGCCTGGCTGTAGATCAGCAACAATCTAATTGCAAGGCAACAGCCCTGCCTCTGTTCCTATTTATTTTTCATGGAATTCACATTCTCAAACTATCCATGGTTTGATATGAACTCGTTCTCTAGATTACTAATCCCAGCCTCTGACTTACTGGTTCAGTAATATAATCACTCCTTATTGCCCCAGATCAATAATTAACAAATATCACAGCATTGTAATAAAGTAACTGTTTGGTTCACAAATCTTACCAGGCTCTCAGCAGTCTAATTAAGGATAGCTTCATTGGATAGTTATACTCTGCTATTACCATGAAAATCACAGGGAAACTAATTATTTTGCAGATCTGTCAATAAGTTTGGATTAATGCTACATTGTCAATCAACAATTTAGCTCTCAGCCTGGGTCAATAGATAGCGCTCTTGCCTCAAGTCAGAAAGTTGTGATTAAGCCACACTCAAGATACTTGAGGACATAATTTAGGCTGACACTCTAGAGGGAACACTGAACAGTTGGAGACACCAAGTTTCAGATGAGATGTTATATCAAGGCCCCATCTGTACTTTCAGTTGGACATAAAAGTTCTCATAGTATACTATCAACAACCTTCATAATTTTGAACATCACTATTAACTCTCTCCTTAATCTTCTCTGCTCAAAGGAGATCAATCCCAGCTTGTCTAGTTTCCCTAGTTAAATCAAGTCCCTTATTTCTGGTATCATTCTAATAATTCTCCTCTGCATTATCTCCAAGGCCTTGATATCCTTCCTGAAGCATGGTACATAGAATTGGATAGAACACTCCAGGTAAGACCCAAACAGTGTTTCAGGAAGGAGATGAGTACAACACATGCAAAACAAAATAAAGAACCCAACTCCAATGATGGCATGTCTAATTACCACTGACTAAGTGCAGAAAAAAAGCCAAGAGCTATCTCCCTAACTTGTGATTCCTCCTCTAATATTTAAGGGGCTCTTCAGTGCCTCTAGATTCTATTGTACTTATTTAGCCAGAGAAGCAGCTATTGGCTGACTCTCTTATTGGAAATGAGAGGGCAGGTTAACTTTTTAAGGTGGCTAATTGGATCAGTTGAGCCCAGCATTAGGAGAAGAAAACACTTTAGTTCATCTCAGTTATTGTCAAAATGAAAGGCTCTGATTAAAGAGAAAGACAGTCTTTTCAATGCAGTTCTCAAAGGCAATTGGGCACTTGATTTAATTTCCAATAAGCCAGTTCTGTGATAATTGTTATTGTTCTGCATTAAACTAATCTTCACAAGGCCTATATGGTCTGCAGGTTATACGATTGTGGGGATTTTAAAAATATATTCATTTCATGGGATGTGGGCGTCGCTGGCCAGGCCAACATTTATTGCCCATCCCTAATATCGCACAAGTACAATGCTCATTTCACCCAATATTCGTGCATATATACACATGTTTTTTATTCATTATTGGGATGTGGGTGCTTCTCACAAGGCTGGCATTTATTGCCCATCCCTAAATACTCTTGAGAAGGTGTTGGTGAGCTTCTATGTCCACCAGAGAGGGCAGGTCGGGACGTCTCATCAGAAAAATGGCACTTCTGGCAGTGCAGCACTCCCTCAGCACTGGACTGGAATGTCAACTTAGATTGTTGTGCTCAAGAACTGGAGGGGTATTTGAACCCAGAACCTTTTAGCTCAGAGAAAGAGGGCTACTGACTGAGGCACGGAAGACACGCATAGCTCTTCATAGCTGTTTCTCGGCTGGCACAGACATGATAGACCAAATGGCCTCCTCCTATGCCATAACTTTCTCTGATTCTATGATGCTCCAGATAGAACTCACAGCAGCCATAGTGTGTTGGTGGTGGAGGAAGCAGCTGTTTAATTTTCAGCAGGTGACTACTGGAAAGAAGTCAAGATCTTGCAAAGAAAGGCAGCTCATATCTACTCAGCAATGTCTAAAAGCACTTCAAAAACAATGAATTGCTTTGATTATCATTAACTTTCGTTATGTCAGTCTATGCAGTGGCCATTTTTCACACAGAAAGATCCCACAAACAGCTGTGAGGCAACTGATCAGTTCATCTGATTTCTTTGGTCGCATTAGTTGAGATGGGAAACCTTGTAGTGCTTTTGTTTCTCTCCTCTTCCTAACCCAGGGGTGCTGATACCAATTGTTTCACTATTACCCCCTCGCACACCCCCCCACCCTGACCCTACACCCACAGCCACTGCAAGTGATGTTCGCTGACTCTGGGGTTCAATAGTTAAGGGATGCAAAATTGAGTAGTGTACCACAGGATTCCATGTACGTGATGCACTGCTGGCCACTTCCTGCAGGGCCCGGGTGACGTCACTGAATTAGAATGATGCATGCAGGTGCGACCGCTGGGTGTGCTGAAAGACTTTGAATGGAATCTGTCATGGGTCCACCATTCCCTAAAAGTACATCCATATCAGACTCCCCATCATAAAGTCCTTTTGGCCAACATCAATAAATAAAGGCCAACAGCAAAAACATTCACTCAACAATTTTATCCAGCAACACATCAATAATACAAAGAAAATTTTAGTATTCACCTTTGTACATCCCACTAGTTCTTGTCTTGTAGGTGCCTTTGCCTGTCCTACTACTCCGACACAGTGCTACCTGAGTGGCTGCAGCATGGCTGGTGGAAGGCTACTGACTTTCACTGGGAGAGTGCAGATGGCCTTGCTTTACAGGACACCCTCGATCAGCTCTGGGACTTGAGGGTCTGACTTTAGACTGCACCAGCTCAGCATGGATAGTAGCAGTCTGGACTGGCTGATTAAGAGGCAACAGCAAGGGCACTGGCAGAGTGGCAGTGATGAGAGCACGAATATCATCAACCTGAGAGACGCTAGTAGGTTCTTTCTCCACGATACCACTGACACTCCAAAGGGGAAGGACCTCAGCAATCCTAGTATTCTGCTGGAAGACGGGTGGCAGGACTGCTGTGAAAGCCTGCATGTTCCTTTGAGCAGTAAGATCCACAGCCACACGATGGCAGCAGTCTTAGCATGCATGGCAGCATCCATGAAAATCACAACATCCAACTGAGTTTCCTCTACAGCAGTGAGACACGGGAGGCCTCTGCCTGTGCTGCAATAGAACCTGAATCAACGTCCAGCCAATGCTCCATCATGGATCGGTGTGGCTGTCATGCAGTTGGCCTCCACTTCCACAGTGGAAAGGTTGGGCGCCAAGCTCTGCACAAAGCCTGCCAACAAATTGGAGCCAGACTCTTCCATGCTCCTCGGCAGTGAACGTAGGCTATTTGGTATGCCTGTCAAAGCACCAAGCATCTCAGTGTGCATCGTCATCAGTGTTTTCCTATTAGCCCTCCTCAACAAGGTTTTAGTGTGAGTTCCCTGCAGCAGAACTTGTCTGTAACCGCACCCTTCGGAGTGTTGTCACACAATCTGACCTATCTCTCTAGCATGGTGTAACATCTCGCTTGAGTCTTCCAAAGTGAGTATCAAGCAGCCTTGTCCAATTAGTGCAGCTTCCCTGTTATAGTGACTATGCCTTTAAAAATGGTAGGCTGCCTGGGGGCATGTGGTTTGTTCACAATGCTACTTGACCCCCACTGTGGTGCACAGAGGCTGCCCACGGAGCTAAAGAGAGGAGTGCTGCATGGGATCTGCTCGGGTCCGTGCTATAATCATGGAGATGAGGTGGGCGCACCAATTTTACGTGCTGCCCATCGCATTAGGCAAGTCGCGAATTGTAAACCCTGCACCCAAAAACCAGGGCCATCTATTTTCTACCCCGAAGACTTTCACACACAATAGACACTTAAAATTGTAAAATAATTTCTTTGTTCACTGATAAAGAAACAAAGACTTACATTTATATAGCACCTTTCACAACCTGAGGGCATCCCAAAGTGCCTTTGCAGCTAATGAAATACTTTTGCAGTGTAGTTACTATTGTAGGAAATGTGACAGCCAATTTATATACAGCTGCTCCCACAAACAGCACTGAAATAATGACCAGATAATCTTCCATTGATGTTGACTGATCGATAAATATGGGCCAGAATACTAGGAAGAAATGCTTTGTTCTTCTTCAAAATAGCATATTCTCCTAGTTTACCTTTATTTTAATACTTTGCAAATGAGAGAATATAATTCATAAGATCTGATTCTGGCAGATGTCATATTCACATGTCTTTATAACAATCAAAGTGTCTGTTGTTCAGGCTGCCTGAATAAGTAGGCATTCACTATGATATTTGATTCTCCTGGAGCATTTTTATTGAAAAAATGAATCCCAAGCTATCATTTTCATATTGGGCACACGTTTGTTTTTATCTCTCATCCCAAAGGAAGTACTCCTTCTATAATTGCAAAATGTCAGGCCTTTATTGTAGACAAAATAAAACTCTATTAAATTTTGAAAGCATACTGTACAGTGCCTCTCACTGACTCAGGTGCATCATGAACTCTCAAGTATGGATCTGAGTCATGGAGACCAGGAAGATCATAGAATCAATCACTGATATAGAAAGACGTGCATGTGTGTAGCACCTTTCATGACTTCAGGTCTTCCCAAAGTGCTTTTGCAGCCAATGAAGTACTTTTGAGTTGCAGTCATTGTTGTAATTTAGGGTACATGGCAGCACTGAGATGATGACCAGATAATCTGTTCCATTGACGCTGGCTGGAAGATAAACATTGGCGCATGTCACCAGGAAGAATTTCCCTGCTCTTTTTCAAAATGGTGGCATGGGGATCTCTTATGTCCAGCTAAGACAGCGGACAGGTTCTTGATTTAATGTCTCATCTGAAAGACAAGACATCCGACAGTGCAGCAAACCGTCAGTACTGCATTGGGAATGTCAGCTGTGTTTATGTGCTCAAGTCTCCTGGGTGGGGTGGGATGCTTTGGACCATGTTAGTTGGCCAGCTCTACTGGAGCAACACTACAGTTGTTGCAATTGGCCTCCGAATCCTTGAGTTACGACAATCAGCCAGGGCTCAATAACTTGCTCACTATTCCCTGTTGGAAACCCCACAAATGCGGATGCATTGTGATGCCCAAAAATTAACAAAGTTACACCATTAAATAAAAGTTTGAGTAAGTACATCTTATATTATTGTAAAAATATAAGAACATAAGAAATAGAAGCAGGCGTAGACCATATGTCCCTTGAGCCTGCTCTGCTAATCAATATGACAAAGGCTAATCTGCCTCAACTCAACTTTACCACCTACTCCCCATACCCCTTGAATCCCTGAGACTATCTCAGCCTTAAATATATTCAACAATGGAGCATCCACAACTCTGAGGTTGAGAATTGCGAAGATTCACAACCCTCTGAGTGAAGAAATTTCTTCTGATCTCAGTTCTAAATGATCAACCCCTTACCTAAGACTGCCACCATGTTCTAGATTCTCCAGCCAGGGGAAAAAACCTCTCTGTGCCCACCCTGTCAAGCCCCTTCAGAACCTTGTATGTTTCAATGAGATCACCTTTCATTCTTCTAAACTCTAGAGAGTATAGGCCCAATTAACTCAGCCTCTCATCATAGGACAACCCTCTCATCCCAGGAACCAATCTAGTGAACCTTCGCTGTACTGCCTCCAATGCAAGTATATCCTTCCCTAAATATGGAAACCAAAACTGCGCTCAGTCCTCCAGGTGTGGTCTCTCCAAACCCCATACAATTATAGCAAGACTTCCTCATTTTTGTACTTCAATCCCCTTGCAATAAAAGCCAACATGCCATTTACCTTCCTAATTGCCTGTTGTACCAGCATGGTAACTTTCTGTGCTCCGTGTATGAGTGCATCTAAATCTCTGAACATCAACATTTAGAGGTTTCACGCTTTTTACAAAATATTTTGCTTTTCTATTCTCACTACCAAAATGAATAACCTCACACTTTCCCACATTATACTCCATCTACCACATTGTTGCCCACTCACTTAACCTGTCTATATATCTTTGCAGCCTCCATGTGTCCTCCTCACAGCTTGCATTCCCACCTAGCTTTGTATCATCAGCAAACTCTGTCTGTTCGTCTAATTTATTAATGCAGGTTGTAAATAGCTGAGGTCCCAGCACTGTTTCTTGCAGCACTCCACTAGTTACAGCCTGCCAACTTGAAAATGCACTGTTTATCCCTACTCTCTGCTTCCTGTGCATTATCTAATACTCCAACTCCATGAGCCCTCATCTTGTGTATTAACCTTTCGTGTGGCACCTTATTGAATGCCTTTTGGAAATGCAAGTATACTGCAATTACTGACTGTACTTTATCTACCCGACTAGTTACATCCTCACAAACCTCTTATAAATTTGTCAAACAACATTTCCCTATGTTAAGCCATATTGACTCTGTCTGATCAAACTATGATTTCGTAAGAGCATTGTTAAGACTTCCTTAAGAATAAATTCCAGCATTTTTCTGACGAATGATGTTAGGCTAACTGGTCTGTAGTTCCCTGTTTTCTCTCACTCCCTCCTTTCTTGATTAGAGGTGTTTACAATTGCTAACTTCCAATCCACTGGCACCAATCTAGAATCTAGGGAATTTTGGAAAATCCCCATAATCAATGCATCGGTTATCTCTGCAGCTACTTCTTTTAGAACGCTAGGATTCAGGCCATCAAGTCTTGGGGATTTGTTGGCTTTTAGTATCTTAAGCTCCTCACTCTTATTAGCCCCTTGTTTACCTTTTATTTCTGGTATGTAATTTGCGTCTTTTACTGTGAAGAAAGACACAAAATATTTCTTCAATGTCTCTACTATTTTCTCATTCCCCATGATAATTTTTCTTGTCTCTGTCTCTCGGGGTCTAATATTTACTTTAGCTACTCTCCACCTTTTAATTTTCTTGTAAAAGTTCTTAAAATCTTTTTTTATATCTCATTTTACTCTCATTCTATTTTTTCCCTTTTTATCAACTTTTTGTTTGCTCTTTGCTGGTTTCTCAAACTCTCTCAATCTTCAGCCTTACTATTATTCTTTACAACATTATAAGCCACTTCGTTTAATCTAATACTATTCCTTAACTTCCTTAGTAAGCGACAGATGGATTTTTTTTCACTGTGCTTTTGTTTTTTAATGCAATCTATTTTTGTTGAACACTTGGAATCGTTTCTTTAAATATTTCCCACTGTTTATTTACTGTCATACCTTTTAGTCTATTTAACCAATCAACCTCAGCCAGCAATCCCTTTTTACCTATGTAATTGGCTTTGTTTAAGGATAAGATTCTTGTTTGGGACTCGAGAATGCGGCTCGCAAACTTAAATGGAATTCATTTGTATTATGATCACTTTTCCCCAGAGGATCTTTTACTATGAGATTACAAATTAAACCTGTCTCATTGTACAAAACTAGATCTAAAATAGCTTTATCCCTAGTAGGTTCCATGATGTACTGTTCCAGGAAACAGTCAAACTCATCTTTTAGAATATTTTTGACAATTTTATTTGTTAAGTCTATGTGAAGATTAAAGTCCCCCATGATTTTTACATTGCTTTTGTTATAAGCTCCAATTATTTCTTGCTTAATGCTCTGTCCAACAGCATAACACCCATTAGGGGGCCGATAAACTACTCCCAAATTTTCTGACTTATGTTATTCCTAATCTCAACCCATACTGATTCTACTTCCTGATCTTTTGAGCCAAAGTCCATTCTCAGTACAGTCCTTATGTTGTCATTTACTATCAGGGCTATTCCTCCTCCTTTTCCATTCTGCCTGTCTTTTTGAAATCTTGCGTACCCTGGAATATTTATTACCCAACCTTGGTCACCTTGTAACCATGTCTCTGTAATGATGATTAGATTTAAACCATTTATCTCAATTTGTGCCACTAGTACATCTATCCACTTATGAATGCTTTGTGCATGCAGGTAAAGAGTCTTTCATTTTATTTTTAACTACTAGTCTTTGCATAGTCCATATTCGCTGATGCACTATTATTGTTAAACTATCTGTTCCTTCCTGTCCCATTCTGTTTTCCTTTACCCAAGTCACTACTGCTCTATTGCTTCAACTTTTCTCTTTAGATTTCTAAATCTCCCTTCATTTGACCTGTCCCCCTTTTTGTTTGTAGCCCTATTCACAGCCCTAGTTATACAATCTGCCAAGACACTGATCCCAGCCCTATTTAAATGAAAACCATGCCAATGGAAAAGCTTCCTCTTGCCCCAGTGCTGGTGCCAGTGTCCCACGATTTGAAACCTCTTATTCCCAGACCACTCTTGGAGCCACACGTTGAATTCTCTAATCTGCTTGACCCTGTGCCAATTAGCACGTGGCTTAGATAACAATCCAGTGATTATTACCTTTGGGGTTCTGCATTTTAATTTGGAGACTAACTCCTCAAACTCTCTCAGCAAAACATCATTCCTAGTTCTACCTATGTCGTTGGTTTCTACGTGGACCACAACAATTGGATTCTCCTCCTTTGACTCCTTGTTCACCTTCATCTGTGAACAGTTGTCTTTAACCCAGGCTCCAGACTGGCAACACAACCTTCAGAACTTGAGTTATTTCTATCCTTCTGACTATACTGTCATCTATCACTATCCCGTTCCTTTTCACTCCCCTTACTTGAATGGCTTCCTGCACCAGGGTGCTATGGCAGTTTCCCTATCCACCCTGCAGTTCTTGTTATCATCCACAGAGGTAGCAAGTACCTTGTACTTGCTGGTCAAAGTTAAGAGTTGAGGCTCCTTCATCACTACATCCTGGATTCTGATATCTGCCTGGCTTGCAGTCACACCCTCCTGTCCCTGACCATTGACCAACTCTAAAGTTTTGCTTAACCTAAGGGGTGTGACTGCCTCATGGAACAAAGTGCCAGGCAACTCTTTCCCACCCTGATTCCCTGCAATGTCTGCAGCTTGGACTCCAGCTCAACAACTCTGAGCTGAAGTTGCTCAAGCTGCTGACGCTTACTGCAGATATAGTTGTCCGGGAACACAGTGTTCTCCACAAACTCCTACATGTTACTGCACATTGCCGACCTGCCTTATTTATTTATTTGATTAGTTAATTAGTTACTAATTTAATAAAGCAATAGCAACCTACAGTCTCCTAGCTTAGAGACAAAAGTAAAGCACTAAAGCAAGAGGGCAACCAGGGAAAGGGTTGGCCCACTCAAGGACAGAGGAGGGAATCTATGTGTGGAGCCAGAGGAAATGGGCGAGGTACTAAATGAGTACTTTGCATCGGTATTCACCAAAGAGAAGGACTTGGTGGATGATGAGTCGAGGGAAGGGAGTGTAGATAGTCTGGGTCATGTCGTTATCAAAAAGGAGGAGGTGTTGGGCATCTTGCAAAGCATTAAGGTAGATAAGTCCCCAGGGCCTGATAGGATCTACCCTAGAATACTGAGGGAGGCAAGGGAAGAAATTGCTGGGGCCTTGACAGAAATCTTTGCATCCTCATTGGCTACAGGTGAGGTCCCAGAGGACTGGAGAATAGCCAATGTTGTTCCTTTGTTTAAGAAGGGTAGCAAGGATAATCCAGGAAATTATAGTCCTTACGTCAGCGGTAGGGAAATTATTAGAGAGGATTCTTCGGGACAGGATTTACTCCCATTTGGAAACAAACAAAGTTATTAGCGAGAGGCAGCATGGTTTTGTGAAGGGGAGGTCGTGTCTCACTAACTTGATTGAGTTTTTTGAGGAAGTGACAAAGATGATTGATGAAGGAAGGGCAGTGGATGTTATCTATATGGACTTCAGTAAAGCCTTTGACAAGTTCCCACATGGCAGACTGGTACAAAAGGTGAAGTCACACGGGATCAGAGGTGAGCTGGCAAGATGGATACAAAACTGGCTCGGTCATAGAAGATTGAGGGTAGCAGTGGAAGGGTGCTTTTCTGAATGGAGGGCTGTGACTAGTGGTGTTCCACAGGGATCAGTGCTGGGACCTTTGCTGTTTGTATTATATATAAATGATATGGAGAAAAATGTAGCTGGTCTGATTAGTACATTTGCGGACGACTCAAAGGTTGGTGGAGTTGCGGATAGTGATGAGGATTATCAGAGGATACAGCAGGATATAGATCCGTTGGAGACTTGGGCAGAGAAATGGCAGATGGAGTTTAAGCCAGCAGCACAGTGGTGCAGTGGTTAGCACCACAGCCTCACAGCTCCAGCGACTCGGGTTCAGTTCTGGGCACTGCCTGTGCAGAGTTTGCAAGTTCTCCCTGTGTCTGCGTGGGTTTACGCCGGGTGCTCCGGTTTCCTCCCACAGCCAAAGACCTGCAGGTTGATAGGTAAATTGGCCATTGTAAATTGCCCCTAGTGTGGTAGGTGGTAGGAAAATGGTGGGGATGTGGTAGAAAATATGGGGTTAATGTCGGATTAGTATAAATGGGTGGTTGTTGGTCGGCACAGACTCGGTGGGCCGAAGGGCCTTTTTCAGTGCTGTATCTCTAAATAAAAATAAAATAAATGTGAGGTAATGCATTTTGGAAGATCTAATGCAGGTGGGAAGTATACAGTAAATGGCAGAACCCTTCGGAGTATTGACAGGCAGAGAGATCTGCGCGTACAGGTCCACAGATCACTGAAAGTGGCAACGCAGGTGGATAAGGTAGTCAAGAAGGCATACGGCACGCTTGCCTTCATTGGTCAGGGCATAGAGTATAAAAATTGGCAAGTCATGCTGCAGCTGTACAGAACCTTAGTTAGGCCACACTTAGAATATTGCGTGCAATTCTGGTCGCCACACTACCAGAAGGACGTGGAGGCTTTGGAGAGGCTACAGAAGAGGTTTACCAGGATGTTGCCTGGTCTGGAGGGCATTAGTTATGAAGAGAGATTGGATAAACTCGGATTGTTTTCACTGGAATGACGGAGGTGGAGGAATGACATGATAGAGGTTTACAAAGTTGTGAGTGGCATGGACAGAGTGGATAGTCAGAAGCGTTTTCCCAGGGTGGAAGAGTCATTTACTCGGGGACATAGGTTTAAGGTGCGAGGGGCAAAGTTTAGAGGGGATTTGCGAGGCAAGTTCTTTACACAGAGGGTGGTGAGTGCCTGGAACTTGCTGCCGGGGGAGGTGGTGGAAGCAAGTACGATAGCGATGTTTAAGAGGCATCTTGACAAATACATGAATAGGATGGGAATAGAGGGATACGGTCCCCGGAAGTGCAGAAGGTTTTAATTTAGACAGGCATCAAGATCCGCGCAGTCTTGGTGGGCCGAATGGCCTGTTCCTGTGCTGTACTGTTCTTTGTTCTTTTTCACCAGCTACTCGAGGTAAAACATAAAGAATAAAAAGCAGCACCTCCATCCCCCTCTGTAATGAATTCCAACTTGCACCAAATTCCCGACCTTAGCTTTCTGTTAACAAAGCATTCTGTTCCCTGATCACACTGTACATCACTCCATTGTTTATTGAACTCCTTAATGTTTGGGCTATTGATCTTGTACTGTTCAAGAAAGAGTTAGACATAGTTCTTAGGGCTGAAGGGATCAAGGGATAAGGGGAGAAAGTGGTACTGAGTTTGGATGATCAGCCATGATCGTATTGAATGGTGGTGCAGGCTGGAAGGGCCGAATGGCCTACTTCTGCTCCTATTTTTCTATGTTTCTGTGTTTGGACTATAAAAACATGTATGGTTTGGTCTATTGAACCTGTATTGTTCGATCTATTGAATCTGTATTGTTTGGTCTATTGAATTTGTACTGTTTAATCTACTGAACTTGCATTGTTTAGTCTATTGAACTTGTAATGTTTGGTCTACTGAACATGTATTGTTTAGTCTATTGAATATGTACTGTTTATTGTTTGGTCGATTGAACTTGTATTGTTTGGTCTATTGATGCGTACTGTTTAGTCTATTGAACTTGTAATGTTTGGTCTACTGAACTTGCATTGTTTAGTCTATTGAACTTGTAATGTTTGGTCTACTGAACATGTATTGTTTAGTCTCTTGAATATGTACTGTTTATTGTTTGGTCGATTGAATTTGTACTGTTTGGTCTCCTGGACTTGTATTGTTTGGTCCATTGAACTTATTGTTTGGTCGATTGAACTTATATTGTTTGGTCTATTGAATTTGTACTGTTTGGTCTCCTGGACTTGTATTGTTTGGTCCATTGAACTTATTGTTTGGTCGATTGAACTTATATTGTTTGGTCTACTGAACCTGTATCTATTTTTGTATTCATTCCTGGGATGTGGACATCGCTGGCTGAGCCAGCATTTATTGCCCATCCCTAATTGCCCTTGAGAAGGTGGTGGTGAGCTGCCTTCTTGAACCGCTGCAGTCCATGTGGGGTAGGTACACCCACAGTGCTGTTAGGAAGGGAGTTCTAGGACTTTGACGGAGAAGGAATGACGACGATATAGTTCCAAGTCAGGATGGTGTGTGGCTTGGAGGAGAACTTGCAGATGGTGGGTGTTCCCATGCATCTGCTGCCCTTGACCTTCTAGATGGTCTCGGTCATGGGTTTGGAAGGTGCTGTCTAAAGAGCTTTAGTGCACTGCTGCAGTGTGTCTTGTAGATGGTACACACTGCTGCCACTGTGCGTCGGTGGTGGATGGAGTGAATGTTTGTAGATGGGGTGCCAATCAAGCGGGCTGCTTTTCCCTGGATGGTGTTGAGCTTCTTACGTATTGTTGGAGCTGCACCCATCAGGCAAGTGGAGAGCATTCCATCACACTCCTGACTAGTGCCCTGTATATGGTAGACAAGCTTTAGGGAGTCAAGAGGTGAGTTACTCGCCTCAGGATTCCTAGCCTCTGACCTGCTCTTGTAGCCACAGTATTTATATGGCTACACCAGTTCAGTTTCTGGTCAATGGTAACCCCCAGGATGTTAATAGTGGGGGATTCAGCTATCGTATTGCCGTTGAATTTCAAGGGGAGATGATTAGATTCTCTCTTGTTGGAGATGGTCATTGCATGGCACTTGTGTGGTGTGAATGTTCTTCAACCCAAGCCTGGATATTGTCCTGGTCTTGCTGCATTTCTACACGGACCACTTCAGTATCTGAGGAGTCGTGAACGGTGCTGAGCTTTGTGCAATCATCAGCGAACATCCCCATTTCTGACGTTATGATTGAAGGAAGGTCATTGATGAAGCAGCTGAAGATGTTTGGGCTTAGGACAATACCCTGAGGAACTCCTGCAGTGATGTCCTGGAGCCCAGATGATTGACCTCCAACAACCACAGCCATCTTCTTTGCACTAGGTTTGACTCCAACCAGCTGAGAGTTTTCCCCCTGATTTCCATTGACTCCAGTTTTGCTCGGGCTCCTTAATGCCATACTCAGTCAAATGCTGCCTCGATGTCAAGGGTATCACTCTCACCTCACCTTTGGTCCATTAAATTTGTACTGTCTAGTCTATTGAACTTGCAGTGTTTGGTCCATTGAACCTGTACTCTTTGGTCTATTGAACTTGCACTGTCTGGTCTTTTGAACTTGTGTTGTTTTGTCTATTGAATTCATATTGTTTGGTCTATTAAACTCATATTGTTTGGTCTATTGAACTTGTATTGTTTGGTCCATTGAATTTGCAGTGTTTGGTCTATTGAACTTGTACTGTTTGATCTATTGAACTTGTACTTGCACTGTCACTTTAAATGGTGCTGACTTGTTGACAGAGTTTGTTCCTGCTTTCTAAACTCACTGAGGTCCCACAAGATGATAGTTCTCTATCACTATTCAGCACCACTGCCCTTATCTCTGTGTCTATAACTGAGATTGATAACAGCGGTTATCCCCTGAACAAGGACTCAGTTGTGCAGATTAATAAACAAATACAAACTGGAAAAATAGCGTTTTCAATTTCAATGTCAACTGATGGCATCCAAGACAGAACATACAAAACTGACAGTGGGGAAAAGACCAGTCAGTCTATCGAATCTCTTCCACATGATGGCTGGAGCATTGTGACAAGACTCTGCCCATCCCCTGTAGCCATGTAATCTCCTGGGAGAAGCAAAAATAAAACAAAGGGAAAACTCCAGCGCGATTAATGGAAAATATTTTCTGGAAAATTCTCTTCAACCCCGTTAGGCAATCAAAGCCAATCCAAGAGATCACACAGAACAAGTGTAACCTGTAAAGACACTTGTCCGCTACAAAACGGCTTAAACTTTGCCATTTTTCTCCTCTATGATTTTCAACATTGAATCTGAGCAAGAAACTATCATTATAGATCAACTACCTGTTATAAAAACCGCCATTGATTGCATTGAGTACTTATTGTAACGGATGGCTGATCCATACTGTCAGGATGGCAAGATGAAAACGTACCCCACTGTGTCTTGCTGGGGTCTGGTACCCGTCCGGTTGTCTGATCAAGTGGCCAGTCTTGATGCATGAATCTTAACAGTGAGAGTCAGTGGGAAAGTGGGGGAGTGATCGCAGCCAATTCCGATCCTATCCTCCCCCCAACAGCCACCAACCTTCACTTTCTATTCGAAGTCTCTGCATGGTGATCAGCAACCTAGACTGATTTGTATCTCCCATAGGCTTTGTGGATCTCCCAGTCAATAAAGTGAGGAAATCGCGACCTCTTCATCTGCATTTACCTTGGAAATTTAGGAAAATGCTATCACTTCAAACATTAACTTATGAGAGTGCTATGCTGTTCATCACAAACATAGGGATGTAACAACAACAACTTTTTGGCCCTGTTCTGGCATTCAATGAGATTATGGTTGATCTGACTCCTAACTGCACATACTTGCCTATGTCTCATCTTCCTTAATCCCTTTAGTTAGCAAAGATCTATTAATCTCAGATTTAAAATTAAAAATTGATCTTGTGGAAAAGAGTTCCAAACTTCTACCAAATTTTGTGTGTAGAAATGTTTTCTAACTTCATTCTGACTCTAAATTTAGTCCCCTAATCTGAGACTGTCCATCCAGCAAAAATAGTTTCTCTCTATTTACCCTATCAGTTCCCTTTAATATCTTGAAACCTTTAATCACAGCATGCTTAACCTTCAAAATTCCAGGGCATCTAAGCCTAGTTTGTGTAATCTCGTCTCATAATTTAACCCTTTGAGTCCAGGCATCATCCTGGTAAAACAATGCCACATTCCCTCCAGGGCCAATATATCCTTCCTAAAGTGTGGTGCCCAGAACTCCAGGAGTAATCTAACTAGTGCTTTGTATAGCTCTGTAGTCCCATTGTATAGGACTAATCCTGCACTATGGACTGGTGTAACCCATTCAGCTATTGGACAGTCAAGGAACAATTCTTCCAGTTGGGAAGGGAGAGGACGTGGGAGCACAAGAGATGCAGGTGTTGTTTTCATATCTTATGAGGAAGTTGTGAGGAGGCCACAAGGTGTCTGCAAAGAGATATAGATAGGTTAAATGAGTGGGCAACATTTCGGCAGATGGAATATAATGTGGGAAAATGTGAGGTAGTCCACTTTACTGGGAAGAATAGAAAAGCAGAATATTATTTACATGGAGAGAGACTGCAGAATGCTGTGGTACAGAGGGATATGGGTGGCTTCATACATGAATCACTGAAAAACAAGAACACGGTGAAAGTTTACATAGACCTGAAATGGTAACTCTGTTTTTCTCTCCATGATGCTGCGTGACCTGCTGAGTATTTCCAGCATTTTCTGTTATTGTTTCAGATTTTCAGCATCTGCAGTACTTTGCTTTTGTTTTGTAATATCATAAGGTTTAGGTTAGCTACTGAAAGAACAAGGAGCAGTCCAGAGTAAAAAAAATTAATTGGGGAAGGCCAATTTCAGTGGGGTAAGAATGGATTTCGTCCAGGTAAATTGGAATCAAAGATTGGCAGGCAAAACTGTCACTGAACAATAGGCTGCTTTTAAAGAGGAGATAGTTTGGTACACTGGAGATACAGTGATCGACAGTAGGACAGTGGAGGTAGGACAAACAGAGCCGGAGTTCCCTGGATGACAAAAGAGATAGAAGAGGGTGCATATGACAGATGTCAGGTTGATAATACAAATGAGAACTCGGCTAAATATAGAAAGTTCAGAGCGCAAGTGAAAAAGAAATAAGAGAAGCAAAGAGATAGTATGAGAAGAGACTAGCAGACAACATAAAAGGGAATCCAAAAGTCTTCTATGGGCATATAAACAGTAAAAGGATGGTAAAGAAAGATTAGGGCTGATTAAGGATCAAAAGGAGAATTTACACATGGAGGTAGTGGGCATGGCTGAGGTACTAAATGAGTACTTTGCATCTGTCTTTATCAAGCAAAAAGATGCTGCCAATGTTGTCGTGAAAGAGAAGGTAGTTGAGATACTGGATAGACTAATAATTGATAAAGGGAGATATTAGAAAGGCTGATTGTACTTAAAGTTTATAAGTCACCAGGAGTTAATCTGATGCATCTGAAGATACTGAGGGAAGTAAGAGTGGAAATTGCAGAGGCACTGGCCATAATCTTCCAATTCTCCTTAGCTACAGGGGTGCTAGAGGACTAAGGAATTAAAAAAAAGAGAAAAGGAAGACTTGCATTTATATAGCACTTTTCATAACCACCGGACGTCTCAAAGCGCTTTACAGCCAATGAAGTAGTTTTGAAGTGGAGTCACTGTTGTAATGCAGGAAACACGGCAGTCAATTTTGCACACAGCAAAATCCCACAAACAGCAATGTGATAATGACCAAATAATCTATTTTTTATGATGTTGATTAGAGGGATAAATATTGGTCAGGACTCTAGGGATAGTTCCCCTTTTTCAAAATAGTGCCATGGGATCTTTTACATCCACCTGAGAGGGCAGACAGGGTTTAATGTCTCATGCACAAGACGACTTCCAACAGTGCAGCACTCCCTCAGTACAGCACTGGAGTGTCAGCCTTGGTTTTTGTGCTCAAGTCCTGGAGTGGAACTTGAAAATGTAACAAAACATCTCAAGGCGCTTTGCAGCAGCATTATAAAACAAAATATGACACTGAGCCGCAGAAGGAGATATTAGGTCAGATGACAAAAAGCTTGGTCAAAGAGGTTATTCAAAAAAGAGTGTAAGGGTATTCCCAGCAACTAACAGGCCAGTCAGTTTAGCCTTGGTAGTGGGAAAGCTTTTAGGAATTATAATCCACTTGGACAAATATGAATGAATCAAGGAAAGCTAGCATGGACTTGTTAAGAGAAAATTATGTGAAAAAAATGTGATTGAGTTTTTTGATCAGGTAACAGAGAGGGTTGATTAGAGTAATGTGGTTAATATGGTGTACATGGACGTTCAAAACATGTTTGATAAAGTGCCACATAACAGACTTGTCAGCAAAGTTGAAACCTATGGAATAAAAGTGGCAGCATGGATACGAAGTTGGGAATGATAGGAAACAGAAACTAGTGGTGAATGGTTGTTTCTCAGACTGGACAAAGGTATATAGTCGGAATCCCCAGGGTTGTTATTAGGAGCACTGCTTTTCTTAATCTATATTAATGAACTAGACTTGGGTGTGGAAGGCACAATTTCTCGCAGAGAGCTGACACAGACGTGATAGGCCGAATGGCCTCCTTCTGTATTGTAACCATTCTTTGATTCTGTGACAGGCAAGAACTGTAAATCTAGGAGTCTGTAAAATTATTGCAGGGATAAAAAACAAAAATAAGGATTATCTTGCAGAAAATGCAGAGTCAATTATATTGATCAGTTTGGTGTAAGATCTTTACTCTGTCAACATTTGAGCATCTTTTGTTTAACCTCTGGAGTGCTATACTTGAGAATCTAGGTGTTCATTTTAATAGACTTCTTACAATGTCACACTCACAGAAAATCTGCCTCTGATTTCACCAGGATATTTTTTACATGACAGCAGGGACGGGTTTGAAGACACCCTTACGTAAATGGATATGAGCCTATTATAATGAAGCATACCCAAACCCATGAAGGAAGCTCGCGCTCTAACATGGCTTCTGTGGTTCCTTTCACTAGTGTTGCCAGAGCAAAATTCAATATCGTTAACTTACCTCTGTCAAACACTCCACTCTGAGGAGCTTTCTCAATGTGCTTCACCTTGCACTGAATGTTCTTGAAAGGAACCTTTTTTGTTGAGTGGCAACAGGGCTAAAGGGCACGGCCTACACCAAAGGTTTTGTGTGGCTTAACTTCTCTCTAAGCTTAGCAGCTCCAGCTTCAAATAGGCTCAACCAAACTCCCAATGGGCAGAGATCCATTGGACAAGAAGGAGAGTAAATTGAAGAAGAATTCTGAAAATGCATTGACAAATATTTCTCTCTCTAGCACCTTTTTCGTCAGAGTGCCGTAACAGGCAATTGTCAGGAAATTCTTGCACATGCTTCCCAAAGATAGATATCATCACAACAGCTTTACGAAATTAAATGGTGGCATCCTGACATCTGCATAAGGTTCCAAGGTGCTTCACAGAAGCGTTACCAAACTAAATGTGGCACCCAGCCATTTAAGGAGATATTAGGACAGGTGAACAAAAGGTTAAAAAGATTAAAAATAGCGAGAACACCAAGCACCAGGGATTGAAAAAAAGCAGCAGCAGAGAGCAGAAGCTGATACCAGTCAAAAGGATGGAAAACTTAAAACGTGGCATCATTGTCAGAAAACAGTGAGGATCAACAAGAGCTGAGAATTCAGAGATAAGTGTGAAATTTATCATTTATCTAAGTATTAAGGGCATACTGTCCTTCAGGTAAACAAACAGATTTAAGACCTGAGGAAAGGGAAAGGCCTAGAATGAAACAGAAAGAAAGTTGAAAAGTGACATCATAGCATAAAGAGGGACGATGGAGTAAAGCCTGGCTTGGGTGTAAAATTAAAACCCGACCCAAGCCCGACCCCGACCCGACCACAGCCAACCCGAACCCGAGCCCTTTAATTTTATTTTGCGTCCGGCCCAACCTGGCACGAATCTCCTTCATCTGTTCCGGCAGCAGGCTATTCCTACAGCTGGAGTTGTGAGGAATCATGGGGTAAGCCTGATCCCGTGACTTCCCGGAAGCAGTGTCCGGCCCGACCCGACCCGAGCCCGAATGCTGGACTCGGAATTTTGATCTGACCTGATCCGAACCCGACACATGTAGTCGGGTTCGGGTTGGGTAGCCAGGCTTTACGACGGGGTAAATTATAGGTAAACATTTAATTTAGTCTGCCTATATTAATCTAGTTATTTGATAAGTTTAAAAATGGAAAAAAATAAGCTAAATTGATTAAATACATAGATTAATTAGATAAATAAATAAAACAAGTGCTATTAAGGATGGCAGGATGATGCGCTACAACTGTCGGGCTGAATTTTATAAGCTCACTGCCGAGGGGGAGGCCGCTCCGTCCCCGGCAATGGCATCTGGTGCCACCGAGCAGGCGACGGCACATTTTTAAAGGGCTTAAAGCACTTAGAAGAAATTTGAATTTTTAAAGGCACAGTATTTAACATTGTCTTTAACAAATTAAATAAAAGCTGGAGGCCTTCCCCCACCCCCCTTCCCCCCCATCCAATGTTTGTCTTTGGGCCTATCGAATCAGAACAAACTTTATTCCCATCCCGAATATCACCCCCCCTCCCCACCGCCCCTGCCAACCTCGTTACGTTTGCCCTTCAACCCCTTCCCACCATCCCCTCAGCCAATACAAAGTGTTTTCTCCACTCCCCCCACCCTGATAATTTCACTCCTCCCCACTCCCCACCAGTGTCATGCCTCAGAACTCCAAACAGAGTTTCGAAGGTGTGGGAGCTCTGGCCAGCGGCCAGAATATTGGCGTGGGACAACAGCAGGGACACGGTAAGTTAATTTGTGTGTGTTTAACATAATTTTAATATTAAAATTTCTTCCTGGAGAGGCCCCGCCTTCTCAGATTTGGGGATCATGCCGGGCCTCTCCAGGAAGAAATTTCTGTGCCCCTCCGCCCTGACCCCCGCAACATCGGAAGTCTAGTAAAATTCAGCCCATAGTGTGGGGGAGTTTATGGAGAGCATTGCAACCTGGACAACCAAATCTACAGTAAGTGTCTGCATGTCGAGGAATTTCAGCTCAATGTTGTTGAACTGGAGTCTGAAGTGTAGATATTGCAGGATAACAGGGAGGGGGAGAGTTACCAGGACACAGAATCCAAGAGGCAGTCACAATCCTTAGGTTAGGGTGCGGTACAGGTACAGGTTAGAGGTCAGTGACAGGAGTGTGTGACTGTAAGTCAGGCAGGTGAGGGAACTCCATAAGTAGTGCTGGATGAGCCTCAGCCTTTGCCCTTATCCAACAGGTATGAGATTCTTGATAATAGTGTAGATGAGGGAAAAGTCTGCAGAATAGTTGAGCAAACTCTCCATGGCATACGAACATACGAATTAGGATCAGGAGTCGGCCAATCAGCCCTTCGAGCCTGCTCCGCTATTCAATAAGTTCATGGCTGAACTGATTACTCCACATTTCCACCTACCCCCGATAACCTTCCACCCCATTGCTTATCAAGAATCTATCTACCTCTGCCTTAAAAATATTCAAAGACTCTGCTTCCACGGCCTTTGAGGAAGAGAATTCCAAAGACTCACGACCCTCTGAGAGAAAAAATTTCTCCTCATCTCTGTCTTAAATGGGTGACCCCTTATTTTTAAACAGTGACCTCTAGTTCTAGATTCTCTCACAAGGGGAAACATCCTTTCCACATCCAGCCTGTCAAGACTCCTCAGGATCTTATATGTTTCAATCAAGTCATCTCTTACGCTTCTAAATTCCAGCAGATAAAAAGCCTAGTCTGTCCAATCTTTCCTCGTAAGACAATCCGGCCATTTCAGGTATTAGTCTAGTAAATCTTCTCTGTACTGCCTCCATTGCATTTACATCCTTCCTTAAATAAGGAGACCAGTACTGTACACAATACTCCAGATGTGATCTCACCAATACCCTGTATAGCTGAAGCATAACCTCCCTACTTTTGTATTCCATTCCCCTTGTGATAAACGATAACATTCTATTAGCTTTCCTAATTTCATGCTGTACCTACATATTAACCTTTTGCGATTCATGCACTAGGACACCCAGATACTTCTGCATCTCAGAGCTCTACAATCTCTCACCATTTAGATAATATGCTTCCTTTTTTATTCTTCCTGCCAAAATGGACAATTCACACTTTCCCACATTATACGCCATTTGCAAGGTCTTTGCCCACTCACTTAACCTATCTATATCCCTTTTTAACCCCCCTGATATCCTCTTAACAAGTTACTTTCTTACCTATCTTTGTGTCATCAGCAAATTTAGCAACCATACCTTCGGTCCCTTCATCTAAGTCATTTATATAACTTGTAAAAAGTTGAGGCCCAGGCACAGATCCCTGTGGCACACCACTCGTTACATCTTGCCAAGCAGAAAATGACCCACTTATGCCTACTCTCTGTTTCCTGTTAGCTAGCCAATCTCCTATCCATGCCAATATGTTACCCCCTACACCATGAGCTTTTATTTTCTGCAATAACCTTTGATGTGGCACCTTATCAAATGCCTTCTGGAAATCTAAGTACAGTACATCCACCGGTTCCCCTTTATCCACAGCACATGTAACTCCCTCAAAGAAATGCAACAAATTGGTTAAACATGATTTTCCTTTCACAAAACCATGTTGACTCTCAAAGAAAACAAAAAGTGCTGGAAATACTCAGCAGGTCTGGTAGCATCTGTGGAGAGAGAAGCAAAGTTAACATTTTAGGTCAGCGACCTTTCATCAGAACCCAGCTCTGCTTTCATGCCCTTATAAGTGCCCTTATCTAAGTTTATGGTACTAGTCCTGGACCCACTCTTCTCTCCCTCAAACTGAATGTAAAATTCAATCATATTATGATTGCTGCTACCTAGGGCGCCTTAACTATGAAGTCATTAATTAATCCTGTCTCATTGCACAACACCAAGTCCAGTATAGCCTGCTCTCTGGTTGGCTCCAGAATGTATTGTTCCAACAAATTATCCCCAAAACATTCTATGTGCTCCTCATCAAGGCTATCTCTGCCCATTTGATTTTCCAGTCTATATGCAGGTTAAAATCCCTCATAACTATTGCTGTACCTTTCTGACAAGCTGCCATTATTTCTTCATTTATACCCCGTCATACAGCATGGTTAATGTTAGGTGGCCTGTACCACCACTCACACAAGTGATTTCTTGCCTTTATGATTTCTCTTCTCTACCCAAACTGCTCCTACATCCTGGTTTCCTGAACTTAGGTCATCCCTCGCTATTGTTCTAATATCATCATTAAATAACAGAGCTACCCCTCCACCTTTTCCAAGTTTCCTGTCCTTCCTAAATGCCATGTACCTTTCAATATTCAGGTCCCAATCTATGTCGTCCTGCAGCCACGTCTCTGTAATGGCTATCAGATCGTAATTATTTATTTCTATTTGCGCTCTCAGTTCATCTATTTTGTTTCAAATGCTATATGCATTCAGATACAGAGCCTTTAGTTTTGTGCTTTTATTATTTTTGGAATCTCTAGCCTTATCTCTTAATTTACTCTTAGATTTGTATGGTCTGTCCCTTCCTGTCACAGTTTGTTTATCATTTCCCATATTAAGACCTTTCTCTCTTGCCTTGTCTCTACTCCTTGATTTACCAAATCTTCCCAAATTTGATCCCTTGCCCCCACTATTCAGTTTAAAACCCTCTCTACTTCCCTCGTTATGCGGCTCACTAGAACACCGGCCCCAGCACGGTTCAAATGTAGACCGTCCCAACGGTACAGCCACCACTTTCCCCAGTACTGGTGCCAATGCACCAAGAACCGGAACCCACTTCTGCCACACCAGTCTTTGAGCTACGCATGAATTTCTCTAATCTTATTTGCCCTCTGCCAATTTGCACATGGCTCTGGTAATAATCCTTTGAGGTTCTGTTTCTTAATTTGGTGCCTAGTTCCTCATACTGACTATGCAGAACCTCTTTCCTCGTCCTGCCTATGTCATTGGTACCTCCATGGAGCCAGACGACTGGATCCTCCCCCTCCCACTGTAAGTGCCTCTCCAGCCCTGAGCAGATGTCCCGAACCTGGCACCGGGCAAGCAACACAGCCATCTGGACTCTTGCTCTTTGCTGCAGAGAACAGTGTCAATCCCCCTAACTATACTGTCCCCTACTACCACTGCATTCCTTTTTTCTCCCTCCACCTGAATGACTTCCTGTACCATGGTCAGGTTGCTCATCCACCCTGCAACCCCCAATCTCAAACCTGTTGGACAATCGCAAAGGCTGAGGCTCCTGCCCTACTGCCCTCCCTAGGTCCCCTTACCTGCCTCACCTGCAGTCACACTCTCCTGTCCCTGACCACTGACCAAATCAGAAGACCCTATCCTAAAGGGTGTGACTGCCTCCTGGTACAAAGTGTCCAGGTAACTCTCCCCCTCCCTTATGTGTCGCAGTGTCTGTAGCTCGGACTCCAGTTCAACGACTCTGAGCCGAAGCTCCTCGAGCTGCAAACACTTACTGCAGGCGTGTTTGCCCTGGATCACACTGGCATCCAGGAGTTCCCACATGCTGCAGCCGTGACACATCACCTATCCTGCCATCCTTAATGTGTTTTAATTAACTACTTAATTATTTTATTCAATTATTTATTTTATTTTCCTTTTTTTATATGTTTTATTAAGCTTGCCCCTAGTGTCTTTACTATTTTAAACATTAGGGTTAGAATGGACCTTAATCATTTACCAGATATTCACCAAACAGGTAGCTTCTTCCAAAACCAATCACCTACCTGCTTGCCTGTGATGTTTGATGCTATGCTTGATTTAAATTAAATTAAATTAAAAGCTTACGTGTATACTCACCCCTGCGGCTCTCTGTTTCCCTGCTCTCTCTGTTGATTGTGCTGTCAGTCTGATGTCACTTTTTGATTTTTCCCTGATCCATTCTCACTGTGCTCCTCTCTGTCTCTCTCTGCTCCCATCGTGCTCCCCTCTCCCTGTCTATGTCTCCAGTCTCCATGGCACCATGGTACAGGAGACCATTCAAGTGGGGTGAGTAAAAAGGAATGTGGTATTGGTAGGAGACAGCATAATCAGTGAGATAGATATGGTTTTCTGCAGCCGCAACTGGGAGTTCTGAAGATTTTGTTGCCTGCCAGTGCCAGGATTCAGGACATCGGAGAACACAGTTGTCATGGTCCATGTTGGGACCAACAACATTGGAAAGAGTAGGCAAGATGTCCTTTTTGGAGACTAACAGGAAATAGGAGCTCAATTAAAGAACAGGGCCTCGAAACTTATAATCTCTGGATTATATTATTATATGTGCAAATTGGTGTAAGGGTAATCAGATCAGGGACGTAAACATATAGCTAAAGGAGTGGTGTGGGAAAGAGGGGTTCCATTTCATGAGACAATGACATGAGTACTGGGATAGGAAGGAAGCTCCACTTGAATCAGGCTGGGACCAGGGTCCTGGCATAAAGGATAAATAGGGTCGTCCTAAGGACTTTAAACTAGTAAGTGGGAAGAAGGATCAGTTGTAAAAGTTAATACAGGTAATAGTTTGCAAACAAACGAAAGGGAAGAGAATAGAGTCACAGTCAAAAATTATGTGTTAGGCACCACAAGTAAAGGGAAAACTAAAAGATATCAAGTAATTAACCCAGGAAAAAGAAATATGAAACATTTGGAGAAGAAAGGCAGGTTAATTTGCGTGGCCAAATAAGTGTTCTTTATACAAATGCACAGGGTATAAGGAACAAATTGAATGCCCTTCACTGTCGCTGGGTCAACATCCTGGAACTCCCTTCCTAACACCACTGGACTGCAGCAGTTCAAGAAGGCAGCTCACAACCACCTTCTCAAGGGTAATTCGGGATGTGCAATAAATGCTGGCCTTGCCAGTGATGCCTACATCCCAGGAATGAATAAAAAAAAATTGCAGGTGCCAATTCAACTTGGAGCATATAATATGGTAGGAATTATTGAGACATGATTGCAAGACAGTCAGAATTGGGAAATAAATATACCAGCTTATAAGCTACAGGAAAGACAGGGAAGATGATAGAGGGGGAGGAGTGATTAAGAATGAAATTACTTCAGTGTTAAGAGAGGATATAACAAGAGGTAAACAGTGGAGACGTTATTGTAGAATTAAGAAATAGAAAAGTATTTAAGACTGTAGTGGGAGTAGTATACAGATTCACTGGTAGCTGTGAAGTGGTAGAATGTATAAATGCACAGTCTAGACAAGCATGTCGGAAAGGCACTTCTCTTCCTGGAATGCCTACCTTGAAGAAGTTCTGCTCTTCCCTCCGATGGGATTTTCGTTTGTCTCTTTTACCTTGTTCACCTTCATTGCTATCTCTTGCCCCACCCCCGGCTCACTTGCTTATAACTTTTGACATTTCTAATATTTGCTAGTTCCGAAGAAGGGTCACTGACCCGAAACGTTAACTCTGCTTCTCTTTCCACAGATGCTGCCAAACCTGCTGAGTAGTTCCAGCATTTCTTGGTTTTATTTCAGATTTCCAGCATCCGCAGTATTTTGCTTTTATATTAATGTAGGAAAGGCAGAGTTGTTTTAGTGCGGTTTTAATGTTTGTATAGATTCGGATAAGCAGACTAACATATGTGAATTTCTTGAGTGCGTCTGGAATATTTTTTCTGCAGCAATATGTCCTAAAAACAAGGGGACATGTCACATTTGATTTACTAATGAGTAATGAGTTAGATTTAGTTAACAACCTAACAGTGTGTGAACATTTATTTAATAGCGATCATAAAATAATCAAGTTCAACGAATGCCTGAAAGGGAGAAATGAAAAACGGCTACTAAGATTCTAGATTTAGATAAGGCTGACTTCAATGGGATGAGATAGAGACTGTCCACAGTAAACTGGTCAAATTTTTTAATGGGTATAATAATAGCCTATCAGTGGGACGTGTTCAAAATAATTTAATGTGATACAGAACCAGTTTATACCCATAAGGGGCAAGAGCTCTACTTGCCAAAAAAATACAACAAAGGACAACTAAAGAGGGAAGTCACAACATAAAACTAAAAGAAAAAGCATTCAAAAATGCAAAAACCAACACAGACCCTGACAAATGGGAAAAGAAAGAAAGATTGCATTTATATAGCACTTTTCATGACCACCGGATGTCCCAAAGCACTTTACAGTAAATGATGTACTTTTTGAAGTGTAGTTACTGCTGCAATGTAGGAACACAGCTGCTAACACAACAAACTCCCACAAACAGCAATGCGATAATTTGTTTTTGCGATGTCGATTAAGGGATACATTTTTTCTCTCAGAGGGTTGTGCGACTTTGGAACTCTGTGCCTCAGAAGGTGCTGGAGGTGGGGGTCATTGAATATTTTTAAGGTGGAGGTAGATAGATGCTTGTCAGGCAAGGAAATCAAAGGTTATTGGGGGTCGATGGGAGTCTGGAATTTGAGACACAAACAGATCAGCCATTATTGAATGGTGGAGCAGGCGAGAGGGGCCGAATGGCCTACTTCTGCTCCTAATTCGTATGTTTGTGTAAATATTGGCGTGGACACTGGAGACAACTCCCTCGTTGTTCTTCAAAATAGTGCCATGGAACCTTTTACATCTACACGAGAGGGTAGACAAGGCATCAGTTTAATGGCTTATCTGAATGATGCCACCTCCAATAGCGCAGCACTCCCTCAGTACAACACTGGAGTGTCAGTCTGGATTAAGTACTCAAGTCTCTGCAGCGCATCTTAACCCACAACCTTCCATCGCAGAGGCAAAAGTAGTACCGACTGAGCCACAACGAAGCAGTGAAGGATACAAATAATGGCAAAGGGTGACAAAACGGATAGTAAGAACTAAAAAAAGGGAGTATGAAAATAAATTTGCAATGGATATCAAAATTAACACAAAAATGTATACAATTATATTTGGAAAAAGAGGCTGGTCAGGAACAATGTGGGCCTCTTGAAAACCGGTAACGGTGATATTGTCAATGAAAACAAGGAAATGGCGCACATGCTGAAAAATTACTTTGCGTCAGTAATTCCAGGAGAAAAAGAAGTCAGCATGCCAGACATCCCAAGGAAATTAACATTGAATCAGGGACAGGGATTCACCAAAATTAATGCAAGCAAAGTAATAGTAATGAAGAAAATAATAACACTTTCTTTCTTTTGGGCCTCCTTATCTCGAGAGACAATGGATACGTGCCTGGAGGTGGTCAGTGGTTTGTGAAGCAGCGCCTGGAGTGGCTATGAAGGCCAATTCTAGAGTGACAGGCTCTTCCACAGGTGCTGAAGAGAAATTTGTTTGTCGGGGCTGTTGCGCAGTTGGCTCTCCCCTTGCGCCTCTGTCTTTTTTCCTGCCAACTACTAAGTCTCTTCGACTCGCCACATTTTAGCCCTGTCTTTATGGCTGCCCGCCAGCTCTGGCGAACGCTGGCAACTGACTCCCACGACTTGTGATCAATGTCACAGGATTTCATGTCGCGTTTGCAGACGTCTTTAAAGCGGAGACGTGGACGGCCGGTGGGTCTGATACCAGTGGCGAGCTCGCTGTACAATGTGTCTTTGGGGATCCTGCCATCTTCCATGCGGCTCACATGGCCAAGCCATCTCAAGCGACGCTGACTCAGTAGTGTGTACAAGCTGGGGATGTTGGCCACCTCGAGGACTTCTGTGTTGGAGATACGGTCCTGCCACCTGATGCCAAGTATTCTCCGGAAGCAGCGAAGATGGAATGAATTGAGACATCGCTCTTGGCTGGCATACGTTGTCCAGGCCTCGCTGCCATAGAGCAAGGTACTGAGGACACAGGCCTGATACACTCGGACTTTTGTGTTCCATGTCAGTGAGCCATTTTCCCACACTCTCTTGGCCAGTCTGGACATAGCAGTGGAAGCCTTTCCCATGCGCTTGTTGATTTCTGCATCTAGAGACAGGTTACTGGTGATAGTTGAGCCTAGGTAGGTGAACTCTTGAACCACTTCCAGAGCGTGGTCGCCAATATTGATGGATGGAGCATTTCTGACGTCCTGCCCCATGATGTTCGTTTTCTTGAGGCTGATGGTTAGGTCAAATTCATTGCAGGCAGCCGCAAATCTGTCGATGAGACTCTGCAGGCACTCTTCAGTGTGAGATGTTAAAGCAGCATTGTCAGCAAAGAGG
The DNA here is from genome assembly GCF_036365525.1 of Heterodontus francisci. Classification (NCBI taxonomy): domain Eukaryota; kingdom Metazoa; phylum Chordata; class Chondrichthyes; order Heterodontiformes; family Heterodontidae; genus Heterodontus; species Heterodontus francisci. Next base: position 10,453,553 of record NC_090387.1, read on the forward strand.
AGTTCCCTGATGAGGACTTTCCGTACTTTGGACTTCGCTCTTAGACGGGCAAGGTTGAACAACCTGCCCCCTGATCTTGTGTGGAGGAAAATTCCTTCTTCAGAGGACTTGAACGCATGTGAAAGCAGCAGGGAGAAGAAAATCCCAAACAGTGTAGGTGCGGGAACACAGCCCTGTTTCACGCCACTCAGGATAGGAAAGGGCTCTGATGAGGAGCCACCATGTTGAATTGTGCCTTTCATATTGTCATGGAATGAGGTGATGATACTTAGTAGCTTTGGTGGACATCCGATCTTTTCTAGTAGTCTGAAGAGACCACGTCTGCTGACGAGGTCAAAGGCTTTGGTGAGATCAAAGAAAGCAATGTAGAGGGGCATCTGTTGTTCACGGCATTTCTCCTGTATCTGACGAAGGGAGAACAGCATGTCAACGGTCGATCTCTCTGCACGAAAGCCACACTGTGCCTCAGGGTAGACGCGCTTGGCCAGCTTCTGGAGCCTGTTCAGAGCGACTCGAGCAAAGACTTTCACCACTATGCTGAGCAGGGAGATTCCACGGTAGTTGTTGCAGTCACCGCGGTCACCTTTGTTTTTATAGAGGGTGATGATATTGGCATCGCGCATGTCCTGTGGTACTGCTCCCTCGTCCCAGCACAGGCAAAGCAGTTCATGTAGTGCTGAGAATATAGCAGGCTTGGCACTCTTGATTATTTCAGGGGTAATGCTGTCCTTCCCAGGGGCTTTTCCGCTGGCTAGACAATCAATGGCATCACTGAGTTCCGATTTGGTTGGCTGTATGTCCAGCTCATCCATGACTGGTAGAGGCTGGGCTGCATTGAGGGCAGTCTCAGTGACAGCATTCTCCCTGGAGTACAGTTCTAGGTAGTGCTCAACCCAGCGGTCCATTTGTTTGCATTGGTCAGTGATTATGTCCCCCGATTTAGATTTGAAGGGGGCGAACTTCTTGATGGTTGGCCCAAGAGCTCTCTTCATGCCATCACACATTCCTCTGAATATAACTAAAGCGTGACAAATCCCCAGGACCAGATGGTTTCCATCCCAGTGTTTTAAAGGAAGTAGCTGAGAATATTGCTGATGCCCTGCCACTTGGAGAACCTGCCCATTAACTCTACTCTCTATCTGCTGCCACTCAGCCAATTTCCTGACCAGATCAATTATTTGTCCTCAATTCCATAAGCTTCAACTTCAGCTAACAGTCTCTTTGGAAGGACTTTATGAAATACTTTCTGTAAATCCATATAAATAACATTCATAGACATTCCCCTGTGACTAATGGTGCCCCGCAAGGATTCACTGTATTTATTAATGACTTAGATGATGGATTAGAAAGTGACATATCCACATTTGCTAATGGCACAAAGATGGTTGGCATTGTAGACCTTGGAGGGAGTGCAGTATAGATTTACCAGAATGAATTCTGAATTCCAAAAGTTAAATTACAAGGAGAGATTACACAAACACAAACCTGGGTTGTCTGCCATAGAATTTTAATGGTTAAGGGGTAATTTGATCAAAGTTTTATGATACCAAAGGGAAAAGATCGGGTAGGTAGAGACAAATTCTTTTTGCGTTCATGGGGAGACCAGGACTAGAGGAGAATAGTCTAAAAATTAGAGCCAGTTCTATCAGGAGAGAAGTTAGGAAACACTTCCACACACAAAGGATGATAGAATTTTGGAACTCTTTTCTGCAAATGGTAATTGATGGTAGATAAATTATTAATTTTCAGTCTGAGATTAATAGATTTTTGTTAACCAAAGGTAGTAAGTGTTATAGGGAAAAGGTGGGTATATGGAGGTAGGTCACATATAAGCCATGATCTCATTGAATGGCATAACAAGCTTGAGGAGTTAAATGGCTGACTCCTGTTCCTGTGTTCCGATGGTCAAAGAGGTAGGATTTAAGGAGTGTCTTAAATGAGGAGAGAGAGAGAGAGACAAACAGAGAAGTTTAGGGAGAGAATTCCAAAGCTTAGGGTCTAGACAGGTGCATGGGCTGTCGTGGCATGACTTGGCTAACACCATAACAACTTTGTTACCATGGGGGCTTACGGCTCAAAGAGAGTTTTGAACACACACCCTCAGGACTCGTGCAGTACCAACTCGAGTTTCATCTAGTCTACAGCATAGAAATAGACATTCAGACCAATTGGCCTATACCACCATTTATGCTCCACATAAGCCTTTGCAGCCTTACACTGAGAATACTTTTTTTTTCTCTTCAGGAACTGACTTTTGTCAGAGTAGATTCAAGCTCCCTCAACAAACAAAAAAAAAAAAAATGATTTTTTTATTCAGAACACAATTGCTGTGAAGGAACATCCTGATTGACTTCACACTGTCGATGGTCTAAGTATTCTCCTCACAAGCCAGATAATTGATTTCCTCAATAAGATAATATAGACTCAAGACTTTGAATGTTCACTTCCTCTTCTGTTCCAAGTTAGAGCCTTTGAGGCCTGGTGTCAGTATGGAGTTCTCTGTTGCATATCAGATTACCTCAAGAGAGCCCAGAGGAGTTTGCAAGCTATCTGTATAGATCCAAAGAGTCTAGGTTCTCTCACCGGGAAGTAAATACCAATTAAGAAACAATTTCACAAATATGTGAGTATAATTTTGCTAGTTAGCACTGCCACTCATTCTTGCTGTTAGCTCAGCTGGTAAGCACACTGTCCAGTCTTACCTTGAGGAGTACACCCCTCAGCTTGGGCTCCATGGATACTTGCGTTGCCAACCCACCAGGATTGGCTTGGGATCACAGGACACGCCAGCAAGCAGCACCTATGAGAAAATGATAAAATGTGTTTTTCATTTTTTTCAGAACATTTTGTTTATTAGTGATAAAAATATTTGAGTTGAGGGATAAGGATTTTACTGACAGTCAAGATCATCCAATCAAGTAATGAAGAGTCTTTTCGCTTTCCAATTGGCTGTGAAGGCGGAATGCTGTGAGGATGGACATATAGGGTGGAAGTGTGGAGAGGGGGTCAGTTGGAAGCAGGCAGTCATGTGATGAGGATGCGACCTCCAGGAATACATTCAACCAGAGTTGGCAACTCTAACTGAGAATGGCCCTCTCCTGATTAGAATCCTGACCCTGAGACTGCCTGTACTGCAGGTATAGGCTTAGAAACAGGGATCTCGGAAACACCCTCCCCACTTTCCTGAAGTAGCATAATGAGTGCTGCTTGCTGTTTAACACAACAGGCTCACCCCACTCTTGTTTCCACTTTGCTGCTTTTGGGAACTGAGCATGTCCCAGATGCAACAAGATGGAAAATTAGTCATGAGCCATCAGCTTAAATTGTAGAATGATACAGAACAGAAGCAGGCCATTTGGCCCATCATGCCTGTTCTGGAATCTTACAGTGGCTTCAACACATACAACAACAATTTGCATTTTGTAAGCTTGTGGCAACTGCATAAAAAGCCAGATTCTGGAAGGCAAAGTTTCAAGTGAAGTTTAAATTTATTAAATCTAACATTAACTAGTAATTTCATTGAAGATGACAGTAACTGTATTAGTATGATAACAGTAAGCAATAGTATACCCTGCCTACCCTGATCAGAGCCCAACTTCAGCAGTAAGGTGGGTAAATCTAGACTCCCAAGAGCTCAAAAATACCCCTGACCTACTGTAGCCAATATGCACCAGTATCTAATTATATACACTTTGGCCTTGTCAGCATCCATTGCTGTTGTCAAACTAAACACCACCCCCTGTGTTTAGTTAATATGTCAAGAATACTGTAAGCTTTTTTATTCTTTTATGCGATGGCATTATGTCACTGGCAAGGCCAGCATTTGTTGCCCATCCTTAATTGCTCTTGACAACCTGGATATTTCAGAAGGTAGTTAAGAGTCAACCACATTGTCTCTGTGGGTCTGGAGACACATGTAGGCCAAACCAGGTAAAGGCAGCAGATTTCCCTCCCTAAAAGGCATGAGTGAACCAGATGGAGCTTTTAACAGCAATGGTTCTGTGGGCACCTGAGAATAGCTTTTCAATTCCAAACTTATCACCAGAATTCAAATTTAATCATCTACTATGGTGGGATTTGAATCCATGTCCCACAAGCATTCACTGAGGTTTATAGAGTACCAGGCTAGTGATATTACCATGACACATCACCTCCTTTCATGCCACAGCTGCTGCCAGACCTGCTGTATATTTCCAGCACTTTCTGTTTTTATTTACTTGAGATTACTAGTTCAGTGATATCACCACTGCACCACTGCCTCCCCTACTTGCTATAAGACAGCTGCCGATGGAGGAAATGATTAACTAGGAGTGCTCAACCATCTTGCATATTAATATACATACTTTTAGTAGTTGCAAAATGTAAAAGAAGTGTAATCAGATAAAAAATGACACAGAGCCAAAGAAGGAGACATTACGAGAGTTGCATAAGAATATAGGCTATTTAGCCTCTCAAGCTTATTCCATTATTTAATGAGATCATTGATGATCTCCATATACCTGCCTTAATCCCATATCCCTTAACACCTTTGGTTAACAAAAATCTATCAATCTCAAATTGAAAATTAACAATTGCTCTAGTATCAGTTGCAGTTTGCAGAAGAGAATTCCAAACTCCTACCACACTTTGTGTACAGAAGTGTTTCTAATTTCACTCCTGAAAGATCTGGCTCTAAATTTTAGATTATGCACTGTAGTCCTAGATTCTCCAACCAGTGGAAATAGTGACTTAAATTCATATTCTGATGAAAGGTCATCAACCCCCTGAAGCATTGGGCTGGATTTTATGAGGCCAGCGGGGGTCCCGACACTGGGCCAGAAAGGCAAGTGGAACCCTGCCTCTGCTGCTTTTGGGGAACACCAGCTACATTTTACAGCACACAGGCAATTAACTGCCAGGCGCAGGTGTCCCCATCCCTTTATGGATGGGGATTCCGTCTCCAAGAGCTGTCAGCCAATCAGAGGGCCGGCAGCTCAGAGGTCCCAATGGTGTCACTGCTGGAACTGCAATAAACCCAGGACCAGGAGCAGCACTGGAGCCTCAGAAAGGAGGCAAGTGGGAGCGGGCTTACCCCGACCAGTGAGGCAGTCCCCGGCAAGGGGTAGGAGGGGTGTTGTTGAGGGTTGGGTAGTGTAGACGTAGGGACGGCCTTTGCCGCCCCCGGTCCTCCATGTGCTACGATTGCTCAAGCAGGAGGACCACCGCCCCCAGCCCGCAGGGTGGCAGTCTCGTGGTACTGGACAGTCTCCCCATGTGGGGTGGCCCCCACCAGCCGCTGGTAAAATGCCAGTGGCAATGGGATGAGGATAGTGACAGACTTCAAGAGGATATAGACAGGCTGGCGGAATGGGTGGAACCTTGGCAGATGAGATTTAATGCAGAGAAGTCTGAAGTGAATAGACTTTGGTAGAAAGAGCAAGGAGAGGCAATATAAAATAAAGAGTACAATTCTAAAGGGGGTTCAGGAAATAGACAGACTGAGGGTAAACTTGCACAAATCGTTGGGGGTGGCAGGGCAGGTTGAGAAAGTGGTTAATAAGACATACAGGAAGTTGGGCTTTATGAATAGAGACATAGAGAACCAAAATAAAGAATTTATGATGAACCTTTATAAAACACTAGTATTGTGTCTAATTCTGGGCATAGCAACTTTAGGAAGAATGTGAAGGCATTAGAGAGGGTGCAGAAAAGGTTCACACAATGGTTCCAGGAATAAGGGCCTTCAGTTATATGGATAGGTTGGAGAACAAAGAACAAAGAATAGTACAGCACAGGAACAGGCCATTCGGCCCTCCAAGCCTGCGCCGATCTTGATGCCTGTCTAAACTAAAACCTTCTGCACTTCAGGGGACCATATCCCTCTATTCCCATCCTATTCATGTATTAATCAAGATGCCTCTTAAACGTCACTATCATCCCTGCTTTCACCACCTCCCCCGGCAGCAAGTTCAAGGCACTCACCACCCTCTGTGTAAAAAACCTGCCTCGCACATCCCCTCTAAACTTTGCCCCTCTCACCTTAAACCTATGTCATTTAGTAACTGACTGTTCCACCCTGGGAAAAAGCTTCTGACTATCCATTCTGTCCATGCCACTCATAACTTCGTAAACCTCTATCATGTCGCACCTCCACCTCCGTCGTTCCAGTGAAAACAATCCAGGTTTATCAAACCTCTCCTCATAGCTAATAACCTCCAGACCAGGCAACATCCTGGTAAACCTCTTCTGTACCCTCTACAAAGCCTCCACATCCTTCTGATAGTGTGCCGACCAGAATTGCACGCAATATTCCAAGTGTGGCCTAACTAAGGTTCTGTACAGCTGCAGCATAACTTGCCAATTTTTATACTCAATGCCCCGACCGATGAAGGCAAGCATGCCGTATGCCTTCTTGACTACCTTATCCACCTGCGTTGCCACTTTCAGTGATCTGTGGACCTGTACGTCCAGATCTCTCTGCCTGTCGATACTCCTAAGGGTTCTGCCATTTACTGTATACTTCCCACCTGTATTAGACCTTCCAAAATGCATTACCTCACATTTGTCCGGATTAAACTCCATCTGCCATTTCTCCGCCCAAGTCTCCAACCGATCTATATCCTCTGACAATCCTCATCACTATCCGTAACTCCACCAACCTTTGTGTCATCCGCAAACCTACTAATCAGACCAGCTACATTTTCCTCCAAATCATTTATATATACTACAAACAGCAAAGGTCGATAGAAGCTGGGGTTATTGTCCTTCGAGAAGAGAAGGCTGAGAGGAGATTTAATAGAGATGTTCAAAACTATGAGGGATCTAGCTAGAGTGGATGGGGAGAAACGATTCCCATTGGTGGGAGAGCGGAGAACAAGAGAACACTGATTTAAGGTGATTGGCGAAAGAACCAATAGCAACATGAGGAAAAACTTTTTAACACAGTGAGTGGTTATGATCTGGAATGCACTGCCTGAGAGTGTGGTGGAGGCAGATTCAATCATGGCTTTTGAAAGGAAATTGGATCAGCACTTGAATAGAAGAAAATTTGCAGGGCGACAGAGAAAAGGTGGGGGAGTGGGACCAACTGACAGCCAGCAGGGAAATAATGGGCCAAATTGCTTCATTCTGTCCAGTAACCTCTATGATTCTATCTGTGGCTAGTCAGCCATTTCTTTTGCAGCATACTGCTTTGGCAGCTCTATTCTCAGCTCTGTCATGCATTTTGTGATCAGTCTGTACGTTTTCCTTATGGCAAGATTCTCAGGGTCAGCTCCAAAGTTAGCTTGAAGGTGAAGATCAAATCTATTGCCACAAGGAAATGCTACTGGCATTATTAGAATGCTGCTGGTTAGAAAAATATGGAAAAGAAAATACATCGAAATTACAGCTCAGAAACTGATCTATTCTGGTGTTTATGCTCCACATGAGCCTCCTCCCACCCCTATTTAGTTTAGAGATACAGCACTGAAACAGGCCCTTCGGCCCACCGAGTCTGTGCCAACCATCAACCACCCATTTATACTAATCCTACACTAATTCCATATTCCTACCACATCCCCACCTGTCCCTATATTTCCCTACCACCTACCTATACTAGGGGAAATTTATAATGGCCAATTTACCTATCAACCCACAAGTCTTTGGCATGTGGGAGGAAACCGGAGCACCCAGTGGAAACCCACGCAGACACAGGGCGAACTTGAAAACTCCACACAGGCAGTACCCAGAATTGAACCCGGGTCGCTGGAGCTGTGAGGCTGCGGTGCTAACCACTGCGCCACTGTACATCTGTCGACATATCCTTCTATTCCTTTCTCCCTCACCTACTGTTCTAGTTTACCCTTAAATTCATCTGTTCTTCGTTTCAATTACTGCATGTAGTGGTGAGTTCCACATTCAAACCACTCTCTGGGTAAACAAGTTTCGCCTGAATTCCTTATTCGATTTATTGATGACTTACTTACTTACTGCCCCTACACTGCATCATTGGTTGTTCAATATGTCTATCCTTGCAGTGCACTGCTTTCCCACGACCAATGGGAAAGTCAACAGAGTCTTCATTTACCTGATTGGATGATTCTTGACAGTCAGTCAAACAAAATGTTTTCCCCATGTTCAATATTTTAATAGCTGATAAATGTGTTCAAAGAAAATGAAATTAAACCAACCAAATGGTTGAATGCCCCCATGATGTTTCTCCCAGCATTTGTTTAATGGAGGGTTGGCAATCCTAGCTTGAGAAACAGCAATGCAAAAATTGCCTCACTTCAGAGCTAAAGCTGGTGAGTAAATGCACGCTGAAACATGACACTTTAAATAACAATAAATAAAAAGGGAAAACTGCAAAATTTAATGGTTATCTAAAATAAAAGACAGAAAATGCTGGAAGTGCATAACTGGTCAGTCAACATCTAATAGAGATAATAAGATAGGTTCAGCATTTTAGGTGTGCACCCTTCATCGGAACTGAAGAGCAAAAGATCAAGAAGCATGTTTGTGAGGCTACAGAAAGAGAGGGGAGGGGAACGGAAGATGGGAAGAATGAAGAGATATACTAACTGCAAATAGGGAGTTAATGACCTGAAAATTGCTGAATGGAAATCTGCTAGATGATATAAAAAATCATCAGTGTCATGAAACGGTGATAGAAAGTAAGGGCAAGGAATTTGTAAATAGTTGAGGGGACAGGAGATGGATGTCACAGAAAAGGCCAAACCAGCAAAAGAATAGACATAATAGGATAAATTAGAAAGGTAAAGACAAGCATTTTGCAAATGCAGCAGATCGGAAATGAAAACAGAAAATGCAAGCAAACGGAGAATAATCTGTCAGTGCAGGAAGAGAAAAACGCAGCAGCACCTCATGAATTCTGTGCTCACCGGTAGCGTGCTCTGATGAAGGGGCTGTATACCCCAATTGTCAACATCCCCTTACTCCTCCCGCCCAGACACCAAGACACTATTCCTATATCACAACCAGCCTCTATTATAAAGAACATCAAAGCCATGTGTTCTTTACATAGAATTATAGACACTTCCAGCACAAAAGGAGGCCACTTGGCCCATCCTTTCTCTGCTGGCTCTTTGAAAGACCAGTCATGCTTAGAGCCACCTCCCTGCTTTTTGTCTGTCACTTTTTATGACCCATATCATCAAATACCTGTCCAAGTCCCTTTTTAAATTATTTATGGAATAAGCTTCCACCACCTTTTCAGGTGGAGTGTTTCTGGTTCCAACAACTCTCTGTGTAATTGTATTACACAGGCTATATTTTATTAATTGAAAGTTCTTACCCCAGCTCTACTTGATAGCTAAGTACATTAATTGCTGTAACATTAGTGTTTGTTTCTGTGTCACAGTACATAATCTGAGAAAAAAACTAAATCAGGTAACCCAGGGAGACTGAAAGTCCATTTAAACCTGTGTGTGTCTGAGAGTTTACTGTATATAATCACAACATGGCAGAAAATCATTATCTACTGGCTCCTGCTGTATGGATAGAATCTGACAGGACTGAGTGCCATCTGATACCCACTGTCTCATCTTAAACAAGAACAATAGGCACACCATCCATTAACTCAAACATCTGCTTCCCGCACCATCGGTGCACCATAGCTGCAGTCTGTGCTATCTGCAGGATGCACGGCAGCAACTTGCTAAGGCTTCTTCGGCAGCACCTCCCAAACTCCCACCAGCTAGTGGGATAAGGGCAGCAATGGCATGGGAATGGCATCATCCCCAAATTCTCCTCCAAATTACACAACCATCCTAATTTGGACATATATTGGCCATTCCTTCAGCATCACTGGGTCAAAACTCTGGAACTCCCTGCCCAACGGTACTGTGGGGTTACCTTCACCACCTCATGGTTCGAAAGAAGGTGGATCACCATCACCTTCCCAAGGGACAACTAAGGAGATTGGCAATAAATGGTAGCCTTACTAGCGATGTCCATGTCCTGAATAATGATTTTAAAAAACTTGGATGAAGTATTGGAGAGTAAGGGGAATTGTACAACTGTGTTCGAAGGAATCTGGGGACAATTTTCAAGTAGCATTCCAAACAAGTGTGAGGTTGGCAGAGCGGTCATCCTAAATGTCACTTTGAGGCCCAGGCCTCACTAGCATGTTGCTAGCAATTTGCGGGCTTCCATTGTAGCTTGCCGATTCTTTCTCTTATTTATTCATTCTCAGGATGTGGGCTTCGCTGGCAAGGCCAGCATTTATTGCCCATCCCTAATTGCCCTTGAGAAGATGAGCCTTCTTCTTGAACTGCTGTAGTATATGTTATGGAGTTGCTCCTATGGTGGTGTTAGACAGGGGGCTCCAGGATTCTGACCCAGCGACGATGAAGGAACGAGCAGTATCTTTCCAAGTTGGAATGTTGTGTGGTTTGGAGGGAAACTTGGAAGCGGTGGTGTTCCCATGCACTTGCTGCCCTTGAGTTTCTAGATGGTAGAGGCTGCGGGTTTGTTAGGAGCCTTGACAATTTGCTGCACAGCTTTCTGTAGACCCACTGCTGCCACGGTGCACTGGTGGTGAAGGGAGTGAATGTTTAATGTGGTGGATGGTGTGTCGATTAAACAGACAGCTTGTGTTCTGGTTGGTGTCGAGGTTCTGGTAAAATGGAAAATTGGCCAATTCTGCATTCTGTCGTTCAGTTGGTCAGATTTGAGGAGGGATCTGCTCCTCGTGTACCCACCAAAAAAAAAAGCTTCCTGGGCAGCCTTCTGAGCTGCCTCTCGTGGTTCCTTTAAAACCTGCTGGCTGTGGCTCTCAGTGCCTGCACTGTGCATGCTCCACCCATGAATATGTCATCTGGGGACCTATCATGGGCATTGGAGCTCAATTAGCATATTTTAAATAAGGCACATCTATCTTCTATAGGATCCTAGTTTAAAGCATCCAAGCTGAGTGCCGCACAACTTTCAGTGCTGCTATGGAAAGGGCTCCATTTTTTTTATCGTAACTTTTCAAAAGGCAGAGACTGTTTCTCACCCAAACAATAGCCGAAGTAATTTTATCATTACCAAAAGACATGATAAGGAAGTGGCAAATCCACAGCTGTACGGTCCTGAAAGTTGGGTCAATTGACTTGTTGACCACCTACTGTTGAGGTTCTAGTTGTAGCACTCCACTGTTGAACGTGCCTTCCGCCTATTTCAGGAGGATGGAATGCATGCTCATTGAACGCCAGGCCTGAGGCATCAATTGGGAGGTCTAAGTAACCCCTTCCCTGATTTTAAATTGCTGGCCGTTCATTTCCCAATTGGTTTTGGGCAGTTGAAAATTTTACCCCACGTCAACATGCCCTCTAAGCTGCATGGGTATGTGGCTGTTGAGAATGCTCAGGACAAACAGGCCGCACACAAACTGCAGTCCCTTTAAGATTGCACAGTGCAACAAATGGGCCGTGCACATTGAAGGAAAATTAGAGGGAACATTGCCTCACATCTGCGTTTTCAGGAAAGGAGGAGAGTAAACTGGCAAAGTTTCATGACTGAAGAGCAAGTACACACAAATTGACTTTTCCTACCCAGTAACAAATCGAGTGAGTGGATCTTTCCAGTCTTCCTCTGGCTATCGAAAGAACAGATCCATATAGAGCATCAAATCCACTGATCAGTGCAACAGTCAGCCTTAAGGAACTGACCTCACATAAATGGGCTATTGTAGCAAGTACAGCATTAGTTACATGACACTGATCAATCTTTGCCATATTTTCTTTCCCTTGACAACATTTGTAGATTTTAGCCGTAATTCACTTGTAACAGGAGTAAGATAGATTTAATAGCCCCACCAATGTAGATGGGTTTACTTCTCTGTCCCCTCTACCACCATTGCCGTGTGGAGGATGGGGGAATCTGGCAATGAGATGATCTTCATATCAACAGTAGGCCTGGCAATGCAGGTTTTGTGTCTGGCCTCCGCAGAATGGCTAATTTGGTGGAGAGCTGCTGCAATGAGCTTCAACTCTTTGCTCGAGGGAGGAAAATAAATCAGCTATGGTTCCCATTCCTAATTAATATTCAGTGATCCCTGCTGGAAAGCATGAGAATGTTGATATTGGATGAAGACTAGGTTAGGCTTGATTGTGATGCACTTTCCAGTTGAATAGTCTCCTTATGATCAGGGCTCACACATGAGGAAGATCCATGAGTGTTGTATTGGAGGGTGATCAGTGCCATAGAACCATACCTCAGCACATAGAGTCACAGAGTCATACAGAACAGCCCATCGAGTCCGTGCCGGCCATCAAGCACCTCCCTATTCCAATCCCATTTTCTAGCACGTGGCTCGTAGCCTTGTATGCTATAGCGTTTCAAGTGCTCATCTAAATAATTCTTAAATGTTGTGATGGTTCCTGCCTCTACCACCTCTTCAGGCAGTGTATTCCAGATTCCAACCACCCTCTGGGTGAAAAGATTTTTCTCAAATTTCCTCTAAACCTCCATCCCCTTACCTTAAATCTATGTCCCCTGGTTATTGACCCCTCCACTAAGGGAAAAGGTTTCTTCCTTTCTAATCTATCAATGCCCCTCATAATTTTGTACACCTCAATCATATCCCCCTCAGCCTTCTCTGCTCTGAGGAAAACAACCCTAGCCTTTTCAGTCTCTCTTCATAGCTGAAATGCTCCAGCCCAGGCAACATTCCGGTGAATCTCCTCTGCACCCTCTCCAGTGCAATCACATCCTTCTGAGTGTGGTGCTCAGAACTGTACACAGTACTCCAGCTGTGGCCTAACCAACGTTTTATACAGCTCCCTGTTCTTATATTCTATGCCTTGGCTAATAATGGCAAGTATCCCATATGCCTTCCTAACCACCTTATCTACCTGTGCTGCTGCCTTCAGTGATCTATGGACAAGTACACCAAGATCCCTCTGACCCTCTGTACTTCCTTGGGTCCTACCATCCATTGTATATTCCCTTGCCTTGTTAGTCCTCCCAAAATGCATCATCTCACATTTCTCAGGATTAAATTCCATTTGCCACTGCTCCACCCATCTTACCAACCCATCTATATCGTCCTGTAATCTAAGGCTTTCCTCCTCACTATTTACAACACCACCAATTTTCGTGTCATCTGCGAACTTACTGATCATACCTCCTACATTCACGCCCAAAGCATTAATGTACACTACAAACAGCATGGGTCCCAGCACTGATCCCTGCGGTAGACCACTGGTCACAGGCTTCCACTTGCAAAAAAAACCCTTGTCCATCACGCACTGCTTCCTGCCACTAAGCTAATTTTGGATGCAATTTGCCAAATTGTCCTGGATCCCAAGCAATCTCACATGTGGGACCTCGAAAAATTCAATCAAGTTAGTTAGACACGATCTCCTCCTGACAAAGCCATGCTGACTATCCCAGATTAATCCCTGCCTCTCCAAGTGGAGATTAATCCTGTCACCCAGAATTTTTTCCAATAGTTTCTCTACCACTGATGTTATGCTCACCGGCCTGTAATTACCTGTTTTATCCCTGCTACCCTTCTTGAATAATGGTACCACATTCACTGTCCTCCAATCCTCTGGTACCTTTCCTGTGGCCAGAGAGGATTTGAAAATTTGTGTCAGAGCCCCTGCAATCTCCTCCCTTGCCTCACATAACAGCCTGGGATACATCCCATTTGGGCCTGGGGATTTATCCACTTTTAAGCCAGCTAAAACAGCTAATATCCCCCTCCCTGATCTCTACACCTACATCATCCTTCTCCATCGTGAACACCGATGAAAAGTAATTATTTAAAACCTCACCTGTGTCCTTCGGCTCCATACACACAGATTGCCACTTTGGTCCCCAATGGGCCCTACTCTTTCCCTGATTATCCTCTTGCCCTTAATATACTTATAAAACGCCTTATGATTTTCTTTTACTTGCCCACCAGTGTTTTTATGGTATATTTATATTGTATCTTTCTCTCTTTGATGTTATGCACTAATTTCCTCTTTTCACCAGCCATCTCAAGCACTTCCTGAGTAATTATTATTCAATTAAAAAATAATAAATGTCAAGCGTGAGAAACAGGCAGTTCACCAAGCAACATTGCTCCATCCAGTGGACATCTCTGATTAATCTATCATGGAATTTCCCTCACACCCACTGTTGCGTTTTGAAAATCACAC